>NW_017731369.1:7520962-7529775 GCF_001890085.2 Hipposideros armiger | reverse complement strand
TGAAGGGTTTCTTGCTGTGGCTCAGCAGCTTTTGAGGCACATCTTCAGTAGGATAGTTTCTAGGCATTTTTCAAAGTTAAACCACTTGGGTGACACCATTCTTGTCGCCACCAACTGGTTTCGTGACAGTAGCAAGAATCTTCTCCTTCTTTTTCTTGTCAATCCTGAATGTAGCCGCTGAATACTTCCTCTTGCACATGGCCTTTCGGGAGTACATAGCTGATCGGGAATATCTGCTGATTCCTCTGACCAGTACAGGGTTTCGGCTGCAGTGGGGCCTCCCCTTCTTAGGAGCTTTGGCCTGGAGGTTACCCTTATTAACCTTTCCACCAGCATCAGCCGGCTCAGCTTCAGGTTTCTTCTCCTTAGTCACCGGCTTCTCAGCTTTTTCACCCGCCATCTTGCAAGATGGGAAAGAGAACTTTCTGTGTACTTTTTGAGGAACCTGTCCCCACCCTTCCAATCCCCACCTGTCCTTCAGATGTCAGCGCTCTTGTGATTGCACACGCTCCAGGTTTCCCATTTCACGTGGCTTCATGGAATTATCTAGATGAAGGTCTGGGAGCCACATGCGAGCAGGGATGGGGTCTTGCTCACACTGCACCCAGGCCTGGCACGCGAAGACACTCCGAGTGCCTGTTCATGTGTGAAGAGAGTACAAGTGGGAGCTAACAGGTGAGCAGAGATGTCACTAGGGAACCCCAAATCCAGGAGCAGGGACCACTTGGCAGGTGCATTGGACACTTGGCTGGGCACAAGGTAGGCTGACGTGCTGGGTTTATGCTCCAGGAGCAGCCTCGTCGATAACTGACAGGAGTGAGGACCTCTGCTATACCCTACACTGTCCTGAGAATACCAGTGGGGCGTAGCCCTAACATGGTATAGGATTAATGCCTCCTCCTGTGTGGTCCTTCCCTTTTTCGTTGCCTCTCACTCTCCCACCCAGAATTTCCTGGGTCACCTCCAGGTAGATGGATCCTCTGAAATCCTAGCTTAGGATCTGCTGTCTGGAAACACACACTAAGACAGCAAGATATGCCCTCTGGCTCAGGTGAGGATTAGCTTTGTCATTAGGAAGAACGAATCATCATTTATAATAAGAATTGACGAGAATCAAGAGGCTTCCCCAAGGTCGCTGCACCAGGCACAGTCAAGTTCTGGTTCTCTGGGGCCACACAATGCTCCACTACCTCCCCTAAAGACACAGGTCAGCCCTGGCCCAGGAGGGGGTGCAAGGGGAGCATCCACCCTCAGGGTCCTGCTGTGCGGGCTCAAATCTGAGACAGAGCGCCCCCTGTCCTGGGGGCCTGATCCCGACTGTAGCTAAGGCTCCTGTGTACCCATGTGTATGCACGTGTGTAAGTGTGAAGGTGTGTATGTGCATGAATATATATCTGCACGCTTGTATATGGATATTGTACATGTTTATGTATATACAATACATGTATGTGTATATGTAAGTGTATATGTATATGCACATGTGTATTTCTATGTTTGTGTGTAAGTGTATATGTGTATGTGTGTGCATGTATATATATAAACAAACGTGTATATGTGTATGTGTATGTTGGTAGGTGTTACATGTATAACTGTGTGTGTATGTATGTATATATATATGTGTGCATGAGTGTATTGTGTATGTATGTGTGTGGATGTGTGTGCATACCTAATAGCAGCTACTGAGCACGTATCATGGGCCCAACATCGTCCTAAGAGCTTTACATTTATTAACCCATTTAATCTACACAACAACCCTATAAAGTAAGTCCTACCATGATCCCCATTTTGCAGATGACGGAGCTGAGGCTCAGAGAAGCAAAGTGGCTTTCCTAAAGCCACACAGTTAGTAGAAGTGAGACCAGGGTGCAAAGCCAGACAGCCTGACTCCAGAGTCCAGACTCGGAACCTCTAAACCACATATTTGAAGATGTAAATAAACCTGTTTTCTCCTTCTGAGCCACACAGCAGAGTAATGCTCTCACCTGCCATCTTTCCTGTTGCTCTGCCTCCTTTGCAGCCTAGGAGAACAAGAAAGCCCAGCACATATCTGGTCTGTATGTTCACTTTACCGTCAGGAGGAATAACTCCAGGGAGATAAGTGACTCCCCCAGACTCACAGGGCCTAAAGTGATAGGTGTGGCTCCAGACCTGCCCAGAGCCTGGGGGGGCCAAAAGAGGGGGGGCGGGACCCCACATGCCCTCAGACTGCAGTACCATCTCCAACCCAGTCTGCACAAGCTGTGTCCTCTCTCTGGCAGCCACCAGGGCCAGCTGGGTTGCTCTGAAGTGAGTTTCTGCCCGAGGCATGCTGGGCTGTGTCCACTCCCCAAGGCACCTCCCACCTGACCGTCGATTCTCTCAGTGGGTTCTTTCCTTTTTGCTCCTTACTGCAAGCTTTAGTGGGAAAGACAAAGGCCAGGAGAGACCAAAAGGCAGGGGGTGGTGCCTCCAGCGGGTATATTTAGCCCAAGCAGAGGAACAAGGCTGCCTCCCTCCTGGCTTCAGGCCTCATCCGCCTGCCCGAGGTCGGATCATGGGACCGGAGGAGGACGTCGCCTGCGGTGACAGCTGCCCACACTCCCCCCATTTGGCCGACAGACAGGCTGGCCTTGGCCAGAAATTATATGTTTTGAAGCTTTTCCTGAACCCTAAGCCCCAGGACAGCGCCGTTTTGGTGGCTGTTGTCTGAATTCTCCTTGAAATCCACTTGCTCTCTTTTTCCCCTTTGATTTTTTAAAAATGTGTCTCATTATGTAATACATATTCATTGTAGAAAAATGAGGCAATATGAATAAGTATTAGGAAGAGTTTATAACCTCCCAATTCCATAACACAGAGACGAAATGAACCAACTTGATCTACAGGCACAACAGGGTTGACCCTTGCAAGTGTGAAGCCAGACCCTGTAAGGGTTCATGATTATTATTGAGAGTTCAGACAGGCAACTCTAACCTTCAGCATTAGAAGCCAGGATGGTGGCCACCCTGAGAGGGGGGCATTCTACTTCTTGGACTATTCTCAGTGTTTGCACTTGTGAAGATACATCAAGCTGTGCATTTATGATTTGTACACTTTTCCTTGTGTACGCTCAATAAAATATTTACTAATTAAAAACTTGCCCCTTTCTATTCTCAAGGGATCACCAATAGTAACATTTTGGTGTGTGTTTCCTTATAGTCATTTTTCCATCATATATGCATGTTTTTTCATGGAAAGATAAAATCCTACTCTACTTCCTGTGTTTTTGCTGGGACACAATGAATGCAGAAGTCACACTTTGGGGTTGAGGATGAAGTCCTACCCCAACTCTTCAGCTGCATGGCCCACCTCCCAGGTTCTTGGGGGTGAGAGCAGTAGTGAACTCTTATTCTTCATTTGCTCTTTTCATTTCCTCTAACGCAAACATCTTTTCAAATCAAGAAGTCACATTTGTGCTTTCATATAAGGCAGCCCTAAATACAGGGAAACACCCGTGGAATCCTTCACAATGGTTTTGGCCAAACTTGAATGTAGAAATGTTTTGGATGTCAATGAAACAGTCACAGGAATATGTATAAAATTTAACTTATTAAATATATTAGAAATGCATTTTTAGAATCACAAATGAGATCACACAGAATGTGTGATGGCGACAGGCGAGTCATCCATCAAGCTGTTTTCCTCTTCCTCCTAGGGATACAGGCTATCTCCATTTCCTAGCTGCTCTAGCAGGTAGCACAGTCATGAGATAGAGATTGTCTAGTAGAATGCAGGCAATAATATCTTGCACTGCTTCCGGGCTTGGTCTTCGAAACCTCCCACTTCCAGCGTTTCCAAATTCACACCCATCTGCTGGCTGGATGCTGGATCCAACCCAGGATGCTGAGCCTCAAAGCATGGTGGGCTCTCCACATGGAAGGGGCCTGAATCCCCAAAGACCACCCACCAAACATCCAATTAGAATTTACGTGAGAATGAATGAACCCATGGTGTTATTTTTACATGAATGTCTCAATTCTTTGGTGAGCTGGTTGACGTGCCCTAATTGAGTACATTAATTTCCAAGTCATGCTTTTTCCACCTCACGTTTCATAAGTCAATTTTACTTATACTCATCACATGCATTGTCAATAGCAGTGCCTTTATCTTCAAGAACCACTTCTTGAGTCTTCACNAAAAACCCAACAACTTTAATCCAGGTGATAGTTGCGGGGGAGAGCACAAAATACTTAGAGTGTTTTCCTTTCCACATGAATCACGTAAAATTGCCAATCTGGGGCCATTTTTGCCCTCTGGAAGGGCAATTTTATACGGTTCAATATGAACCCTCATAGCAAAGCTTTGGATCATTTTTATATCTACCCCATTCTCAGGACACATAGTACCACCATATTTGTACACAATCACTTATTTCACACATATTGCTACCAATATTCACTATATTTCATGGAATCTGAGATGTCACCAAGCGTAAGTTGTCCTGGACCTCTCTGTCCCACTGACAGCTGGGGAATTCCACTGAACGATGCTCTGGGGACCTTTAAAGAGTCAATGCCTCCCCCCCCCCCATTTAATCTTTCTAGCATTTTAGGGCTACTGTGTTCCACGGTATGCTTCCAAGAGCCACGTGCCTATGAGGACTAATGAGCCAACTCGAGAGAAAGCGCTCCCGCAAGGCCCAGTGTCTGTCTCGTGCCAGTGGGAGCTGGCCTTCTTTTCTCTCCACCAAGACTCCAAGGGCCAGGTGGGGGAGGCCAGACTGAGAATCTGGGGTGGGGGTAATGAGCTCTGCCTGTTCCCGGGAGACAGACAAAATGCCAAGACGTAGACTGAACTGACTCCCCTGGCTCCGACCTTCCAGAATGAGGAGGTGAGGGCTTCCCAGATGTCATTATGCTGTGGCCACGCTGGAGAAACAGGGTGGACCCTCTCCCAAAGTTGGGTTTGGATGGCAAGAGTGATGAGCCACACATGCACCAAGAGGGTAGGGCCAGTTTGTTATTCCCAGGATGAGGCTTTCTGGGGAGAGAAGGGCAGCCTCCCAAGTTGCTTCAAAATAAATCGAGGGAGCAAAGAGACGAGACTGGCCTGGGGCCTTATAGTGATTGGAGTGGGGCCATGGAAGAAACCGAATGGAGCTGTGTGGTTTGGATCTCCTGCAGTGACGTGGGGGAGCATCTGGGCTTTCTTATCAGCTTGTCTGGATGTGGGGCAAAGAAGAAGTGGCGTGAGGCTTAAACGCTGCCTGCAGTCCAGCCCCTAAGATGCAATCAGACTCTATTTCCCACCGACATGCCTGCTTCCTGATTCCAGGTTGAAACACTGACCATCGCGTGTCCGGCGTGACACTCAGTGACGTGACATGCTATGTGGACACACGTGCGCACACATCGAGCAGGGAGTGTGCGGGTGCGCTCAGCCCACCTCCCCCCGGAGCATTCTCACAGCAGCTCCATTGTCGAAATACACCGAAGACTCTAAATTATGAATAGTTCAACATGTACCAGACACCCATGTACCACCACCCGGATTGAACAAATGTTAATCTCTTCTGTATTTACTTTGGAATGTTTTATAAGGAGATCAAAGTTAGAGATAGTTGAAGCTCCACCCCATCCTTCTCTTCCTACCCTGCCCACAGGTGACTTCCTATGGAAGTTACTGCATGTTGGTCCCCGTGCCTGTTTCCTACTGTGTGCCGACATCCAGAAACTCTACGTCATAAACTTTATGTCACAGTATTGACATAAAGATCATCACACTGGGGGGCTGACCAGGTAGCACAGTTGGTTAAGAGCATGAACTCTGAGCAACAGGGTCGCCGGTTCAATTTCCACATGGGCCAGTGAGCTGCGCCCAAGCTGAGCTGCTGCTGAGCTGCCAATGGGTGGCCAGATAGCTCACCTGGTGAGAGCGTGTCCGACACCCGCATGGGATGGTGGGCAGCATCCCCCCCGCCCCCGCCGCCAAACCAACTAGATTGAAAGCCACGACTGGACTTGGAGCTGAGCTTGCGCCCTCCACAACTAAGATTGAAGGACAACAACTTGGCTTGGAGCTGATGGGTCCTGGAAAAACACAATGTTCCCCTTCCCCAATTCCCCAATAAAAAATAAAAATAATAATAATAAAATTTTTTTTAAAAAGGTCATCACACTGTTCAAATCCTTTAGCAACTCATTTTTCTTTCACTTGATATAACGTTTTAGGTTTATCCATGTTGATTCATTTTTAGATGGAGTATAGTACATTATTCCACAGTGTAAGTCCTAGCTTGCTCAAATTTTGCATCCTGCTAAGCATATAGGTTGTTTCTAATGTCTGCTTATAGCCACTGCTTCTTAGATGACGAATACAAGACTACTCAGCCAGGAAGTAACAGGCCAGAAGGTGAGCACAGATCTTCCGACTCCAAATCTAGTGTTCCTTCAATTTCATCAGCAGAGCATCACACGTGAGCTCGGGGTCACCTCTTGTGGTGGAGTTAAAGCTTTGCCCACAAATTCTCGGATATTCCAACCCTTGAGAGATGGAGTTAATGCTCTTGCCCGTGAGCGTGGGCTGGACTCAGTCCCTCGCCTCTAACAAATAGACTATGGCAGGAATGATGGCATGTCACTTCCAAGATTAGGTTATAAGAAGACTGGCTTCTGTCTTAGCCTCTCTCTCTCATCACTCAGTCTGTGGGCAGCCAGCTGCCATGCTGAGAACTGCTCTATGGAGAGACATAGCAAGAAATGGAGGCCTCCCACCAATAGTCAGTGAGGACTGGAGGCCTGCCATCAACCACACCTCAGCTGAAGCCCTACATGAAAGCCCTGACTGCAACCACATGATGCAGGACCACTCCGGCAGCTCCCAGATCTCTGACCCACAGAAACCATGATATAACACATTTGTCATTGTAAGCCCCTGAGTTGGGGGGTATTTGTTATGTAGCAGCAGATAACCGATACACCCATTTAGCATCATTCAGAGGCCAGGTGATAGAATGCAGGTGGGCTTGGGTGTCCATCTGGCTTTAACCACCAATGGTCTTAAAGTGTCTCTCCCTTAGAGCTTCCTGGCCTCGGAAGGAGTATTTAATGATCCAGAAGCCAGCAGCATGGACTCTGTCACAGCCTGCTGAGCTGTGCCCCCTCACACTGACTGAATGCCTGGACGGCATGTCTCTGTAAGTGCTGATGATAACCGCCTCCCCTCCAACCTCGTCATCTTCTGCCAGTTCCCTCACAGCCCTGACTGGCGGCCCCTCCAGGGATTGTAACACTACGAAATAAATGCAGACTCAGCCCCAGTCTAAGAGAACTAGCTTCCCGTAGAACTTTCTTCCTGAGTGTAAATTACTGGCACAGAATCCGGCCCATGAAGTGTTTTGGAATTTTTCTCCATGTGAAGAGGTTTGGAGTCTGACGGACGTGGATTTGCAATCCCCCTCCCCGCTCCTCTCCTCCCCCGGCCTCACTCTCCTCATCTGTAAAGTGGGGTCAATAACAGCACCTCTCTCCAGGATGGCGGAGAGAGTTCAGGCAGATCAAGTGAGCGAGTGCTTAGGGGAGAGCTCTACGGGCCCCATGGTCATCATCCATCTTATTAATATGATGACCAGAGGAGCAGCTGACCCGGAGGCCTGGGGCGTGGGGCTGAATGGGCTCCCCTCACAGATCTTGGGACTTTGTCCCTCTCGTGCCCCGCCAGTCTCTGTGCCCCAGCCTTGCTGGCCTTCTCTCTGTTCCGTATGGAGCCAGGCTGCCTCTCAGGGGCCATTGTGGAATCTGCCCTAACCCCTGCTAACTCTATTTTCCTTTCTTTCTTTTTTTTTTATTGAGGTAAAAGTCACATAACATAAAATTAACTACTTTAAAGTGAACAATCCAGTGGCATGTAAATGCCCTCATAGCATTGTTGCAACCGTCATCACAATCTAGTTCTAGGACAGTCCCATTACCTCACAAGAAAACCCTGTACCCATTAGCTGTCACTCTCCATTTCCCCTCCCCTCAGCGCCTGGCAACCACTAATCTGCTTTCCGTCTCTATGAAGGGCCTATTCTGGATGTTTCCTATAGGAGGAATCATACAATATGGGAACTTTCGTGTCTCGCTTCCTTCACTCGGCATCAAGTTTTCAAGGTTCATTCATGTTGTCGTTTTTTGTCAGGGCTCCATTCCTTTTCATGGCTGAATAACATTCCATTGTGTGGGCGGATCACGTAGTGGTCATTCATTCACCAGTGGATGGACAATTGGCAGGTGCCACTTTTTGGCTTTTACGAATCACTCTGCTGTGAACCCTCACACACACATTTGTGCGTGGGTGCATGGCTTCAACTGTCTTGGGTAGACACCCGGGAGGGTCCAAGCATAGCTTTCTGTTTACCTTTTTTTTTTCTTTTTTAACAGATCAGGCATTTAATTAGGTTCTTCATAATAAATTTAGAACACCAGTTTGTGAGGGGAAACCCCATTTGTGAGAGCAAACACAGAGCAGAGGTAGCCCTGGAGCCGAGGAACAGCTTTGATTTTTGGTGGAATGTGCGAGTCCACGGCTTTCTGATCAATTTTGCGCTGCTCTGTAATCTCGTATTTCCCTTTCTCTGCGTCAAAGATCTCCCCCCTCCTGGTGTCGGGGCTTACGCAGCTTCTTCTTGAAGTAAGCATCGGTGAGATGTTTGGGGATTTTCACACCACCGATATCAATTTTGGTGGAGGTGGCGATGACAAATTTCTGGTGTGTTCTGCTCAGAGGAACTCAGTTGAGGGACAGAGGTCCAGTCACAAGTCACAAGCCACTGCTCAGCTGCTTCAGGAAAACCACCCTCTTGCCTCTATGGC
>NW_017731369.1:7496081-7515417 GCF_001890085.2 Hipposideros armiger | reverse complement strand
TTGCAACAAGTTCCTGAACTTAATTGTCAGACCTCCTGTGATGAGACAACCTGGGAGTGACCCAGGATTCAGACTCCAATGCCTCTCTTGCTCGCTGTGTGATGTTAAACAGGTGACTTCCCATCGCTGAGACTCTCCCTACAGAGGAAGAAAATAACAGAGCCTTCCTCAAAACACTTTTGAGGATTCAATGTAAAAATGTCTGTGAAGTGTTGAACATAAATGTATTCTGATTAGTATTATTTTATCAATAATCTCTTTTTAAATGTTTTAAAAGCTGTGGATGGGGACAAGCTGGAGGACAGAAATGTTCCATTTCAGTCTGTGCATCGCTGTGGAGGGGGTGTGAGCTCCTTGGTCAGCAGGGGAGGCCATAAGACCCCTCAAATGGAGGAGCTGGTGAGGGGTAGTTAGTTGCTCACTCTCCTGGAAGAAATGAGAACCCAGTGGCTTGCACTCAAGGATTCAACCATGTCTCCAGCCATTCCACCAGGGGGCGCTGTTGGCATCTTGGGGGCAAGAGAGTTCTTTATGGTGCTCAGGAATTACAGACTGTTTAACCTCCCTGGCCTCCTGCCCACTAAATGCCAACAGTGCCACCGTGTCGCTGGGTCAGCCACAAAACCCAGACAAAGACCATGGATGAGTTGGTTCTTGTGCACCTTCTGGCCCCCCAGAAACACCTGTGGGGGACTGTGACTGAGGAAAGAGTTGGGATCCTGTGATCATCAGGGTGAGGGCCAAGGTGGTCCTTCTTTTGTTCACCAGTGTCCCTAAATCTTCATTTGTACCCATAGTCTGGGGTCACTCCCACCGAAGCTTTTTGGGCCTGGCTCCATCTCACTGTTACAGGCTGACTGTGTCCCTCGAAAGTCATACATTGGAGTCCTTAGCCCCAGGGCCTCAGGGTGTGACCATGTTTGGAGACAGGGTTTTTATGGGGGTGATCAAGTTAAAATGAGGTCACTTGGGTGGGCCCTAATGCCACACGACTGGTATCCTTATAAGAAGAGGCGATTGGGACACAGGATGTGCATAGAGGGAAGACCATGTGAGGACCCATGGAGAAGGTAGCCGTCTGCAAGCCAAGCCTGGAACAGCCCTCAGAAGAAACCAGCTCTGCCGACCCCCTGTTCTCAGGCTTCTAGCCTCCAGGACTGTGGGAGAACCCGTTTCTGTTTTCACCATCCTGTCAGGAAATGAATACACTCACCTGGCCAGGCCTGACTCTCACTCTCTGAAAGCGGGTGGTCGCTCTGAGAGGCTCACCTAAGAAATAAATGCCTCCATTTTAGAGTCTAGGCTGCGTGGGGTTGGGTGGCGCTCAGCTCAGACTGCGGACACCTGGCCCTAGTCAGATGACCACTGTGGGCAGATACCATCTGTCCCACACACAAATAAATCAGGCCCGTTCTGGTGACAGCATGATCCAATCTGGGGGAAGGGATTTCTGTCTCCAGCCCAACCAAACTAGGCGATGGATGGTATTGGAGTAAATTGAGGTATGATTTGAGATTTCATGTTATGGCATCAAAGCAAGGGAAAAAAACCCCATCATAATGGTTTTCTTCCTTTTGTTAAAAATTTAAATAGTTCATGCAGGGAATCCATTTAACTTGGGAAGCACATCCTTAGAATTCACACACAGGACTTAATGATTTTTACTTTCACCTTGACAATCGAATACTGCCTACCTTCCAGAAAGGGATTCTGTCAGGGAATCCTTTTCAGAGCCAGTTCCAGAAGAAACCGATAACTAATTTAGATTTAGGAAAAAAATATATATATCCTTTCCTCCCGCCCTCTCTACCTTGCTTCCTTTTTTTCTTTCTTTCTTCTCTCTCTCCCTTCCCCAGCCCTCTTCCTTCCTTCTGCCGTCCTTCCTTTCTCCTGTCCAACATGTATCTCAGGGTTTGGCCAACTTTTTCTGTGAAGGGCCAGGTAATAAATAATTTTGGTTTCGCACACGTACTGTCTCGGTTGCAGCTGCTGGGCTCTGAGGTTGTAGAACCAAAGCAGCCTGAAGGAATATGTAAATAGGTGGGTGTGACTGTGTTCCAATGAAACTTAATTTACCAAAACAGGCAGCGGCTGGACTTGGCCCTCCCGTCGCACTTTGCTGACCTCTGACATAACTGGTCTAAACGCAGAGATTCCGAAGTGTCCACCGTGGTTCAGCTTCCCAACCAGAGGTGAAAAAAGACCCCATGGCCAGCAACTTGAGCACCAGATGCTGTATGGGTTCAAATCCTGTCTTGGAGGTTAACCAGTGGTGTGACTCTGGGTGCGTTACAAACTCCTCCAGCCAAGGTCTGTGGGTAAAAGGGACGTCATAGCAATCCCTGTCTCTGGGGTGGGCTGTGGGGCCAACAGAGCTGAGGTGTGCAAGGGGCTCTCCCCAGTGGCTAACATAGGGATGCACAAGGGCCTGTAATTATTATGAAGGCCCCTAGCCCTGCTGGGAGGAGAGAGGAGCAGTTTCTCCTCCAAGCTGGGGAGACAGGAAGGAGGAGAAGGCACTGGAGGGTGGTGGAGGTGATTACTAAATCAAGGCCCGCTGGGGGAGGGAGAGAATTGAATTGAGAGCAGGTTAGGAGGAAGCAGACAGTAAAAAGGAGGGCTGCTCTGTCCTCTGTCACGTGTAACACAGTGAAAACTAATCAAGTGGCTCTTTTTTTCTAAGGCTTGCCGCTCCCTCTTGATGATGCAGTCCACGAGGGCAGGGACAAGGTTAATTTTTTCACAACTATGTTCCCAGCTCTTAGCACAGTGCCTTACATGCCGCAGGTGCCCCATGGAAAGGTAGGGGGGAGATAGGGACGCCAAGAAAGGATGTCACCTTATCTGAGAGGGGTGGGCCTGGGGCCAGGGGCTAGGAAGGGAGAAGCATCAGGACAGAACCATGAAAACAGCACAGTGCATGGTGGGAACCATGTTTGGGTCCTGATTTTGAGAAATTACATAAAGACATTAAATAGTTAGAGAAATCTGAACACGGCTTGTGGAGTGATGCTATTAAGGAAATACTGATCATTGTGTTAGATGGCAGGAGGGGCACTCTTTTTGAAGTCTTTATCAGTCAGAGAGCATCCTAAAACTTAAATGCAAACGACACAACATCTGGAATGTGCTTTAAAATTCTGGGGCAAAAGAAAAAAAAGGAATCACAAGTCATTGAAACAAGATGGCAAAATGTTGAGTTGAAGCTGGGTGATGGTTACACTGAGACTAATTATGCTCTTTTCTCTACTTTTGTGTATGCTTGAAATGGTCAGTAATAAAAGGTTAAAACTAATTTTTCTTACAAAAGCCTTAAATGATAAGGTTAGAGATCTGCTGCATGACACAGTACCTATAGTTAACAATACCGTATTGCGCACTTTAAAATTTGTTAACAGGGTAGATCTCATGTAAAATGTTCTTACCACCCCCACCCCACCCCCACAAAAAGCCCCAAAAGCAACAAAAAAGGGGCATGAAGAAACTTGGAGGTAATGCCTCTGTTTATTACTCGATGGTGTAATGGTTTCATGGGTGTGATTATATGTTCCAAGTGGTCAAATTGTGTACATCAAATATGTGCCAGCTTTGTACGTAAATTAAACCTCAATAAATTTTTTTTTGAGAGCTAGGGGGGAAAAAAAGCATTGGTACAGCCACTAGGGTGAGTCCACTCAGACAACGGTGCCCAATCCAACGGTGCCCGCTTCATAGCAAATATGTCACACTCCCACTGCCATCTTGAAATAAAAGGCATAGAAACCTATACAATTTCCCGAATTCCACATAATACCCAGCTGTAATATGCAGCATATCTAAAAGGAATAACCATAAATGTAAAATAACATGCTTTTCAATGTGGTGATGCTTAGCTGTGCCTCCCTGGAGGAGAGAATGGACCTGTCAGCTGTTTGTGCTGTCTCACAGGCTCACGTGAGCATGACAGTGACAGATGGTTCCTGACCCAGGTGTGGAGAATGGGACCCACTGACTGGCCACGTGGCTTTCCAAATGGTGAAAAGCTCTTGACAAAGCTCTGGACACAACAAAACGTAGTGTCCCGCCATTTGCAATAGAGTTAGTTGCATGCCTGGCAACAGTACAGAGTAAATACATGCAGAGCCATACTTTCTGTCTGTATGTAAAGTGGAGTTTGGTCCTAGACACACAGTTATAAACAGGGTTTTCACCTGTGTGAATATCCCACAGGATGTCCCCAAACAGGTGGATGTAGAACGCTGCTCTAGTGGCATGTCCAGGACCTGTGCCTGGTACCCTCCAAGTAGAGGCGGCGCTCTGTGATTACTGTGACAAACAACCTCCTTCCAGAAACTTCTAATTTGGCATCCACCAAGTGGCCCAGTTTTGTGCCTTTCCCTAGTGATAGTGGCAGTCTGGAAGTGGGACTAGGTAGAGGCAACAGCGGTGACTCAGGCTGGGGCCCCCCAGCTGCAGGTGCTCAGGGAGCTGCAGAGAACCAGGTGGACCAGGCATCTCAGGGGCTTCTGCCTGGGAGGGGAGGCAGGTGGGAACCAGGAAGGGGAACAGGCCACAGACCAGAAGACTGGTGCCATGCCGAGGGCTGGCTCTAAGCAGGAAGAAGGCAGAGCTCTGGATTCAGACTGTGGTGGACCTGGGCAGACTTCCCTAGGGCTTGGTGTGGTGGTTACTATTAGCGACAGGAGGTGGGGCTTAGGGGTGGTCAGAGGTTGGAGGCCTTGGAGGCGGTTGTGAGGACTCCCATGCTTCTGTGGAGCGGGAGATTGCAGAGCGTGAATCATGTGAGTGTTGAACTGAGCAATTAATGTGGCCTTAAGGAGGCATGTGTCATTCCTGGCCCAGCGCAGCCCCCACTGTGGGTCTCAGCCCGAGAAATGACCTGGATCTGTGCTTCCCTGGCTGTCCCTGCTGTGCCTCATCCGGCTTTCTTCTGGGGTGGGGGCTGCTTTGCCCGCCATGGCCGCTGGTTTTTTTCCAGGGTTGTACAGACCTCTCACCAAGTGGCTGGTTATCCTTTTGTAATCCAGAAAACAGCGCGTCGCTTCAGGAAAAAAAAATGACCTCATCCAGGCCAAGAATATCATTCAGAAATGAAGCCATGCTGCCTTTGGCTACAGGGCGTGACTGGCGCTCAGACGTCCGGAAGCCTGACCCACCACCCCGGGCTATGTTTTTTTCCCAGGGGCAAAGCCTCTGCCACCAGATGACTCACTCCCCCGAGACCGCAGTGCTCACTGGGCTCGTAAGAGGCCTGCCCACCTGCCCCCATGAAGGCTTCACCCCACGATGGGTGCCACCGCTTTTTCATGACCTGACATGAGGACACAGGCTTCGGGGCATATGTGATGGGTTTTTTCTTTGAGGTCCTTGGCTGTGCAATTGCCCTGAGCCAGTCCAGATTGGTGCTGAGAAATGAATTATTGTCCCATTGTCGGAAAGGGGCCTTCACAGAAGAGAAAGCCAAACAGCAGTCCAGGAGCCTGTGGGGTCCTTCCAGTGTCTGCTTAGCTCCTCCCCCCCGACTCTATACATTTGACCCTCCCAACGTACAGAGAGGTGGCTGTTGTCTCATTTTACAAAAGAAGTTCAGGGTCTCTGGAACTTGCCCGTGGCAGGTCCCGGAACAGGAACGGTGGCTCCATCAGTGCGGGAGGCTCTATTTGAGGACAAATGAGTTAGAGGAAGAGGGGGGGCAGTAAACTGGGTACCAGTGAGGGATCTCCAGACACCACTGTCCTCACCATGGGGTCACCATGGGGTCACCTCTGGCTCACTGAGCACAATGGGGACAGAACCCCTGAGCTGAGTCCCACCCACACTGGAGGAACAACATGCTAGGATCTGTGTTTCCACATCCTTCTCTGGCCACCTCCAGTCTTTGCAAGTTGAAGGGAGCCGGGTAGAGGTGCACTTGCCCCCTGGGTTCATTACATCACGGGTGGTTGGCTAAGTAATGGCCCTGCAAGACATCCACACCCTGATCCTTGGACTCTGCAGCTATGTGACCTGACATGGCAAAGGGAGTGTGCAGATTGTGGTTAAGGAGCTTGAGATGATAGAGGATCCTGCACCTTATAAAAGGGAGGCAGGAGGAGATTGGACCACGGGAGAGGAAGACAGGGATGCGACACAGGAAGCAGGCGAGATAAGGAGCTGCGATGTGGGGCCACGAGCCAAGGAATGGGGTGTCTCTAAAAGCCGGATAAAAGGAGGAAACGGGTTCTCCCCTGGAACCTCCAGGAGGAACCAGCCCTGTAGACACTTTAATTTTAGCCCCTTGAGGCCTGTGTTGGACTTCTGGCCTCCAGAGCTGCCAGAGAATACATGTGTGTTGTTTCAACCGCCAAGTTGGTGGTCATTTGTTACAGCAGCCACTGGACACTCATACAGCTGCCCACCACCTTTAGAAGGTAGAAGAGGCTGGAGTCGGTTTGGGTTTCAAATGATGGCTCTTCTCAAGTCACTATGTTAAGAGCTACACAGGTTGGTGCCCTGGGGCTCTTAGGATATGTGGGCCCCACCAATGGTGGATGGCATCATCGTCCTCACCATCATATTAGAAGGATTGCCACCCGAGACCACACCCCCACCCCCAACCCCATTCCATCTGCAAAGTTAGAGAGCTCACAGCAGGCACAGGGGGACTCGCTTTTTACTTACTTATTTTTGAGGATTTTATTGGGGACCAGTGTGTTTTTCCAGGACCCATCAGCTCCAAGTCATGTAGTTGTCTTCAATCTAGTTGTGGAGGGCACAGCTCTATGGCTCACGCGGGGATCGAACGGGCAACGTTGGTATTACGAGCACTGCGTTCTAACCACCTGAGCTAACCGGCCGCCTGAGACTGGATTTTTAAAATTGAGCTCTTGCTGCCTGTTCTGCAACCTCACACGGTCCTATGAGATTGGGACCATTGCGGTCATTGTGCAGATGGGCTCACTGAATCACCCATGGCTCCCTCTCCTGTTTTGGGGGCACCCTGGCCATCTGTAGAGCCTGGCCCCGTGGTAACCTGCTCCGTGACAACTTTCCCCACATTCTTAGGTTGGAATGGGCCCCTCCCCAGGTTTCCCACAACCCACCGGTGTTCCTATAACCACTATCCTGACTTGGGCAGGAAAGGATTAGTTCCTGGTTGGCCCCAGGGGACAGGGCAGAGTGGGGCAAAGAGCAGTAGTTCTGGGCCCAGGTCCCCACCCCTCTGCCTTCGCATTTACTCCTCCTCGAGGGGAGATAACAATACCCACCTCTTGAGGGTGCTATGGAGGCCAAACCAGACCACGAGGGCCTCCAGCCTAACCCCACGTAGCTGCCATGGTAGGCATTTAGTAAGCCAGCCTTTGCAACCGCAGTTTCTGACCATAAGACTTCAATATTTTTCATGGACTGAAACAGCAAATGAATCAATTTATTCATTCAACAAATATTTATTAAAGGCTCACTGAGTGTAGGTCGCTGTGCTGAAAGCTGAGCTAAAAAAGAAAGAAAGAGAACCTCACCTCTGAGCAAATCCCTGTGCTGGTGGAAATGGAACAGCCTGGGGGCGCTGTCCCTTCTCCCTTCCTGCCACTGGGGGGCCAACAGGCTCCGTGGATGCCAGGCAGTCCCCCTGCGGACAGGCACCCAGGCCAAGGCTGTGGGTCTCCAGGAGCCAGGCATTCCTTGGCGGCTCTGGAATAATAAATACATTCCACACAGCTTCCAGGAGAGCCACAGGCCCTGCTGGCAGACTCAGAGGGCTGTTGTCCAAAGGCCACCGTGCACCACGTCCCAGCTTCCCGAGAGAGCTGAGGGAGCTCTGAGCATCATCGGGTGCACGCCATGCTCCAGTCGATAGGCAAACAGACCCAAGATGCGCAGGGACTTGCCCAAGGTCACTCAGTGGTCAGGGCCAGAGTCCAAGCCCCTGATCCTGAGCCGAGTACAGTTTCTACCAGACTCCCAGGCCTCATTAGAGAAAGAAACACAACTCAGGCAGAGGGAGGCGGGCAGCCCTGCATTTGGGGATCCCCACTCTGGGCATGGGATAGTGCCCATTGACATGTCCCTGTGGACCGCCCTGAACATCTAATGCGCCTGCACAGAAGCTCTGGTGTCCCTGCTGGCCAGAGCCTGCTTGGACCCTCCAGTGCATTTGTCTAAACGGCATCTGCCCCCCAGGAACNTCTTCCTCTCTAAGTGGAGGAGCCTAGGGTCTGCATCCGAATCATGTCTATCTCCAGGTGGCAGGTTTGGGAACCCTGGCTCATTAGTGAGGGCACCAAAGGACCCTTTGCATGCAGACAGGGCTGTGCCTTCTGTAGACAGGCAGCAGCAGGCCCCTGACCTCACGTCCCTGGGCCAAGTGACTTGGGCTGGGCTCTCGGCCACCAACAAAAATTGCCTGATAATGAGCTACCTCATTACCTTGCAGACTGCCATTCCCCTCAGCCACCATCTGCCATCTCACCTGTCACCTGGCATGTCCCCATCCTGCCACCGGCAGGAAGGGGGGAGTCCATGCTGCCTTGAGCCTCCTCCTTCAAAATTGTGCCACATCCTTCTCCACGGGGAGGCTCCGAATTGAGGCAAGTCTGTGCAACGGACGCGGGCTAGGGCGTGGTGGGGCTGGACAAGCAGCGGGCTCCCCCAGAAGTGCTGGAGAGGTCTGTTTGTTCTACAGACGTAATTGAGTTACCTAGTACAACATTCAAAAGCACACAGGGTGCCAGCCCTGTCTCTATGTTCTTCTTTCTTACCAGAGCTCCAATTTTGTCCAGGGTGCCAAGGGTCCCAGCTGAAAACCCACATGTCCCATCCTTCCCTTCATCCAATGGCCCATGCATATCAAGGATGAGGCTTCTGGAAAAGCTGGTGTCTGTGCTTTGCAGACCTCTTCCCCACCTGGAGGCCACAGATGTTGGCGGGATAGCTGCCATCTTGTGGCCATGGGGACAGGAGCTGGGTGAGGTCACTGTTGCCAAGGTGGAACTGCTGCCCAAACTGGACTGCCTACATCTGGACGCCTTCGGGCTCCATGACAAAACACGCTCCTTATTCCACTATGCCAGAGTCTAGTTCTGCTCCTGGCAGCCATGCGCATTTCTCAGCCATCTCGAGAATAAAGTGAGAATCTTCTCCCAGCGCCCAGCTGCCCCAGAGGCATGCAAAGGCACCAGTTTCTTGGGGTCTTTCCAGAAAAACTGGATGCACATATAAGCACATATGATGTTAGGTTGTTTTTCTTTTCCACCCAAATGGTATCACAGAACGCATTGCTCTGCACATATCCACTGTGACAGAGCTTAACTTCCTCCTAGACAGGGCATGTGGTTACAGGGTCTGTGCACCCTTCATTGTGTGAATTTACCTGATAGCACATAACCGGTCCCCCACCAAGGGAAACCAGGCTGTTGCCAATCTTTCCAGGCATGTGTTTTGGCAATGATTTCTAAAGCTACTATTTGCCCAGATAGTTAAGACTGTCATGGAAGCACAGAGGTAGCCCTATAAAAACCAGGCCATGAGACAGTGAGAAGGCTGGGAAGCACCTTTTCTGTTTTCCTTCTGGGAACAGTCAATGGCTGGCCCCACCCCCAGGCCTGGCCCCGCCCATAGGAAGCCTGGCTTTTCCCCCAGGCGGCCTAGCTCCACCCCCAGGAGGTCTGGCTCCTCCCTCAGGAGGGTCTGGCTCTTCCCTTAGTCCTCTTGGCCCCATCTTTGGCTCTTTCCTGCTCCATTAGAATCAGCTTCCTGCTCTGTTTGCCTTTCTCCTGACCAGCCCCTCCTCTAGCTATCACTATTGAATCCAGCACCTACTATCTATGTCCTGGACTGTTGTAACTGTGTCCTGCTGCTCTGTCAGACCCGTCTCCAGCCCCATTCTCACACCCAATATGTCAGTCACCCCCTGCTTAAAACCCCCTCCAGGGGCCGGCCGAGTGGCACNGTGTCAATAAGAACAGAAATAGTTTCCTCCCCAATTTGAATAGAAGTCTCTCCAAGATGATTAAGGGGAAGGACTGAAAAAAGCCCCTGTAATTCCTCGGAGCCCCGTCACTGGGAATTAGGAAGGCTCGAAGGAGGCTGGTTAGAAGGCAGAGGGCGTTTTGTACACTTAAACTTACGTCAATCCCTTTTCCAGTGTCCTTGCTCCTTGCAGTAATGGCAAACAGTTGGAGTTCTCTGGTTTCCCACAGGTTATTTTATTTGTCTCTGCTGAAAATCAGAAGTCTTGGCAATCTTACTTCTAGGTGGCCTGTTTAGGGTATGAGCAAGCTCGTCTGCCAAATTTACCAAGTCTAGGATAGGCATTTTCCACCATCCTGGATCTCTGACCCAGGAGGAAAAACAAAGAATTAAAGGCGGTCCATGCGTGGCCAGCATCCGAAGCAAGACCTGAATTTTCCTTAAAAACAACCTAGAATCTTTCATAACAGTCATGAACAGATTCGCTAGGCCTTTGTCAGCAATCCTGAATTTTGCTCCAATCAACAGTCTTTGGAAAAGCCTCGGGAAGTACTCGGTGTAGCTTTCGAGCAAGTTCCCTGGCTTCCTCCCAATAATCGGAGGTGTGTTTTTCTAAATCCCTTTCAGGATGTTCCCATCCAGCAATCCTCATCCAATGCCTGGCTTGGATATCACCAACCAACATATTAATTAGCTGATATAAATCAGAAAACCCAGGCTGGATAAGCTTGAATAGTAATATCAAATTCCTTAGCAAACTTATTAGAATCCTCAGTTACTACAGGAAGTTCCTTTACAATGGCTCGTCACTCAGCTTTGGTCCAGGGGATATAAAAGACATGAGGTTTATGAGGATCCCCAGAGGTTTTAATCTTAGATGGCGAAGTAGTGATAGGTTCTGAGGAAGAAAAGAGAAGATTCAGAAGATGTTGCGGGGGCGGGGGATGGGGAGGAGGCAGTAACGTGTAATGAGATGGTGTCAGAGGTGGAGTTTGAGACAAAGGAGTAGGGGAGGAGCTAGGCGGTGTAGAGGAGGAACGACAGGAGGTTTCAGGCGCCATTTTGTTTCTTTTTAAAGTTTTAACCGTCTCTGTTACCACTGAGACTCTAGTTTCTAAAAGGGTAATTTTAGACCCACAGTCTTGTTCGGAGTCCTCCCTATACCACTCCACATAGGCATTCCATTCCTCTTTGTTAGTTTCAGCGCTGTTACTATACAGTCTAGTTTTCAGAAATTCAAGTTTGGGAATCTCGAAAGTTCCCCAACGTGTTCACTGATATTTATAATTATCCATGGTCAGATCTGCCCATTTAGTTCAATATGTGCACGAAAATTCTCCACGGGTTGTGAGCATGTGCTCAGCCGGTGTCCTTGTAGGAGGGACAGCTTTAGAAGGCTTGGACATCAGAGATCCCATTTCTAAACACTGGGCCCAAAAGCGAGTTTACTATTCAAATAGCCTGCAGGTCTTCAGCTCACCTCACTCTGGAACAGTCTGATCACTGAGAACCAGGTCAAAGGCTAAAAGCCAGTCCCAGGCAAATAACCAACTCTTAGGGAGTTAAGTTACAGATTGAGCTGGTACTGGGCCAAAATCAGTTCACAGCTCAAGCAAACCGGGAATCTTCAGTTTGGCTCTAGTCTCACTCCATTAACTTTTCACTGAGACAGCACGATCTAACATCGGTTAAACTGACCAATTTCAGTAGAAATAACCTCTTATTCCCAAAGGGACGTTAGGCAAAGGCCAGTTTTTGTCTCAAAACACAGTCTGCTTTCCGAAGAAAGCAAGCCACCATGGCATGAGTACTCAAAGAAAATAGGCCTTAAAGCATTCACACACACAGCAACAAAACAAACAAACAAAAACTGAAAAAAAAATTCCAAATAAAACCTGGAGAGCACCAGACAAAAATAAATAAATAAATAAAGCTCGGTGGCTCAGGTCCAGGACAGAAACTCACCCAAGTCTTCTAAGCCAAGGAGCAAAAATCGAGCGAAACAGCTCAGATAGGCGCCATAGATTTGCTCACCAGTCAGAAGCCGTAGGAGTCCTGCTCCTCTCTGGATCCCAGAACGAGGCCCCAAAATGTTGACTGGTGAAAATAACTCCAAAAATGATGCACAAAAGAAAAGGGTTTATTCGGAGGAAGGGAAAAAAAAAAGAAACAAGCTACCGCCGCAGTGCGAGAAACTGCACTGCTCCGGTACCGGGGCTCCTGCCGGAGGTCCATGCACAACTCCGACACCACAGCGCTCCAACCGGCCACCCAATGTGGAGAAACGGAGAGAGCTATTTCAAGATGGCTCTTTCTATTTATATCATCCTTTCCCCCTGAAGCTATCACAAAGTTAAACATGGAGTCAGGGTCACAGTTAACAAGGGGCCCAGCTGTACCCACAGTCCTCCCAACTCTATAGTCAAGCATCACAAAATGCCAGTTCACGTTAATCAAGAGCAATGATGTGAGAGGACAGGTGATGTATGACCAGGCAGACCACCACCACCCTCCCCAAGCCTCCCTTTGGTGAAGCCTGTGGCAGGGACGAGAAGGGAGGCTGAGGCCTCCAGCCATAGCACGCTGGCCTCTGATGTGCTGAGTGTCTATAATGATGCCACAATCATGATGACAGTGACAGTACACAGTTCAGGGACATCCTTCTACNAGGCACAGTGAAAATGTTGTAGGATTGGCTAAATAGCACAGACTTGCTTTAGCACCTGACCAGTAAAATGGGTTCCTCGATCGCTGTGGAGTTAAGCAGAGCTCCCCAAGTAGGAATATCTCTAACAGTACTTTTGCCACTGCAGACACATTAGCTTGTCTGCAAGGGAAAGCTTGAGTGAGAAAACATACATATCATAACCAAAACATATTTGTTTGTATACATGAGATGGAGGTAGCTATATAAAGTCTAGTTGCCAGACCTCAAATGGTCCACTTGGCAATTTAAAATGTCCAGGGGCAGTGTGAATAGGCTTTCCTGAGTTATATTTTGGACAGGTGGGACACCCGAGGTAGGTGGTTTTTGCAGCCTTATTAATATCTCCCCACCAATATTGGTGCATGGAAGCTACCATTTTATCAGTTGACCAATGGTTCAACGCATGTACAGTGGATAAGAGTGGGAATTTTAGACTTTCTGGAAGGACTGGGTTGTTGTTTGGTCCAAACCAGAGTCTCTTTTCCTTAATAAACCAGTAATTGTTAGATTTCCAGTTATGCTTTTCTTCTTCAGAAGCTGATTGTTGGGCTTCTCTGGCCAGTTTTTCTAGATTATCAGTTGGAGAAGCTTCTCTCTGAACCATGACAGAGGTTTGACTGCTGCTGATGCCTTTAAGGGCAGCATTTTTAGCAGGAATGTCAGTCAGGTGATTTCCTTTGGCCTCCAGGCAGTCAAGTTTAGAATGCCCTGGGATCTTAATAATGGCTGAGGCATCAGGTAAAAGTATCGCGTCCAATAATTTCTGTACATATGGGCCATTTTAAATTTTATCTCCTTTGGAGGTGAGGAAACCACGTTGTTGCCATAACATTCCAAAGTCGTGAGCCACCCCAAAGGCATATCTGCTGTCAGCGTAAATGTTGACAGCCTTACCCTTTGCTAAAATGCAAGCTCAGGCAGGGCATACAGTTCAGCCTGCTGTGCTGAAGTGGGCAGAGGCAAAGGTGCTGCCTCGATGACTTCAGAAGGAGTTACAACAACATAACCAGCTCAGTACTTACCACTGTCCTTTCTTAACTATGAACCATCAGTAAACCATGAGAAATCAGCTTTACCCAAAGGAGTCTCCTGCAAATCATCACAAGGAGTCAAGAGGTGATCTGCTAAAATCAGGCAGTCATGAGGGGCTTCCTCAGTCTCCGAAGGCAGAAAAGTAGCTGGAATAAGGTTGTTACAATGTGAGAGGGTTATATGGGAAGCGGTTAACAAAAAAGCGAGACCTGACTGAAAGATGCTGGGTCTGATGAGAGAGAATTCAGGAGAGCTTTTACTGCATGAGGCACGAAGATGGTTAGAGGGGATCCCGCAACAATCTTTTCTGTGGCCTTAACCAGGAGGGCAGTGGCAGCAACGGCTCTGAAGCAAGGGGGGTATCCCTGAGCCACTGGGTCCAGTTGTTGGCTATAGTATCCTAGGGGTTTATATTGATCCCTGTGTTTTTGGGCGAGCACCCCAAGGGCATTTCCTTCTTTTTCATGTACAAAAATGAAGAAGGGAATTTGGTAGTTAGGATGCCCAAGAGAAGGTGGGTTTATTAAACTCTCCTTCAAGGCCTTGAAAGCCACGTCATCCCGTTCTTCCCATGAAATTGGGTCAGGACTGTCATTCCTTAATAAGACATAGAGAGGTTTGGCCACAAGAGAAAGATTTAGGATCCATTTCCAGCAGTAGCCGACTAGTCCAAGAAAACCTCGTAATTGACGCTTAGTCTTAGGCCTCGGAAAACTTAGAATGCCATGGAGCCTGGCCAGGCGCAGGCCATTTTCCAATATTAGGTGTCCCAAGTATGGAACTTGAGCTTGGGCAAATTGTAATTTCTCTTTAGAGACAGTATATCCCTTTAAGGCCAAGAGTGTCAGCAAATGGATGCTATCATCCTGCGATGAAACCTGAGAAGAACAAAGAAGTAAGTCATCCACATATTGTAACAAAGTGGAAGCTTTAGGAAAAGTTATATCACCCAAATCGGTCTTAGAATCTGTGAGAAATAAGAAGGCTGTCAGTAAATCCCTGAGGCATTACAGTCCAGGTAAATTGCTTTCCTTCCCAAGTGAAAGCAAAAAGATATTGGTTAGCTTCATCAACCGGGATGCTAAAAAATGCACTGAATAAATCAGTTACTGTAAACAATTTACTTCCAGCTGGAATGGATGCCAGCAGTGTATGAGGGTCAGGAACGACAGGGTGTCGAGGGATAACAATGTAGTTTATTGCTCAGAGGTCCTAGACAAACCTCCACCCTCGTCCCTTTGGCTTTCTCATAGGTAGGAATGTTTCAAGGACTAGTACAAGGAATAATAATACCTTGTGTTATGTAATCTTCTATTATGGGCTTTATACCTTGGACAGCCTCTTTGCTTATAGGATATTGATTAATTCTGGGCNCTCCTAGGTTTCTGCCCAAGAAAAACAAAAACATACAAAAACTTTTACAAGAATGTACGCAATAGCTTATTCATGATAGCCCAAAGGTGGAAACAACCAAAGTTACCATCAACCGATGAACAGACAAACACAATGTGGTCCATCCACATAATGGAATATCCATCAGCTATAAAAGGAATGAATGACTGACACCTGCCACACCTTGGGAGAACCTTGAAAACATCATGCTAAGTGGGAGAAGCCAGTTGCAACAGACCAAATATTATGATTCCATGTATATGAAATGTCCACATCCACAGAGTCAGAAGTAAATTAGCAATTGCCTAGGGCTGGAGGGAATGTGTGTGTGTGTGTGTGTGTGTGTGTGTGTGGCGGGGGACGGGGGTGACACCTAGGGAGTGCAGTGTTTCTTTTTAGGGTGACAAAAATATTCTGAAATGGACTGTGGTGGCGTTTGCACAGCTCTGTGACTATAGTAAGCACCACTGAACTAAGCACTCTAAATGGATGAATTGTATGGCCTGTGAGTTCTATCTCAATAAAGCTTTAAAAGAAACAAAAGTTAATAGAAGGCAAAGATGTGGTACAACTGGAACTTTCAGACACTTCTGGAGTCTTTAATGATAGAACTTTGTAGAACTGGCAATATTTACTATGTCACTGAATTGTATGCTTTAAAATAGTTAAATGCTGAATTTTATGTTTAAGAAAACATTAATGAAAGTATCCAGGGGCTGGCCCAATATAAAAAGAGCTGAGATCTCTAATAAACGTGTCCCTTGCAAATTACACCTAAGTGTATATTTTTGAGTACTTACTGTGTGCCAAAACCTAGGATGAGCCCTCTTCCTATAGTATCTCATTTGTTTTTCAAAACCATCCCAGGGAGCTATTACTATTATCACCCAATTTTACAGATGAGGAAATCGGACACCCCAAGAGGCCCAGTTCCTTTCCAGGCAGAGTTACAGAAAGGCACTTGAGCAATTCTGTCCAAAGCCACACTCACATGCAGGTGGGCAGCTGCCTCTCCTGTTCTGTGCAGGGGACCCACTTCCTGTGATCTATGGGACGGCGGGCTGATGTGACCAGCAGGTAAAATGTTTATGGTGGAGAGTGTTGACTGGCAAAAATAACTCTCCAAAACTGATGCACAAAAGAAAAGGGTTTATTCGGAGGATGGGGGGAAAAAAGAAACAAGCTACCACCACAATGCAAGAAACTGCATGGCCTCTGGTACCGGAGGCTCCTGCCGGAGGCCCATGCACAACTCCGACACCACCGCGCTCCAACCGGCTGCCCACGTGGAGAAATGGAGAGTTATTTCAAGATGACTCTTTCTATTTATATCATCCCTTCCCCATGAAGCTATCACAAAGTTAAACATGGAGTCAGGGTCACAGTTAACAAGGGGCCCAGCTGCACCCACAGTCCTTCCAACTCTATAGTCAAGCATCACAAAATGCCAGTTCACTTTTATCATTGCCCCCTCTTGATCAAGATCATTCCTCTAAAAGATCATTGATCAACAGTCAGGTCTTCTAGTCTCAGGTTTTCCAGTGTTCAGCCTCTTGTCCCTCGATGTCTGTTCATCCTTTTGTCCCTAGATGTCAGAAGGGCCTCTTTTGGGTGTCATCATGTCAGAAGGGCCTTTTGGGTGTCATCATGGGGAAAAGTGCATGGATAGGGAAAACGGCTGGCATTCAGTGTCAACCGGAATCAGAAGCAGAGCTTAAACAGATCAAAGTTAGAAACAGAGAATTAGAACAAAGCAAAATAGCTTATGTGGCTGGCATGAGCCAGAAACTCAAACTCCTCAAAGGTCACCTGTTTTAAATCTTGACAGTTTTAGTTTCATGTCACCAGGCTGTGTGCTTTTCCAGCCAAGGTTTGGTGCCTTTTTTTTTTTTTTAAGATTTTATTGGGGAGTTGGGGGAGGCAAACAGACAAGTTGCTGTCCCTTTTGATCTTCAGTCTAGTTGTGGAGGACGTTGCTTCACTGGCCCATGTTGGTATTATCATTGTGCTCTCCCCAGCTGGGGCAGTTGCTTGCTGGCCATTGGTCGGCCGCTCACGGCAGCTCGTGAAAGTTTATGCCTGCTGCTGGCCAGCCCCACTACAGCCTATGCCATCGCCAGCAATTCACGGCAGCCCAGCTGCAGGTCGAGCTATTGTTCACCATCTTAGCTGTAGAGGGCACAGCGTCACTGGCTGTCATGTGGGATCCGAACCAGGGTCCTGATGCTCAGAGCTGGCGTCCCAAGCCAACTCCTAACCAACGTGCCACTTGGCCGGCCCTGGAGCCTTCTTTAAGTGTGACATGTGCATCCAAGAGTCTACTCACTGTAGTTTAGCAGCACAGGGGTTTGTCAACAGTACCTGGTAAGGGTCCCTGCAGTGTGGCTAGAGAGAATCTTTTTTTAGGTGTCTTTTCCAATAAACAAAATCTCCAGGTTTTAAAGTATGAAATTTTACTTTTTCATTTCCCTGGAGAGCATGGTGAAACGATTGTTTGACTAAAGCATGATTTNCAGCAACTTGTCTGTTCCCCTTCCCCCAATTCCCCAGCACTGTTCCCATCCCCCCAATTCCCCAATAAAAACCTTTAAAAAACAAAACAAAACAAAACAAAACCCTCCAGGAAGCTTGTTGCTTCCACAGGTAAGGACCACCCCCAGGCTGTGTCTCTTCTGCAAGGGATGCACTGTGTCCAGCCCCGCCCCAGCTCTGCTTTTGCACACCATCATTCTTCCCCCTGCCCGGTGAACACCTGCCCTTCCATTTCAGATCGGTGTCAGACCCCCAGAGTTCACCTGCCCTGCCAGCTAGCCCTGGCCCTTCTCATTTGTTGCCTCACTCCCCTGCAGACTTTCATCCCAATTCTAAGAGCTGCTGTGCACTGTGTGTGCTGCTCTGTGCTGGTGCTTTTCCCGGCACCCTCTCACAATCTTCAGCCAACCCCGGGAGGGCAGACTGCTGTTGCTCCTATCTAACAGAAGACGAAACTGAGGTTGTCTGTGGCAGTGTCCCCTGGGCTCAGCATATGGGCTTTGTTGGTTGAAAGGAGGCATAAATGAGGCTGACAAGAAGAAGGAAGAGGCAAGAAAATTCCCAGTTTCCATAGCAACAGAAAGGATGCGGCATTATGAACAGAGAGGACTGGGGTGGGGGTGTCCTGGGAGCAGGATAAATCATGGAATTTCAAGATAGAAGGGACCTTTAACTTCCCTTGGTTCAGGAGTTCTCAATTGGGGGCAGGTTCCCCACCAGGGGACATCTGGCAATGACTGGAGGCATTTTTGGTTGTCATTTTGGTTGGGTGGGGGGCTATTGGCATGTAGTGGACAGAGACTAGGGATACTGAAGAACCTCCTGCGTGTTCAGAGTGGCCCCCCAGCAGCATTATCCAACCCAGAACATCAATAGTGCTGAGGCAGAGGAACCCTGATGTACAATAGTTCAGTCCATTCGCCCCGTCCTCCCACCCCTTCCAGGGCTTGTTTCAGTTTTTGCTTAACTGCCTCCAGGGACCGGAACCTCACCACCTCTGGGGGCAGTTAGTCCAAGGTGATGAGCTCAGAATCAGTGCTGGAACTGGCAGGACATCCAGGGGAAGAAGTTACCCATATGTCTCCAAAGCAACAAGCAATATGCAGCTCTTACTAAGCGCTTTGAGAAAAATGAGCCACCAGTGAGCTAAGACACCAGCTTCTGTCCTTAGATTTTCCACCGAAAAGGTTCCTCCAGGAACAAGGGATCTGGGGGGCGGAATTCAGAGGGTCCTGTTGGCTCTTGGCCTGGGATTGCTCAGCCTATGACTGCTGGGTGGCAGTGGGGAGACACAAAAAGGAAGCAGAACTCGGTCATCTGCATTTCCAGAAGTAAAATTATGTTTCTGAAATATTAAAGTCTTTTTAATGCATGTTGAAGTATTTAGGGGGAAACGTACATACTCTGAAACACATAAAAAAATAAGAGGGATAAAAGGGTAGGTAGGTGGGTAGGTAGGTAGATGGATGAATGAATGGATGGCCGATGGATGGATGCACAGATATGTGATTAAACAAGAACATATAGAATATTTTTATTAAAGTCCTATGATTAAACCCATGTTACAGATGAGGAAACCTTTCAAAAGGTAATGGAAATTGCTCAAGGTCACCAGCTAGTAAATTGTGAGGGTTAGGGTTCTGGACCAGTCACTCTGATCTAGAACCATGCTCGGCACACCCTGTATGACTCAACCTTTCCACAGGAGATCATGAGGGCTCTGGC
>NW_017731369.1:7481157-7494151 GCF_001890085.2 Hipposideros armiger | reverse complement strand
CATAGCCAATACGTGGCTTCAGGAGCCAGGCCTCGGGGTTCAAAGCCAGCTCCTTGCTGTGTGGCCTTTGGTGAGTTACATGACCTCTCTGTCTTTTTCAATAAGACGGGGATCATAAAAGCATTTAGTCTCAAGAGCTCTTGCAGGAAGCAAATGTGACCACTGAGTGCAATGAGCAAGGAAGGAGTATCAGCCCCCTTCTCGGCCTGGGTTCCCCATCTGGAAACCGGGAGCGTGGACTCTGCCCCATCTCACAGGACCTTGTAGATCTGACCTGACCCCTTCCTCTTCTGGAAGTGGAATCCAGCTCTCTTTCTTCACATTGAGCCTCCCTGCCCTGTTCTTTTCTTTTATTTTTAAAGATCTCTATTGGGGAATTGGGGAAGGGAACAGTGTTGGGAATTGGGGAAGGGGAACATTGTGTTTTTCCAGGACCCATCAGCTCCAAGTCAAGTTGTTGTCCTTCAATCTTAGTTGTGGAGGGCGCAGTTCAGTTCCAAGTCCAGTTGCCGCTTTCCATCTGGTTGTGGGGGATGCAGCCCACTGTCCCATGCGGGAGTTGAACTGGCAACCAGCTCAACGGCAGCTCAGCTCAGGTGCAGCTCACTGGCCCATGTGGGAATCGAACCAGCAACCCTGTTGCTCAGAGCTCACACTCTAAACAACTGCGCCACCTGGCCGGCCCCTCACTGCCCTCTTCTTAAAGCCTGTTTGGTTAATTTTTGTGCACAGATGTTAAAGAAAACTGGAATACAGAGAAAAGGCAGAAGCTGCCCTGTCAGAGGCCCGTGGGCATCACCTTCCCAGGCAGGGCTGCCTCTGTCTGCACATGTCGGACTCACCGAGCGCACACGTGGGCAGCCTGACTTATCATCCTCCCTCACAGCATGTCAGGAAGTCTCCATCCACGCTGTTTCGTAATCCTGGTAAACACTAGCTTTCCTTACAACATTTATTTATGTATTTATTGCAAAATAGCTATTTTTCTCAATGTAAGAGCAGTACATACTTATTGCAAAATATTAAGAAAACAAAAAGTCTAATGAGGAGAGAGAAAAAGAAAAGATTACCCTTAACCCAAATACCCAAGGGTTGTCATTATTAACCTCTTGGGCTCACCTGGCCAGGTTGCAATTTTTAAAAACAGTCTCTATAGAAATGTATTTGATTACTTAATTACAAACTTAAGATTATACATACATAGGTGTTTGCTGTTATAAATATATATGTGTATATATATATATATATTTTTCATTATATACACATGTATTCACATATATACATATAGTTATACAATGTTTTTATTTCATTTTATAGTCTTACACCTCCACTCAGACTAGGAGAGCAAGGACATGAAAATATATTGTATCCAGGGTTTTTGGATATACACAGACATGTTTTTAAATGCTGTGGCGACCTTTCTGACATGATGCTGCCGTCCTGCAGGCCCCTCCACATCGGCCGGCCGGCACTCCCCGTGGGTGGGCAGGGGCTGCCTTCCTGCCTAAAGGCTTAGGGGTGCTAAAGGCTCCCCCCGTACCAAACCTGGGCTGCTTCCACTTCCTTTGTTCATCTCCTTTAACCCCACGTGCATCTTTATATACTGTCCCTTTGCTAAATTCCTTGAGCTTGCCCAGCCGTAGACAATGGTCCAGGGGCTGGCCCACGCTGTGAGGTGGACCTGGGACCCGGGGTCTCCTGTTGGTGTCCTCTCCCTCGTCGGACCCCCAGGCTCTCTGCTGATTCCTGCCTGACCTTGCTGTTGGCGAAGGGTCTGTTATGGGTCCTTATACTCAGCGTGAATGAATTTTAAGGCAGGAGGCACTGAAAAAGTTAGTCTCTAAAACTGGATCACTGACATGTGTTGCCAGAAAACCACGTGATCCAACGTGTGCCTGCGTTCCACCTGACTTCAGAAGCCTTCCAGCTGGACCTGAGGCCTCCAAAGCACTCATGCTTTACTCAGAGCCTCTCGAGTATAGAACCTCTGTATTCTCTCAAATACCCAGGTTTTAACCCGCAAACCGCACAGGAGCTTTAAAAGCCTCTTGTATGTGACTCTTACACGTAGGTGGACTTTCCCCCCTCAGCCCTGCTGCAAAATCCTCTCTATCTGAGTAAGTGCCCACTCGGAGCCAAATACTCATCAGGCCCTGGTCCTCCCCCGTGATCCACCACCCGCTTCCCTGCTCTGGGCCTGGGTCACTTCCAAGTGGAAATCAAGGAGTTGGTAGTCTTTCTCTTTACGCATCCGTTATTTGAAGAAGCATTTAATACTTACAATAGTTACCAAGCAATGACTGAGCACCTGCCGTACATGTGCTGGATAGGCCCTGTCTGGTGTCATCCTTACAACAGCTCTGTGAGCTAGGTATTACTAGCCCCTTTTACAGATGAGAAAACTGAGGCTCAGAGGGAAAGTCCCCTCTCACACTGGGAGTGGCAGAGGCAGGATTCGTCACTGTGCCTTTGCCTGAAGCATGACTCAGGTGTGTCTTCAGAGCACGCACAAGCCAGAACAACAGAAGGGCATAAAAGTACCGGCTGAGAGGTCTGCATGCAGTCGCTGAGCAGAGTTGTGCTCAGATGCTGGGTAAGAACCACCTGCTTCTCCAGGCCCAGAAAGGCCCACCGGGACCGTGTGTGGCCACTGCCAAGCCAGGTCTCAGAGATAAAGGAAGCCAGAAGCCAAAGCCAGACCTGCCTCCTTCCAACTCCTGTGCATATCCTCTATGTTAGCTGCCATAACAAAAGACCACAAACTTCAGGTTTAAAGCAACAGAAATCTGTTTTCTCACTTTCTGCAGGCCAGAAGTCTGAGGTCAAGATGTGGGCGGGGCCGCTCTCCCTCTGAGGGCTCTAGGGGAGGCTCCTTCCTGCCTCTTCCAGCTTCTGGTGGTGGCTGGAACTCCTTGGTGTCCTTTGGCTTGTGGCCGCATCCCTCCAGTCTCTGCCCCTGTCTTCACATAGCCTCCCCTCATTGTGTGCCTGTCTCTGTGTCTGTTCTATTTTTTTTTTTTTTTTTTTAGGATTTTATTGGGGAATCGGGGAAGGGGAACAGACAAGTTGCTGTCCTTTTGTTCTTCAGTCTAGTTGTGGAGGACGTCGCTTCACTGGCCCATGTTGGTATTATCATTGCACTCTTCCTGGGTGAGGCAGATCAGTCGCTGGCTTCTGGACTGCCGCTCACAGCGGCTCTTGGCAGCTCACACCGGCTGCCGGCCACTCACGGTAGCTTAAGGCAGCCCACTGCAGCCCCACTGCAGGCTACACTGTCGCCGGCGACTCCCGGCAGCCCAGCTCCAGGCCGAGCTGTTGTTCACCATCTTAGCTGTAGAGGGCAGTGTCACTGGCCCTCATGTGGGATCCGAACCGGGGCCCTGCTGCTCAGAGCTGGCGTCCCAAGCCAACTTTTAACCAACGTGCCACTCGGCTGGCCTTCTGTGTCTGCTCTTATAAAGACATTTGACATTGGATTTAGGGCCCATCGAACCCAGCATGACTTTATCTTAATTTGATGACATCTGTGAAGATCTTATTTCCAAACAAGGCCACATCCACAGGTAACAGGGATTAGGACTTAAACACATCTTTTGGGGGGACACAATTCAACCCACTACACCCTCCAATAAACCAGGTGAGGCCTTCCCAGGGTGTCTGCTGGAGGGGACTTGTGCCTTCGCAGAGCATCTCATATCCACTCACCCCCATGCTTGTCCACTAGGACAAGCTGTCTGTCCCTGAAACACACAGGACAGAAGAGGCTGGACCCTCACAGGGGATTTGGGGGCTAACTGGAGAGATGAAGCGCACAGCAGTAACTGCATAACTCCCAGAGGGGGCTTGGCTAGGAGACGTTTCAGGGTCTGATAGGCAGACTGTGAGATGAGGGTCAGGCACTTCCCTCCAGCATACACCTGTCCCCTTCTAGGGGCGCCAGCTTCAGAGGGAGCCCCTATCATTTACGCAGCCCTGAGCACAGAGCAGGGACCTATGAACATGTGGCACCTGCAGGAATCAATCCCTTGGTTTGCAAAGAAAAGCTTGAAGTGGGAAGGTATGAAAGCCTGCGGAGAAGGGGGAAAGGAAAACTCCAGCTTGAGTCCCCCGCTTCTCCGTTCAGGGGGTTGGGCCTGCCCCGACTTCCTGCTGCAATCTGCCTTGTGGCGCCACCTGCTGCACAGCTAGGGTAACGCACCTGGTGGGAACATTCACTAGAGGGCCAGTGGACACAAGGTCCTCACGCCTGGGCCCCCATCGCTGTGCTCTTTTCTCAAAAGCAGTTCCTAAAGAAGCCATGAACCTCATTCCTTGTGTGTCCCCTCCCATGCCTGGCTCCAGCTGCAGAAATGTGCCTAGAGAGCTGGGAGGGGAGCCGGGACCTCGGTAGCGGCCCCCAATCACCTACATTGGGGAGGACCCAGCTGGAGTTTCTCTCCCCACCCTGAATCTCAGCCTCATCCTCAGCAAACACATTTACACTCATGAATTTACACACTCATACGCACACCATTGCCACACACTCTGCTCACACCCATTGCCACACACTGCTTACTCTCGTGCACACTCAGCCCCGTGCCACACACTGCTTACACTCACATCCACATACCGCACACACTCATACACACACAGCCATTGTCACACACTTCTCACACTCATACAAGTACACACATTCGCTCTCCCATGCCTTCTCTCATACACATTCATACACACTCATTCACGCTCATATACAGTCACACACCCCCACCTACTCATAGAAACACACCCTCTCCCACACTCATGCACCCACCCACACATATGCTTACACGTATATGCACACACAGGTTCCCACAGTGCCCCACGCTAACAATCACACTCATTCAAACACTCACGTCCCCTCCCTTTTACCTATATGCTCTCACACTCATACATGTGGTCTCATATGCAGTCTCCCACCCTCACCTGTACAGTGGTTCTTTCTCACTGAGGCGTGCGGTGAAGAAAGAGGAATTCACATCTCAGCATAAACCCTAGACCACCTTCCCTGGGCAGCTTGTCAAACTTTACGGAAGCCATGTGATGCCACACTCACCACTGAGCTTTTCTGATTCAACATCGTGTTTTGGAGACTTATCCATGGAGCTTTAGTTCATGGATCGCAATGGCCCCAGTATTCCACTGTACGAATTTGCCATAATTTGTGGATCCGTTCTCCTGTCAGTGGACACTTCCAGGCTGCTTGCTATTATCAACAATACAACTGTGAGTGTTCGTGCACATGAGTTTGCACACCTGGGAGCATTTTTATGCGGCTTGTCCTTGAAAGAGTACCCCTGGGTCGTGGGATGTGTGCCACTCCCACTCTCCTGGATGCCGCACACAGGGATCTTCTGTGCAGCAAAGGATCGGACACCTGTTCTCCCAAAACTTGTTGTCACCTGGTCTGGTCAGGTTTTTAAGTTTTGCTAGCCTGCTGGGCAAGAAAAAGGGTATCACGTGGTGATTTTGATGTGTGTATTCCTGCTGACTCGTAGTCCTGCATTTTGCATACATTTGTCAACCATGCACACTCTCTCTTCTTCCTCTTGCCCTCTAGTGGGTCCTTTGTCCTCCTTTCTACTTGGTTACTTTTCTTTTACCTACAGATTTTCAGAAGTTCTTTAGATTGTCTGATACTAGCTCTTCATTGGTTACTTACGTTGCAAATAACTTCTCATCTGTGACTTGTGTTTTCACTTTATTTACAGGAATAAGTTCTGAACAGAAGTTTTAAAATTTTAATGTCAAAGTCATCAATATTTCCTTCTACAGTTTGTGCTTTGGGGATCTTCTCTATCCTACAGTCTTCAAGATATGGCTTTCTCCCCTAAAAGTTTTGACACATTTTGCTTTTTGCTATTCAAAGTCAACCAGCCATCAAATAATTGTCACGACTGCTCCCCCAACTCGGTTTCCACCCAGCCTCCTTGCCCTCTTGCAGGTAACTTTCTCCTCTCTCTACCCCATCCCTCCTCACTTCCTCCTTCTGGTCTACTCCCCCAGCTCCAAATTCTCCTCCATCAATTATACAGAACAATTCCACTCTCCCCAGTCTCTCTTCCTGCGTTCAGCTCCAGCCCATTGTGGGAGAGCCCTGACTAACACACTAGCTCTGTTATTTGTTCCTGCTTGACGGTGACTATACTTCTCAGCCTGCCAAAGACACCTGCCATAAAACTTGCTCACTCGGGCCAGCCGAGTGGCGCGTTGGTTAAGAGCTGGTTTGGGACGGCAGCTCTGAGCAGCAGGGCCCCAGTTCGGATCCCACATGGGGGCCAGTGACACTGCCCTCTACAGCTAAGATGGTGAACAACAGCTCGACCTGGAGCTGGGCTGCCTGAGTCGCCAGCGACGGCGTAGGCTGCAGTGAAGCTGCAGTGGGCTGCCATAAGCTACCGTGTGTGGCCAGCAACCAGCGTGAGCTGCCAAGAGCCACCGTGAGCGGCCGTCCAGGGGCCAGCGACCGATCTGCCTCATCCGGGAAGAGCGCAATGATAATACCAACATGGGCCAGGGAAGCGACATCCTCCACAACTAGACTGAAGAACAAAAGGACAGCAATTTGTCTATTCCCCTCCCCCAATTCCCCAATAAAGTTTTTAAAAAACATTAAACACTTGCTCACTACAAACACCCTGCCCCATTGTCCTGCCATGAATGCCTGCTCCAACTGCTGCCAATGCAGTGTAACCAAATCACCCTACACATCCACGCTCCACCCGCTCCACCCTGTTCTCTGCCCAAGGAGCTGGCTGTACTTCCTGGCGAAATGGACACCTGTGTGCTCTGGCTGCGGGCTGCCATGGCTGCCTGGTGTAAAATCAGTGTGAAGGTGCCAAACGAGGCCCTTTTGTTTACTCCCCGGGCTCCTTTCCCACAGGGTTGCCTTGGGCTGGCGTGTCCCACACCTGAAGGTCACATCCCCTCAAGGCTGTGGACTCCACACATTACCCCCTCCAGGCTCCATAGTCCAGGCCCAGGAGTGGCAGCAACCCTGGAGTTGTCCCCCCAGGGTCCCTGCATTATTCTTCGTGGTCCCCTGCCCGCCCACGCTCTATAAGTCACGCTCTGTAAATACCCTCCTCATGTTATCCTAATGTGAATGTGCCATGCGGTCCCTGACTGACACACCAAGGGCTACCTTTCCTCCTTCGGGAACCCTTAAATCTATCAAGCGAGATAGACACCCCCATAAAAGTCGGAGAGACTCTGGTAGGTTCCAGTGATAATCAATTTCACTGGTGATGACCAGGTGTCCTAGTTGGGTCACTGTTCTCCTTGAGCTAGGGTGTCACAAAGATTTACGAGGATAGTCAGCACCCCAGAGGGCCAGCCTTCCCACCAGAATGTCAAACCGTCCCTTCGCCTCCCCTCACTCTGCTCTGAGCTCTGATGAAAGCAAGGCAGAGAGAGGGGTGGGGGCTGGTAGGAGGGCCTGGCGACAGTCCCAGATTTTCCCAAGCACTTTATCAAGGTCAGAGGTAACCTCGTCCTGCCCCCAACCCCTGCCTGCTAGAAAGTTAAATTCCATTAGAGAGAGGTGACAGCTGCCAGTAAGAGATAGAGTGGCAGCGGGAAGGACATGTGCTTTGAAGCTGGACCTGTCTGGGCCGGGTGCCCAGCCTTGCCACTTTCTAGTTGGATGCCTTGGGAAGGTCCCTCAGCCTCTCCGATCCTGAGGGCAGCGATGCCACCTTGTAGAATTGTTGAAAGGATTACAGAAGTATATGTGAAACATTGGACCTATGGCAAGTACTTAGTCATTGTTAGCTTTTATAGCCGAAGGTAGGAGCATTCTTATCATTAAGACAAAAAACAAAACTGCTAAACATGTTCTTTGAACATAAGAAAAAAGCACACCTATTTCAATGTTGAAGCTAATGACCATTGAGCTCTACTGTTTTGTTGTATAGACGAAGACATTGAGGCCCAGAGAAGGAGAGTGGCTTGCCTAAGGTAACACAGCAGTAACAGAAGTGGGTCTGGAACACAGGTCCTCTGTTTCCACAATCTCATGCTGTGGCAGACACATCCTAGGCTGACCCACAGTGAATTACACCCTGTGTGACCCCTCATTGTGGACAGAACCTGTGATCTGCTTCTAACCAATAGAATGTGGGATGTCACTCCCATGGATACATTTCATTATTTAAGACTGACTTAGAGCTGGCCGAGTGGCTCAGTTGGTTAAGAGCTCGCTCAAGGGTGTGAGCTCTGAGCAACAGCGGTTCGATTCCCGGCCCGAGCTGAGCTGCTGCTGAGCTGCCAACAGATGGCAGGATGACTCAGCTAAAAAATAAATTAAATAATTAAAAAAAAATAAAAAGACTGACTTAGCAGACTAGAGTGAAAAAGATTCTCCTGCTGGCCTTGAAGAATTAACAGCCCTGCTGTGAAATGCCTGTGGAGCAGGCCATGAGGCAGGGACTACACAGCCCCGTTTGGAGGATGACTTATGGACCACGCACAGCAGGTCTCTGTGAGAAGTGGTGGGAAGTGACGGCGGAGGCCATTAAGAGACCTCAGATAATGCAACCTCTGCCAACGTTTGCAAGGACTCTGCTTTATCTGAACGACCTTAAACTTTACTGTCAAATGTCAAGAATCAATTACACAGTTTTGACCAATAAGCGTATTTTACAAAATATAGCAATAGATAAATAAAACATGGTGATGACTAGAGTGATTTCTACAGCACTGCTCGGCACACACCAAAGCTGGGAGCAGCAGAGAAGAGCTTATTTCTAAATCAGCTGCAGGGCCAGCCCACCACTGGGCCAACGTGTCTGATCGCTCCTGCTGGGCACCAGGCCTCTGGAGGAAATAAGCATGGTTTTGCGCCTCTTGGGCTCCTTGTATGCGCTTGTTCATGGAGGCGTTCCATAAGTGGGTGATAATCTGTCCACTGATGGTCCCTAAGCTAGACTTTGCCACCTGGATTCCCTGCTGCTGAGAAGCTGCCAGTCCCAACAAAATTTAACGGCATCGGTTTCAACAGTGCAGTAGATGAGGCCAGCGTTCCCCCCCAGATCTCCCCTGGATCCCTTTTCACCATTTTTGTACGCCCAAAATTTTTATGTGTTTGGGCTTCCAACACCTGCCCCTATTGTTGGGAGGGCTGCCCTGGGCTCGCAAAGGCCGCTTCACCCTCACAAGTGAAATGCCCTGGAATTTATCACACTTAGGCAGCCCTTCGCCAAGACAGTGGGCTTGGGGTGGGAGAGTGAAAACCTGCGCCCTGGGCATCCTTGTGTGGCCCCCTGTCCTCCTGTCCTATGTCCCTCCCTCCTGTTCCTGTTTCTCCAGGGAACGCGTCCCTAATCATCACTTGAAAATAAATCTTCACATTAGGTTCTGCTTCTGGGCTACTTGTCCTAGGAAAAGAGATTTGGATAAATGTGCAGGTGCTTTTATAGTCCATCCGACAAAGGAAACAGCACTTTATGCAGCTATAATACAAGGAGAAGGAGAAGGAAGAAAAGATGGTGGAGGAGGAGGGGGAGGAGGAAACGAAGGAAAAAGAGGAGGAAGAGATGGTGGAGGAGGAGAAGCAGTAGTCGCTACGGATTTGGGGACACCTTTAGAATACACTGTTAAGTGAAAAAAGCGAGGTGCCTAAAAAGGGATAGGGCATCCTTATTTTTGAAAAGGAAGGATAAGAATGTATACCTTATGTGTTTTCATCTTCATAAAGTAAAGGAAATTAAGAAATGAATGAAAGTGGGTACTTAGGGTGCAAGAGCGTGAACAAGAATTCGCAACCTCTCTGTATGTTTTGATTGCTGCGTCATGTGGGTTTTCACGATTTCAGAAAATAAAATACAGATTCCTAGGCTCCACCCGCCAAGGAATCTGAAGTGTCTGGTCTGAGGTGAGGAGCCAGGATCTTGAAAGGCTCCTCAGCGGATTGATGCTCTGCCAGCCTTGGGGACATTGTTCTGGATGATTTCATCAAAAGTTTGAACAAAACCCAACGACCATCCAGCAGCGAAACGCCCAGGTAGTGCTGTTTTCCAGGACACAAGCCAGCCCACTAGAGGCACCATTGAAAGCCGCCTTTCATTCCTGGCTGACCCCTGATGGCTAGTGTGAGCCGGGGCTCCCAGGGTGGAAATTGACTGCCTTCCCTGGCCTCCTCGGCCCCTGCAAGCCCAGTGCTCGCTCCACATCTCCGTTGCTACAGCAACAGCAGACACAATGGTTTCTGTGGAGTTCGGGTCTATAAATAATTTCTAGATCAGTCTCTTTGGTGCAAAAGAGGTGGGCTCGGCAGGGCGGTTCATGGTGGCCAGTGGGCCAGACCATCGTCCACAGGAAACAGTCATGCTCGGGGAAGCAAAGTTGCAGCCTGCGAGTCTGTCTAAAGCTGTGCTCTGTCCAGCTGGGCCAGGACGGCCTCACCCCATTTCACAGCAGTTTCTGCTTCAGAGAACATTATCTGGGATTATTTGGTCTCATCTGTGAATCTCAGAGATGCAGAGACCTGAACCGGCTGCACTGGCCTAGGGGGCAGGCTAGGTGGGTGGGGGCAAAGGAAAGGGTTAAAAAATCCCTTCTGGTGACTTGGGGACTGAGGAAGGCTCAGACGGGCAAATGTGGATCTCTGTCTGTGCTGGCCAAGGTGGTGCCCATTTCATGTCTCAGTTTGGCTGGGTGAGCTCTGGCAGAACAGAGTTCGGGGTCAGAGGATATGGACCGAGTTTATCTGGCTGCCTCGATGCCGGCAGCAGTTTTGTTGATGTTCTAAGGATGCCCTTTCCGACTAGGTCCTCTTTTATTATTATTATTTTTGTATAGAACAGTGTTTCCAGGGAAGGGCTCACAGTCCCAAAACAAGGGCTGAGGAGGCGGATTGTGTCATTTGAAAATCAAGTCGATTGAACATCTCTGCTCTCTGATGAAAGTGAGTTCCATGGGACTCCGGAAGGGCTCCTGGCTGTGGTGCGCTGCATGGTGGCATTAGGAGCAGGGTGTTGCTCTGACACATGGTGGGCTTCCAGGAGTGTGAGTAGGGCAGCCCCTCTGGAGGGCAATGGAATGACAGCTCTCAGCACTGAGAGGATGAGTCCCTCCATGCAGCAGGCCCCAGGGTTCTTTCTGACCAGTATCCCGGCATGCGTGTGCCAGGGCGTGTTCCATAAGCATGCAAGGAGTGGTGCTCCAGTTAGCTCTGTTTCCTACAGTGAAGAGAATAGCCTGATGTCTGTTGGAAAAGGGGGAGTATATTGATACAGCCTGGTACCCATATACCGACAACTAGCACCCAGTCAGACAAAAAGAAGGGGTCGGTCTGTACAAGCTGACGCAGCAGGACAGTCTCTGAGATAAATTAAGGAAAAAAGAGCAAGGTGCGTGAATGCTCCTGCTTTTGTAAGAAGAAATGTGTAATGCACGGCAGACATGCACATACTCATTTATATGTGCATAAGTGTGTATACATACATATCTATGCATGTGCACACATACATGTGGATAGAGAGTATCTCTGTAAACATACGCAAGAAACTGATGACTTTGCTTTGCTCTGGAAAGGAGGCTCTGGTACCCTGAATTTTGGGGTGGAAGGAGGTTTAATTTTCATTGCATATTTTTCTGTAGTGTTTGGTTTTTTTAATATATCATTTGCATACATTAATTTTTCAATTTAACATAGATGGAAGCATGGAGAAAAAGGAAGGGAGAAAAGAAAAGAGGCAGGAGCAAGGGATGGAGACTAACACCTTCATTCCTTCTCATCCTCATGACTCCAGAGCTGGATTTCAGGGTATGTGGCTGGAAAGTCAGAGGATGCTAGCTAGCCCCAGCGTGCTTTCAATCTGGGGACTCAGCAAAAGCAACAAAAATGCAAACCAAATATGGGAGTGCTTTTCTCTGACTCTGCATCAGCTCCTGGGCTGCTTGAAAAATGCTCCCTGGGAGGTGAAGGGCAACCTGTGAATTTGTTTCCCTGACGGAGAGGATGGCTGGGGTTTTGGGTTCTCCAAGGCGAGTGAACCAAAAGCAGCTCTCAGGGGACAGCTACATTTGCCCTCAGCCCAGCTGCAGTCCACCTTGCTGATCAACTGAGAAAAGGAAGAGAAAAAATGAATGAAAAGGACTTGGAAAGGGTGTTTTTCACATGTTTGAAATAAATGGAGATCTGTCACGTAATTGAGCCTCAAGAACTGTGCATTTGCTGCCTGTTGTGCTAATAATAGTGAAGAGGGGAGACCTGGCACCAGTGATAAAGGTCAAAGGGCAAGCTTCACTGGAAATTGAATACAGGAACATCCTTCTTTAACCAAAAGTGTTGACCTGGGTGTGACTCGAATCTCAAACTTTCAAAATGGTGTTGCCTCTCAAGGAAAGATGGGGTAGTTGTGGGGGTGCCTGGTTGGTTTGGATGTTGGCATGGTGACTTCGACCTCGTGAATATAAGAACTCCAAGTTCATCAGCTATAGTTTCACTCAGATGGGTGGGGATGACCTTGACCTGAAGGCTGTGTGGTCTGAGGGATGTAAGTGGGTCTCGGGGTGTTTTCCCACAATTGATGAGCACTGTCTCATACACTAACAACATGTTTTGAAAATGCAGGTGTTAGGCTCCTCCACCAGAGAGGCTGACTCAGTAACTCTGGGATGGGGCTCAGGAAGCTACATTTTAAGAGCACCATGAGTGACCAAAACCCCCAGGCTAGGACAGCAGGACACGTGCACCCCAAGACACTCAAGATGATACATTGGAAGTGCAGAAAGACACTTATTTATAATTGCAACTTCAGTTCATCTCATCCTTTTAAAGTTGCTCTTTTATGTTTGGTAACGTGCATAAAATGAAAGCAGCTGGGTATGGATGTATGCTTTATAAATGATACTAGTAATAACTGGCCCTTATCCTGCCTACACTGCACAGCCCTGCTCCAAGCATTTTACAGCGATTCACTCACTTCCTCCTCACAACTCTACGCTATTACCCCCTGCTATGAACTGAACTGTG
>NW_017731369.1:7444634-7479990 GCF_001890085.2 Hipposideros armiger | reverse complement strand
AGGAAGTGATTCTCGGTTTGGAGCTGAAATAAGCTGCCTGTAGACCTGCTCCTTTGCAATGTGACTGTAGATTTGGCCAATATACTTCGCGGGAAGTGATGTTGTGCGATTTGTGACCTCAGTCTCAAGAGACATTGAAGTTCCCACCCTCTCCTTCTCAGAACGCCGTGAAGATGCCCAATCCATCGATGGAGGATGAAGCTACGTGGAACAGAGAAGAGGCAGGGATGCTGTGCCAATAGCCAGCGCCAACCACCAGGTGTGTGAGAGAGGCCATCTTTGACCACACAGCCCGATGAACCACTAGGCGACAGCCATGTGAGGGATTCCACATGAGACAATGGAAGTATTGCCAGCTGAGCCCCACCCAAGCTGCTCTGCTCTTAGATGGTGGTAGAACCATGTCCCACCCCTTCAGGAGTGGAGGTGGGGGGACACCTCACAGGTTATCCTCTACTTCTTCTCCCTGTTACTGTCCTTACCCCTACCACTTTCAATAATAGTAGTACATACTCATTCAGCCTGTTAATCCTCACGACAACCTTCTGAAGTAGTCATATCAACCCCATTTTACAGATGAAGAAACTGAGGCCAAGAAAGAGGCTAATGGACCAAGATCACTCAGCAGGTGAGTGGAGGGAGTGGATTCAAACCCAGGTTTATCTGACACCAGAGCCACTGTCATGTGGCTTTTGCTAACCTGCTCCCTTCATTCACTCAGGATGAGTTTATTGAGACTTTTACTCCCAATGCTTGGATGAATCAACTTGAAAAGATGAGTAACAGTGGTCCCTTTGCAAAAAGCTATTCAAATAAAGAATCACCAACCATGATGATTCCTGGACTTTGTGTTTGTGTCAGTGATGAATTTGGGGTGAATGTGAGAGTGGCCATTTGTTCCAAGTATAAATTAGGATTGTGTTCGGCTGTAACAGAAAACCTACTCCTTGTGGCTTATCCAGCTAAGCATTTAATTTTTCACATCATAAGTCTAAATACAAAAGTACATGGTTGATACAGCAACTGCATGGCGTCACCTGTATAGTTCTGCTGTATGTATCCTTAGTATGTGACTTTCCCCCTGATGTGGGGTCCAGCTCACCTGTGGTCCAATCCCTGTGGCTAAAGAGATGGAGGTTATGGTTGGCCCAGGCTGGGTCATGGGCTTCCTTGGCAGCAAGGGAATGGGTTTGCTAACAAGGAAAGTGGGAGGATGCAAGTGGAGGAGAGGAAGGGCAGACTGGATTGTTCAAAGTGGTTGCATCGGGCCGGCCGAGTGGCTCAGTTGGTTAAGGGCTCGCTCAAGAGCTTGAGCTCTGAGCAACAGCGGTTCGAGTCCCAGCCCGAGCTGAGCTGCTGCTGAGCTGCCAATAGGTAGCAGGATGGCTCAGCTAAAAAAAAACAAAAAACAAAAAAACCCAACAAAGTGGTTGCATCAATATTTCCCATCCCACATGCTTTTCTTACAGCAGGATTTTAACACGCCTCCCAGACGAAATGGGGTCTAGATTTCCTTTCCTTGAATGGGAGTGGGCTTGTGACAATGGTCAAAGTAACTCTATGTGACAACTGAGGCTAGGTCATAAAAGGTGATATACCTTCCACCTGGTTCTCTTAAGATGTTCACTCTTGGAAGCCAGCCACCATGGAGAAGTCACGTGTAGGTGTTTAAGCTGACATCCCACCAGACCTAAGAGTGAGAGAACCTTCAGCTGAGCCCAGCTCCCAGCCACTGAGTCACCTTCAGGCATTGAGCTGCCCCAGCTGAACCCATGTAGAGCAGAGATGAGCTGTCCCTGCCAAGCCCTGCTCAAATCACAGGTTGGTCACCATAATGCATGATTGTTTTTCTTTTAGCCACTAAGTTTGTAGTAGTTTGTTAGGCAGCAACAGATAACTAAAACAAGAGGAGACAAGATAGGCACTATTCAATCAGATCCTTTCTTCTGGGAGGTGAGAGGTGAGACAAGCAAAAGAGACACGAAGAAAGAAAGATACGGAGATACCCGTGTTGCTAGCATCAGAGCAAGGTCATTGGATCTGGGTGTGTCTGTTTCTTGCAAAGATGAAAGAATCTAACCCAACCATTTGGTTGCATGCTCGCTGTATTAGAAGAGACCCAGAGACAGTATTGCTGGGACCAAAAGGAATGAAGCAAGAGGTGCATGAGGCTAACGCCAAAACAACTTTCTCCCCACCCTTCCATGCCTCTTCTCCAACCAGGTGGAACTGCAGAGTTATGTCTGGGCTCAGACCCACCCACATTCTTGCACCAGGCCTAGCCGTGGGCAAAACCCCTTCTGGGGACAAGTGGCTCTGTGGCAGGTACTGTTCTTGCCTACAGCACCCTGTGTCTCTTGTCTAAGTCATGCCCCTGCTCCTTTGTTTGTTCTCCTGGCCCGTAGATTTGAGTTTTTAATTACTGGACATTACCTTGCTAAATTCTTTTATCATGTTCAATTATCTTTTTTCTGTAGATTCAAGTTTTTTTGTTTGTTTTTTTTAAAGATTTTTATTGGGGAATTGGGGGGTTGGGAACAGTGCTGGAGAATTGGGGGGAAGAGGAACAGACAAGTTGCTGTCCTTTTGTTCTTCAGTCTAGTTGTGGAGAACGTTGCTTCACTGGCCCAGGTTGGCACCATCATTGCGCTCTTCCCGGGCGAGGCAGATCAGTTGCCGGCTTCTGGACGGTCGCTCACAGTGGCTGCTGGCCGCTCATGCTGGCTGCTGGCTGCACACGGTAGCCCATGGCAACCCACTGCCACAGGGGCTGCAGCCTATGCCGTTGCCAGCGACCCACAGCAGCCCAGCTCCAGGTTGAGCTGTTGTTCAGCATCTTAGCTGTAGAGGGCAGTGTCACTGGCCCTCATATGTGGGATCCGAACCGGGGCCCTCTGGTGTCCCAAGCCAGCTCTTAACCATCGCGCCACTCGGCCGGCCCAGATTCAAGTTTTTAATGTCACACAATCTGAGAATAATGATAGTTTTGTTTCTTCTTTTCCAAACCTGACATCTTTAATTAGTTTTCTTGCCTTCCTAGTCTGGTAGCTTCTCCAGTACAATGTTGAACAGAAGCAAAGGTAGAATTAACCTTGTCTTGTTCCTGATTTTAAAGACACTGCTTCAAATGTGCACCATTAAGAATAATGTTTACTGTAGCACTGTATTAAGAAAGTTTAATTTTGTTTTTAATTTGCTAAGAGTTTTTATGATAAAAGGATGTTGAGTTTTAGCATGCTCTTTTTGGACTGTGGATGATCACTTGGTTTTTCTCCTTAAATCTGATAATGTGATGAATGACACATACATTCTCTAATGTTAAATCACTCTTGTATTCCTGGTGTGCGTTTGTCATGATATTACTTTTTTATATCTCAAAGATTGGGTTTGCTACTACTGTGCGTAAGATTTTTGTGTCTATTTTCATTTTGACCTATAACTTTCTGTTCTCACACTATTCTTGTCAGGTTTGGTAGCAAGGTTATACCAGCCTCATAGAAGGAATTTGTAAATGTCTCTTCCATTTGTATTTCTTGGAAGAGTTTGTGTAAGGCTAGAACGACAGACTACATGTTTACTAGAACTCATCTGTAAAGCTCACTGAGCCTGGTGTTTTCTCTGTGGAAAATTTTAAACCACTGTTCAGTTTCATTATTTGTTATAGGACTATTCAGACTTTCTGTTTCTTTTTGAGTCAGCCTTGGTTGATTATGTCTTTTTCTAAGAATTTTTCCATTTCACAGCACTCCCTGAATTGGAAAAACCCCTGTCTAGACATCCCTAGGATACATTCCTGCCTTGTAAATCTTAAGCTGATCTCTCTGAATTTACCCTCTAATCCCTTTGGAACCCCAGTCTCCTCTCACTCCCTTCTTTCTATGTTGGCATCTGTATTAGTGATTTGGATTGCAAGTAATAGAACATTTTACTGAAAATGGCTCAAATAACAAGGAATTTTTACTAATGCAAGTGAGAAGTGCAGAGGCAGGCAGTTCCAGGGCTGGTTCAGGGGCACAGTGATGCCACTGAGGACCCAAACTACTTCTGCTCTCCCATCCTCAGCATATCGGTCTGCTTTTTAGGTCCCTCTCCACATGGAAATATGATAGCTACTGTGGTTCCAGGCATCATGTGTGTGGGCATCTCATGCATCACTCTTTATTGTGGAGGAAAGCTTTCCCCAAAGTAACTGCCCACCCCTACCCCCCAGCAGACGTCCTCCCAGGTCCTGCTGGCAATGCTGGGGGCTCCGAGAGAGATTGGGGCAGTGAGGATGGGGAGCTTTCAGCCTCTATAAATGGGTATTAGGCCCTGCAGCCAGGAATGGGAGGGGTCAGTAGGCAGAAAACCACCTCTGCTCCAGCACCTTCAGGTTTATCACCTCCGCCCCTTGTCCCTTAACCCCTTCCTGATCTCTCTGGCCTGTTGCCACCTAGGCCAGCTTGATAGGAAGTATTAAAATGTGTGATGTGCTGGTTAATGTCTAACAACTGGCTCTCAGGGTGGTGGAAGTCCTCACTGGAAGGTTTGCTGATTTTCAGGGTGTATGTACTCCCACTGTGGTTGATTCCAAGCTACCAATTCGATGTCACTGAATGCAGAGCTGGGAAGAGATATGCACAGCTGGCCCTCACAAACCGCCACAAGCCATCTCCAGGGTATTCCTCACTAAAACCCAACTGGATTCTGCACGTTTGAGCTGGGCGGAAGGGGGATGCCCTCCCCTGGCCAGAGGGTAATAATGAAGGCATTAAAGGGCTGGTTTGAGACAAATAAGAAACCATTTGGAATACCTACTATGTGTTAGTCACCTACAAACACTGTCTTGATTCCTCATCACTGTCCATTTTCTCGATGAGGAAACTGAGATTCAGAGAGGTTAAGCACACAGTGACTGACATGGAATTATATCCAAACCAAGACCTGTCTCATTCACGTCCTTTCATCCAAACAAAGGACCAGATTCAGAATAGAATTGACTAGCCCACAATCAATACTACAATGTGCCCTAAAAGAGGAGCATTATTCATAAAAGCCAAAAAAGTGAGGAAAAAAATACCCCTAATATCCATCAACTGATGAATGGATAGACCAATATGGTCTATCCAAACAATGGAACACTATTTGGCTATAAAAAGGAAATCCTGACACATGCTACAATGTGGATGGACCTCGAAAACATTATGCTGAGTGAAAGAAGTCAGTCACAAAGGACCAGGCATTGTATGTTTCCGATTACATTAAATATCCAGAATGGTCCATCTTCAGAGACAGACCATAGATCAGCGGTTGCCAGGAGCTGAAGGGATGAGGGAATGAGGAGTGACCACTAAGGGATATGGGACTTCTTTCTGGAGTGATAAAAACATTCTGGAATTAGATAGTGATGAAGGTTGCTCAACTGTGTGAATACCTTAAAAACCACTGAATTGTAAAACGAAAAAATGTGGAGGATTTATGGAAAAGGGATTTTTTTTTTTGCCCCGCTCTCCCTCAGGCTGTGGCTTTCTATAACCTTAGTACCTCAAACTCAAAATCTTTCTCATGCCATCTCTGTACTTTGACAAGGTCAATGCTTAATTAGAATGTTTTATTGAAAAGAAAAAAATAAATAAAACAAGAATAAATAGAGTTCCCAGGCATCTTCGGTAACAAATTTTGACGTGCTTGAGTGAGTTCATATCACGTGACATTCCTTTCTATTAATTATTTCCCCTGGCTTATCTTCCCCTCATCTCTTCTCTAATTTATTATGTTTTAACACGGCTAGTGGAACGGTTTGGGCACCACCTTTCCCATCTGTATGGAACAGAATGTTCAAGGCACTTGGTGTCAGGGATGCCACGCGGAACTGGCAGATGTGCCAGGGAGCATAAAAAAGCAAAAAGGAGCAGGGTGAAGAGCAGAGTCAACGAAGGCCAGACAGGGAACGGACTGCAGTGAGCAGGGCTTTGCATTGAATAGTGCCCCCCAAATATTCACGTCCACCCAAAACCTCAAAGTGACCTCACTTGGAAGCAGGGTCTTCACAGGTACATAGTTAGGTTAGGAAGAGGTTGGGGTAGGCCCTAAAGTGGGCCCTCTTCTTGTAAAAAGAAGACAGGACACAGAGAAAGACAGAGGGGAAGACCAGGTGACAATTGAGGCAGAGGTTGGAGCCACGCATCCATGAACTGAGGAATGCCAAAGACTGCCAGGAGCCACCAGGAGCTGGAAGAGGCAGGAAGGGTGCTCCTCTAGAGCCTCCGGAGAGAGACTGGTCATGCCCACCACACCTTGATTTCAGACTTCTGGCTTCTAGGACTGGGAGAGAATAGATTTCTATTGTTTTAAGCCCCACAGTTTGTGGTCATTTGTTATGGCAACTACAGGACACTCATCTGGAGCTTATGGTGGAAAACCGAGAAGGTCAGTGTTATATGGGCTGAATATTTGTTTCCCCCCAAAATTCATCTGTTGAAACTCTCTCCCAGGTGTGATGATATCAGGAGGTGGCGTCTTTGGGAGGTGATTAGGATCAGATGAGGCCATAAGGTGGGGTCCTCATGAATGGGATCAGTGCCCTTCTGGGAGTCAGGAAGGAGCTTGCTGCTTTGCTCTGCTCGCCACCATGGGAGGACACGATCAGTCAGCAGTCCACAACCCAGAAGCGGGTTCTCACCGGAACCCGACTATTCTGCACCCTGATCTTGGACTTTCAGCCTCAAGAACTCTGAGAAATAAATTTCTGCTGTTTATAAGCCCCTTTAGTTTATGATATTTTGTTATAGCAGCCCTTATTTAAGGACGGGGTCAGTAAATGAGCTGATCCCTATCCCTAACCACCTGACCCCCATCCATCCCCTCCACCCAGCCATCAACTGCCAAATTGATTTTAAAAACCTGAGTGGTGTGAGAGTAGAAGGAAGTACCCGCCTGCCTCTTGCCTTGCTGAAAGATACGTCATTTACAAAGTCACTGAGCCTTGGGTATTATTTTAGCTCCAACTGAATGAACCACTTCCGTCTCCCCACTGAGGACTCTTGGTGATAACATAATGGTTGATATTTTTTGAGTTCTTACTCTAATCCTGGAACTAGTCAAGTGAATATATATGAATATAAACATTCTATATTCTATTGGTAATTCCATTTAATAAAGAGAATAGTTATATTTCTTATTTTATTCTCAACACAATTGTATTTCATTGAATATTAGATACCACTGTTGTAAGATACACTATTATGTTATATACTATTAAGAACAACAACAAAATAAAACCCTGTCAATTCAACATGTCATTACTTGGATGCATAAACACATCCCAATTTTAGCAATGTTAACATGTGAAATTAGAATCAATGAAATAGGTATTACCATCACTCCTATTTTATGGATAAGAAAATTGAGGCTAAGGTCACACAGCTATTAAATAGTACAGGCAAGATTAAACCCCTTGGAAGTTCGACTCTGGGGCCTGAGCTCTTAATCAGTACACACATAGCCTCTCTCATTAGGGAATACTGCCAACTCTACAGCTTTGAGTGTTTTAAGCCAAATCTGCTGGTTATTACCCAATATCCATTCACCCCTTCTTTCTTTAGTATTACAGTCCTTGGGTTTCCCAGCCTCCCTTGCAGCTACACGTGGCCATGTGACTAAGTTCCAGCCAATGGGATGTAAGCAGAAGAGACAAGTAAAACTTTTGGGCCTTGTCCTTACAAGGAAGAGGGGGGGGGTCCTCCATTTCCTATTCCCTCTTTGCCCTAGCTGGAAGGTAGGCATGCTAGCAGAAGCTGGCACAACCATCTTAGATCTTAAGATGAAAACCACATATTGAGGTTAGCAGAACAACAAGATAAAATATAAGCACACCTAGAGTTGCCACGTTGGCCTGCATTTCTTAGTATTGGACAATTGTGAGAGAGAAAAAAAAAACTTCCGTCTTGTTTAAGCCACTGTTGCTTTGGCCTTTGTTATTGCAGCCAAGACATAAGCCTAATTAATAGACGCCATTATGTGCCCTGGAGACGCCATCCCTCCCCCCAAGAGTTGCAAACACATTAAATGAGAATGTATATGAAACACTCAATGCAATGCTAAGCACAGAGCTGGCCCTAGAGCAGCAGTTCTCAACCTGTGGGTCGCGACCCCTTTGGGGGTTGAACGACCCTTTCACAGGGGTCGCCGGGTACTCGTATGTGGGTGTATCTGCATGTGGGCCTGGAGACGGATAGAGGAGTGGTGTCTCGGTTCCTAAGACCATAGAAAATATGTGTTTCCCGATGGTCTTAGGCAATCCCTGTGAAAGGTTGAGAACCACTGCCCTAGATAAATATTAGTTCCTCACACAAACATGGGTGACCTAGGCATTAGTTATTCCTATATCATGGCATTCTCCTCCTTTCTCTAAATCTTATTCATGTGTGGTAGGAGAAACAGCATGGATCTTAATTTTCTGTGTTCCTTTTTCCAACTCCCCATCACCTATGCCTTAACACATAAGACATTTTCTTGATAGGCAGAGCAATTCATGAGTAAGTTGTGGACTGGCCTTTATATCCTAGAATGGTTCCCCCTTCATCTAATAAATACATCCCCCTTTCCTTGCTGAACTAGCTCCAGCCATGCTCGGGCAAACTCCCTGTGGTCCTGGCTAGGATGACTATCTTTGTCCCCGTTCTTCACAAGGCCAGAGCATGGCTCATGACCCAGCCTAACCAGCCAGAGTTCTCCACCCTCTGGCCACAAAGACTGGTTTAGAAATGAGACTCTCACCCAAACTGAATCAATCTGCATCTTCACTAAGAATCGATACATGGATGTTGAGAAAATGAAGATCTACCTCCTTGACTAAGATTTTGAACTATAGGGATCATGAAATCTATTGCAGTTGCCATGGCTGTCTAATAAATTACCCCAAAAGCTAGTGGCAGAAAACAATCATGTACTCTGCCTACAGATTCTGTGGTTCAAGAAAAGGCACAGTGTGGACGACCTTTCTGCTCTACAATATCTGGGGCCTCCGCTGCAAGACGCAAAAGGTAGAGGCTGGAATTATCTGAAGGCTCAGTCTTGCATACCTGGCAGTGGATGCTGGCTGTGAGCTGGGGCCTCAGTTCCTCTCCACATGGGCCTTCTCTCCCTATAGTCTCTCTGTGAAGGCTAGCATGGGCTCCCTTACAGCATGATTGCTGGTTTCCAAGGGCCAGTGTCCTGCAAGAGAGCAAGTCAGGGGGCAGCTGTGTGCCTTTTAAGACCCTTGGAGGTTATCTAATGTCATTTCCACCATTTCCTATTGGTTGAGACAGTTACAGCGGGCAATCACGGTCAAGAGAAAGAAACATAAACCCTCCTTCTTGATGGAAGTATGTCAACATTACGTTTTAGAAGAGCATGTGGAATGGGTCATATGTTGATGTGGCCAAGTTTGAAATATACAACCTGCCACAGAAGCCTAGAGTTACCATCATCCTTAGTCATGTGGATAAAGAAAGCTATCTACAAAATGAGGCCGTCACATAGAGAATTGCAGAGCAAAGAGGACAGACGTCATTTGAGCCCCTGAAATCCACCTGTACCTGAAGTTACACTCACCTGTAGATTTTCTTTTTTAGTTAGTGAGCCAATAAATGTTATTTTCAATTTAGAGATTTGGGCTAAATTTCTGTCATTTGCAGCAAAAAGAGTTCTGAATAACATACGGACCACAAGCTCACCAAGATGTTTGGCTTAGCCAGGACTCCAGCAGTTAGCAGCACAAAGCACTAGCTGGCGCTTTGAAAGACACGTTTTCCTCTGCCCTCGGCGAACCAGAATCCCTAAGCCAGAATCCTCAATGGGAATGTACCACTCTCCTTAGAAGGCAAGAACTGATGAAAGTCTGTTTTTTATTCGGCTTGCTTTTAAGCAGCCAAAACGTTCACTTCCACCACGAGTGCAACATGAGGTAGCATCTGGGAAGTGCTATAAAAATGGCCCAGATCAAGGTGATAGGCAGCACAAGGGACAGCAACCCGAGGGCATGGAACATTCCTCAGGCTGGGTCCTGGAAAGAGATGCCGGGCCTGGAAGGAGAATTCTAGCCATCGTGGCTGGCATCTATCGTGTGCCAAACATTGGTGTTTCCACACCTTACCCCTAATGTTTACAGCAACCTTGCAAGGGAGGTCTTACATGCCTCCCTGTTGCAAAGGAGGAAACTGAGGCAGAGAGAAGCTATGCAACTTGCACAATCTCCGCAACCAGGAAGTCGTGAAGCCAGGCATGTAGTTTTCTGACCGCAGAGCCCAAATTCTTTCATGCCAAGTGGGGCTGAGAGGAACACAGGGGAAGGGCTTTCCCAGGGCAATGTGTGAGGAGGGAGGGGCTGGTGAGCTGCCTGGTACGGCCAGAGCAAGGAGGGGAGGGACTTGTCTTGGGGAGGTGGGCTTGCTGTTGGGCAGAGAGGCAAAGCCTGGCATCCTGCCAAGGCCATTCTTAGGTGGTCCCTGTGTAAGTGGAGGTTTGGCTGCTCTGAGCATGGTCTCAGCTTCTGGTTCGTGGCTGCAGGCTGGCTTCTGCTTGCCAGCCTCCCTGTTTGGCGCTTGGCTGGGTAGACAGAAATGAGTCACACCCCAGTCCTGTCTGAGCCTCCTCCCTCTGCCTGGGGCCCAGGTTGAGCCAATCCAATGTAAGCAATGTGTGGCCCAAGGGATCGGGATCTGGAAGGAGAAAGGGCCCCACGTGAGATGCTCAACCCCTTGCTGGGAGGACCCTGGCGGCTTTGAATTTCTTTGAAGACCTGGGCTGGTCCCACTGCACCAAGTCAGAGGTCTGAGATCCAGGGCTGGCTGTGGCTCCAATGAGCCGCATGATGCTGGGCAAGTCCCTTTCCCTTCTGTCTCTCAGTTGCTCAGCGTGTAAAACGGAGCGGATTGATCCCAGCAGCGTGTACCCTTCCCCGCCCTCCAGCCCCTCGCCCCCAACCCTCCAACCCCTTACTGCTTGTTAATTCTACCTCCCAGATCCTAGCAGCACTGTGATGCCCCTGCCTGTCCCGTTATCTGTTGTCCATCTTTCCCTTTTATTCTGCAAACCAGTCCATGTCCTTCTAGTAGCCCCCTTCCTTCAGCCTCAACATGGTCAGCAAGAGTCAGTTTCTGTTGCTTGCAACCCCAAACCCTAGCTGAAAGAGTGACTGGGCTGGGCCCCATACCCAGCTCCTTGTGGCCCACCCCACCCAGCTGCCAATGTTGCAAAGGGGACCTGTGTCCTCACCTCCAAGAGCCTGCCATACAAAGAGCTTGCTCTGCTTCTTGTGGTGGCCTAGAGCCCACCCAGTCTCCAGTGCCAGGCAGGAGGGATCCATGTGTATAGGGGTACGGACCCAACACGGGAAGTATGGCTGAGAAGCACCCTTAGTAGTCTAGATGGGAGCTTTCCAGAAGCGGGGTGTGGCCTCATGCGTCAGAGCTGCTGGAGAAAGCGAGGCAGGATGTGATTAATGTCGGTTGTGGGTGTGACAGCCCACCAGCCTGAGCCCTCATTGTTACAGCAGCACAAACGCAGCCCCCCCCTCCGCCCCCATCCCTGCGTGTTGCCCACCCAGTCCTGCTCTGTGTCAAATCCCCTCTCCTCCCTTCAAGTACAAATCCACAGTGCCAGGCACTTAAAAATAGCATCCTATCCGAATCACAGGCATGAGACGGAACTCCAGAAAAGGAGAAAGCTCTCTTGCCTCAAAGCACATGGGCTCTCGAGTGGTCTGTGCCTGGCGCTGACAAGGGGCTGCTCTCCAGTGCCTTCTGTTCTGCATGGGGAAGGGAAAGCCCACATGATGAGCTCACAGCCTAAAGCTGGCTTCACAATTCAACAGGGCTGGTGTGCTGGGCATTGTCTTTACCCATCCAGGGCCACTCTGCACCACTGTGGCCGGGGGCGGGGGCTGACCTGAAGCACAGTATTCTCTCCTTCCTTGACAATGAGGAGCCCTGGCATGAGATCAGAGGGAGGGAGGAGAGGACGGCAGGGGTAGTTATGACCTAACTTCCTCCCTACAAGGTCATTACAGGCTGGCTGTGACCTTGACCTCTCCACCCAGTCTCCATCCTGCAGGGTCCGTGACCCACCTGATTGTACTTCCTGCCACATATTTTCTTTTGCAGCATTGTTGATAATAGCGAAAAACCAGAAGTAGCTAACATGTCCAAAAATAGAGGTCGATTAAGGTAATTATAGAGAAGGCACCTAAGAAAACTCTGTGGTCTTTAAGAAGCATCTTCCAGAATGAGATGCCACGTTTCTTTCTGGCTGAGGCACCATTATTCGTTACATGTATCACCCGTTTGTTTCATCACCCCCTTTTCAGGGAAAAAGAGAGAGAAGAAACAGCTGGCACGTTTCTTTTGACATTGATTCTAAAACACGTCCTTATTTCAGAAACATCAAAGTGTGGGGAAATATGCAAGATGGTAAAATGTAATGATTTGGAGAAAATGTTCTCAATATATTTTTAAGTTTAAAAAAAGTGAGTTAAGAAACATCCTGCCTGGTATTAAGAAAAACTAGCCTGTGTGTACATACGTAAGCTGAACTCATTGAACAAAGAGCTAAGTCTATGAAATATACATGCATTGAAAAACGACTGGAAGGAAAGCTAGCAGGAGGCTAGCAGTATGTACCCCAGGACATGGGGCTATGAGCGCTTTTATTTTTCATCTTTGAATTTTTCCATATTTTCCAATTTTCTGATTTTTATAATCAGACGATTTAAATAACAACAGCTACCACTCAGGATCTTTCCACTGGTCAGCACTGACCTGTGCCGAATGATTTAGAACAATGATCTCATTCAGGTCTCACAACCACCCTTCATAGTACATGGTACAAATGCTTCTTATTGCCATTATGCAGATTGGAAAACTGAGGCTCAGACAGACGGAGTCATTTCCACAAGGCCACACAGCTGTTAAGAGGTAGAGCCGGGATTCAAACCCTGGTCCATCTGATTCCAGAACAGAGGCCCTTAACCATCATGTTATAGACTTGAACTGCACCCAGGGCTGCTTATTTGTGCAAAAGTCGCCTCTCAGAGCAATGCCACCTCTTGAAGACCCTAGTCTCTTTGGTCCTGAGCTGCCAACGTATTTTGTGATCTAAAATGTCCATGATTGGGCTGAGAAAGCCGATACTGCTAGCCTGGTTGACTCAGCCTCTCTTGGAGGCGTTGTCGGCTGAGGCAGGACAAAGAAAATGAATATTCCCACAGCGCCAGTATGCTTTGGCAAGACCCCTGCACCCCCTTTTGTGGTTTCTTCTTGTTCTGCTGAAAAGGAGCTCTGCAGCTTGCTCAAGAGATAAACCATCATTTCTTCTCAGCTGGGCAGACAAGGGAGCAGCTGGGAGCCCTCCAAGCGGGAGAGGGAGGGGAATGTGTTCATTTTCTGGAACTCAGCTGAGACGCTTTCCTCTAGGAGACCCCAAGACACCATTCCAAGCAAACACAAATGTGTCTGGGAAAACTGGTAACTGGGAACCCAGACAGGCTGGTGCAGCCCTGGGAAGAAGGATGGGGTCAGCAAATATGGCATCACCCATACTGGACATCACTGCCAGCGACCAAGCTCCTGAAGGTGCCAGACTCTCTGTATCCATGGCAACGACCCAGGGGAAAGGGGGCAGGATGGTCCCATGGTCCAAATGAAGAAAGCTGAGGCTCAGAGAGGTGAAGTGACAATCCTATGGCCAGAACCCAGCCCAAGCTCACAATCATGTTTTCCCAACTCTTCTTCAAACTGCCTCAGGTCTCAGACTCTTTCAAACATATGGTGAAAGTTATGAGCCTTTTTTGTTTAAAAAAACAATGGGCACAGGCATTTACATGCAAATGTTGTGTATAAATTCAGGGAGCGTCAGTCAATCTCTCCTTGAAGCCTTTGGTAAGAATCCCCATCAACTGGCCAAACACATTCACTTCCACCCTCCATCTCTGCATCCAGGTACAGTCTCCAGGTGAACGGGAGGGAGAGATGTTGGTCTCCACTTCTTACCCCAGCCTTGAAGGCGAGAATGACCCAGACTTGTATTTTCTCTGTAGAGTATTATACACCTATGGCCAGAAATCTATGTATGGTTTGGGGAACCAGAGCTGTTCCCCAACATTTCTGGCTATTTATTGGAATCTCTAGATCCCCTCTACCCAATTCTTACACTGCTGAAAAGTGAGGATGACATGGAGATGTGAAGGGACTCCTCTGTCCAGTTCTAATAAATCTGTAAAAAAATAAAACTCTACCAAACACCTTTGCTACGCAACAGCAACTCTGCATCAACAAGAAAATTGTCTAGTGTTTCATGATTTGTTTATAGTCATCTCCTTACATAGTTCTCGATTACATAAAACATAAAGCTAAAATGTTTTATACATTGTTGTTTGATTTGGTGTTTTTGTTTTGACAGCTAGTAGACATGAATTCTTTAGGGCACTCGTCTCCCCAAAATTTTTCATCATGAATCCCATTAGGCAAAAACTTTCCAGCATGCATCCACAATATATGTGCATTTTAAAATTGATGAATTATACACATGCATCACTGTTCTCATATTTTATGCACAATCATAAAATCCATATCAAAGTGGAAAATTTTAAATGCTAAGTAAAAGATTAAACAATGTTTTTTAATGTCTTGCTAATTGTGACAACTTTCATCATTACTAACCGTTATCTCAAGGCAGAAAGATGTCTTTGGGGTGAGAATTTTTGTGAATGATCATGGTTTTTAAATATGTGTTTCAAATAGACCTCTGGATAATTTGGAATTTTTGGCTGTCTTCCTTTGAGGTCTGATTGGGTGACTGTCTTTGTTTTCACCTTGGTACAAGTCTGATAAAGAAGAGATAAAGAAGGAATAAGACAGTTGCCTCTGCAATTTTCTTGCTCTTTACTTGTGCTTGATTTATTTTAGTATTTTCTTCAATCCACAGTTTCTTTGCAGGAATCTCGTTACGGCACACATCTAATTTAGTTAGGACTCGATGAGATAGGTATATAACCCACAAATTCACTTTCCTAAGCCAAAACTCCACAACCCTATTTCTAAATATCCTAAGAGCTAACAAACTTGCCAATAGGACTTTATTGTAAAACTCTCCCTCTTTCCACAGGAGATATGTTGGGAGATCGGTGAGGTGTGACCACTTGCAGCCTGACCAAGCCCGAGGGGCCACAGTTACACCCCTCTGTGTTACCTCAGATTCCTTTTTGCCTTTCAGTCCTATGGCATCTGTTCAACCAACACCCAGTTCAGTAGTCACCCTCTTATCTGCAGGGAATATGTTCTAAGACCCCCAGTGGATGACTGAAACCATGGCTAGTACTGGACCCTAAAAATACTGTTTTTTTTCCTATACATACATGTCTTTTCACCTGAAGGAAGCATTTTACTCAGTCATGTGAAACTACAATGAGAAGATGCCATCTACATGTCAGGAAGAAGACCCTTACCAGACACTGAATCTGCAAACATTTTGATCTTGGGACTCCGCAGCCTCTAGAACCATGAGACATGTCTGTTGTTTAAGCTGCCCCGTCTATTAATTTTGTTATAGCAGCCCAAACTGACTGAGACAGCCCTGTAAGTTTTAGAAGAGTGGACCAGGGTGGGAGATAGAAAATATTATTGCAGGCATGTGATTTTTGTTTCTAGCTTTCATCTGTCTCCAAAGTTTAATAGAAGAGAAAATATTAAGTAGGCCACTGGTGATGCGTTGGCCACCGTCCTTGGTTTATGTTCATATTTTGGTCTTTAGCATAAATCTGCTTTTGGGCTTTGGATGTTGCCAGTGAAGCCTGGAGTCAACAAGGTCATCTTCCCTCCCTTCATTAGTGGAAGCTTGCTTAACTATGCAGCAGTAGTGGGTAAAAATTCTAAGGAAGAACACTGTAGTGTCCCAGATAATCTGTTCAAACAAAGTTGCACCCGAAGTCATTAAACCTTTGACCCCTACCGTCTGGGCATCTGCCCAAATGATAAAACTAAAACAAAAACCTCAGTTCCATTACTATTTCTTACCCTAAGCTCTTTGTCTTAGTGAATAATATGTATATGGCAGAATTATATCTGTTCTTGGCAAATGCTTATTAACTCAGGTTTCTTTTGAGATGAGACTATCCTCCACAAAACTGATGCCAAATGTTCTTGCTTTATTCCTTCAGGTAAGAACACGGGAGGTACATACAATTTTTGAAAATGTACTACTTATGTATTTATACTTCTTTTACTACTGGGTTTTCTCATTTATTTATGCATCAGGGCAATTTCTACAAATCAGTGATTAAGCATATAAAATTCTAATACTAATACTAATACTAATAATAATGATAAAGGAAACACTTTATGGCTTCTCTTTGGAATATCCAAATTGCCAGCATCACTATTCCTATGCTTTGGGGCCATTATTCAGTAAAATAAGGGTTACTTAAACACAAGCACTGCAATACCACAACAGTAGATCTGATAACCGAGACAGCTACTAAGTGACTAATAGCGGGAAGCAGCTACAGCATGGATATGCTGGACAAAGGGATGATTTATGTCCCAGGCAAGTTGGAGCAAGGCAGTACAAGATTTCATCACTACTCAGAACGGAGAGCAATTTAAAACTTAGACTTCTGGTCAAGATGGTAGAGTACGTAAATGCTGTGCTTGCCTCCTTCCATGATCACATCAAAATTACAACTACTTTATAGAACAAACACCCTTGAGAACCACATAAATACTAGCTGAACAGAAATCCTTTAAGTCCGATAAGGATATAAAAAAGAAGCCACATCCAGACTGGTAGGGGGCCAGAGATGGATGTGGGCTGGTCTCACATCCATGAGTGGCAGTTAAGGATCAGGTGAGATATCTCAGCTGCAGGTGTCCCCCCTGAGAAGTGAGAGGTCTCAGCACCACACCAGACTCCTCATCCCAGAGCACCAGTGCTGGGAAGAGGGGTCCCCATATCTGGCTGTGAAAATCAGCAGGGATTCCATCTGGATGAGATGGAGGGCTACGGGGGTCCCAGGTGTCCTCTTAAAGAGCCCACACACAGACTTACTTCTTGATGGACTCACTCACTCTGAGCTCCGGCAAAGGGACAGCAGCTTAAAAAATGCCAGGGCCATATGTGGATGAACTGAATTGTCTGGTTTCAGGAAAGGGCTGGAGGGGCAGCTCTCTCCAAGACAAGTGCTGGCAGGTGCCATTGTTCCTTTGTTGAGTGCTCTCGCCACACAGCCTGCAGGCACAGGTGGGCACCATGTCTGAGTCTCCATCAACTTGGCCAATACCACATGCTCCACCCTGGTGATTCCTTGAGACTCCTCCCCACCCAACCTGCTCATCAGCCCAAACCTCTTAGGGGGGCTGTTCCTTACAAGCTGCTGGCTTTGGCCCATGCTGTGGACTTTCCTAAAATCTCTCAAAGATCCATAAACCCCAAACAAGCAGCAGCTGGCCTTGGTGTGCCCTGTACCTCTTGCTAATTGGCCCCTGGCACTAGTGACAACTAGCCTCAGTTCACAGCATAGCCTCTTCTGGGCATCTCCAGGTCCAGCACAGGCAGCTACCAACCACAATACACAGATCACTTTGCAGCACCTATCAGGTGGCCCAGGGCCAGACACAGACAGGGCTGACAAATCCTGCACCATAGCCCTGTCCAGGAGGCTCCAAAACCAACACACATGATGGCTGGCCTCAGACCACACCAGAGTACCACCCAATTAGCTCCACAAATGACACACCCAAAGGGTGGGCTCAGCAGGCATCAGAGCCCCTTGCTAAAGTGAATCCTGCTCCATGGGGTCAGCCCACACACAACAGCTTGTCAGCTATAGTAATAGTCAGTCCTCACAGCCAGTCAACCTGAGGGTCAGTCCCACTTACTGATGTGCCAACAGCCATCAAGGCTCAATTACAGCAGGATGGCACACACAATCCACACAAGGGACACACCGGGAGCACTCAGCTCAGGTGACTAGGGAGACTGTGCCACTGGGCCCCACAGGACACCTACTATATAAGGCCCCCAGCCAAGGCTGGGAGACATAGCAGGTCTACCTAATACATAGAAACAAACACAGGGAAGAAGCAAAAATGAGAAAACAAACAAATATGTCCCAAATGAAAGAACAGAAGAAAACTCCAGAAAAAGAACTAAACAAAATGGAGGCAAGCAACCTACCAGATACAGAGTTCTAAACACTGGTTATAAGGATGCTCGATGAACTTAGAGGAAGAATAAAGGAACTCAGTGAGAACTTACACAAAGGATAAAAACCATAAAAAAGAACCAATCAGAAATGAAGAATACAATAACTGAAATAAAGAATATATTAGATGGAATCAACAGCAGATTAGATGAAGCAGAGAATCAAATGATCAATTTGGAAGACAAGGTAGTAGAAAACACCCAAGCAGGACAGCAAAAAGAAAAAAAATGGAATTGAAAAAGTGAGGATAGTTTAAGAGACCTCTGGGACAACATCAGGCATAACAACATTTGCATCATAGGGGTACCAGAAGGAAAAGAGAGAAAGCAAGGGATTGAAACCTATTTGAAGAGATAATGACTGAAAACTTCCCTAACCTGGTGAAGGAAATAAACACACAAGCCCAGGAAGCAAAGAGAGTCCTAGAAAAGATGAACCCAAAGAGGCCCACACCAAGACACATTAAAATTAAAATGCCAAAAGTTGGGCCGGCCGAGTGGCGTGTTGGTTAAGAGCTGGCTTGGGACGCCAGAGGGCCCCAGTTCAGATCCCACATATGAGGGCCAGTGACACTGCCCTCTACAGCTAAGATGCTGAACAACAGCTCAGCCTGGAGCTGGGATGCCGTGAGTTGCCGGCGATGGCGTAGCTGCAACCCCTGCTGCAGTGGGTTGCCATGGGCTACAGTGAGTAGCCAGCAGCCAGCGTGAGCAGCCAGCAGCCGCTGTGAGTGGCCATCCAGAAGCCAGCGACTGATCTGCCTCACCCGGGAAGAGCGCAATGATGGTGCCAACTTGGGCCAGTGAAGCAACGTCCTCCACAACTAGACTGAAGAACAAAAGGACAGCAACTTGTCTGTTCCCCTTCCCCCAATTCCTCAGCGCAGTTTCCATCCCCTAATTCCCCAATAAAAATCTTTAAAATAAAAAATGCCAAAAGTTAAAAGTTAAAGAGAGAGTCTTAAAAGTAACAAGAGAAAAGCAGTTACATACAAAGGAGCTCCCATAAGACTGTCAGCTGACTTAGCAACAGAAACTTTGCAGGACAGAAGGGATTGGCAGGAAATATTCAAAGTGATGAAAAACAAGGACCTACTACCAAGATTACTCTACCCAGCAAAGCTATATTTAGAATCAAATGACAGATAAAGAGCTTCTCAGACAAGAAAGAGCTAAAGGAGCTCATTACTACCAAACAAGTATTACAAGAAATGTTAAAGACACTTCTTTAAGAAGAAGAAAAAGATAGTCATAAAATGGCAATAACTATATACCTATCAATAATTACTTTGAATGCAAATAGATTAAATGCTCCAATAAAAAGACATAGGTTGGTTAAATGGAAAAGAAAACAAGACCCATACATATGCTACCTATAAGAGATCCACTTAGGATTGAAAGACACACACGATTGAAAGTAAAGGGATGGAAAAAGATATTTCATGCAAATGTAAATAAAGGAAAACCTGGGGTAACAGTACTTATATCAGACAAAAAAGACTTTAAAACAAAGGCTATAACAAGAGACAAAGAAGGACACTTCATATACAAGATATGGAAGCAACCTAAGTGGCCATTGATAGATGGTTGGATAAAGAAGATATGGTACATATATAAAAGGGAATATTACATGGCCATAAAAAAGAATGAAATCTTACCTCCATTTGCAACAATATGGATAGACCTAGAGGGTATAATGCTAAGTGAAATAAGTCAGACAGTGAAAGACAAATTACTATATGATTTCACTTATAGCTGGGGAAAAGTAAAAATAAAAAACAAAAACACATGCATGAAGTACTAACACCTGCTACAACGTGGAAGAACCCTGAAAACATTATGCTAAGTTAAGAAGTCAGTGACAAAAGACCACATGATGTACAACTCCATGTATATGAAATGTCCAAAATAGGCAAATCCATAGAGATGGAAATAGATAAGTGGTTGCTAGGGCTGGGGTTGTTGGGAGACATGAGGCGTGATGGTAGTGGGTACAAGACTTCTTTTTGGGGTGTTGAAGATATTCTAAAGCTGATTGTGGTGATGGTTGTACAGCTCTTAATTCACTAAAAACTATTGAATTGTATACTTTAAGTGGGTAAACTGTATGGTATGTGAATTATATCTCAAGAAAGCTGTTGTGGGGCTGGCCGAGTGGCTCAGTTGGTTAAGAGCTCGCTCAAGAGTTTGAGCTCTGAGCAACAGCGGTTCGAGTCCAGCCCGAGCTGAGCAGCTGCTGAGCTGCCAACAGGTAGCAGGATGGCTCAGCTAAAAACTAAAAACAAAACAAAACAAAAGTCAAGAAAGCTGTTGTGAAAATTTGTATTTAAAAATGGCCATCATTAATTCTCATGCATCTGCAGGCAGGCTGAGGGTCAGCTGATCTAGGCGGGGCTCAATAGGGAAGCTCTGAACTCACACACCTGGGGTTCTGCTGGAAGCTAGCTGATCCAGGCTGGGCTCAGGTGGGATGGTTCTATTCCACATGTCTCTTGTTCTCCTCTCAGGACCAGTGGACTAGCCTGGGCATGCCTTTCTCAGGACAATGGCAGGGGTGCAAGAGAGCAACCCAATCACCAAGCCTTTGGACGATCCTGGCCATTTTGGTCCCTCATTTCCTTTGCAGCATGGGTGGCCACTGATGTAATGTTAACAAATGAGATTTAAGTAGATATCTATGAGAGGGTTTCTCAGCAAGTGATTGCTTTTCCTCATATAAGGAACATTTACAGGTTTCATCCTTTCTTCCGTTTTTACTGCATTGAATGCAGGATGCGATGCCCAGAGCTGTGGCAGCCACATTGCTACCATAAGGAAAGTCCAAAAGAATCACGGATGTTGTCCCTGACATCACTCAGCATCATTACTGGAGCAGCACCGGGAACTGCTCATCTCTGGATTTCTTGTCGTAAGAGAAAAATAAACCCCGATGTGTTTAATAACATTGTTTGGTGTAGCCAAAGATATTTCTCACCAAAACCCCACAGCAACTAAACAGGATAGTCTAGTGTCAAATGACAAAGCAAAAACAATTTAGTAATGAGTTTGATGTCCTTGATTCAAGGGAAAACAATCCATGGATTGGGGCGGTCGAGTGCCTCACAAGCAGTGAAGCATTCTTCCTGAGGGCTTTTGCGCAAGAGAGAGTTTTACACGTGTTAGAAGAGGCAACGCAGAAACGGCAGAATGGGCTAGGAGGTCGGGGATTTCCTCATAAGGCCATTAGGTCCTGCTTTCTAAGATAAGCTTGCTAAAGCTGAGGTGAGTTGGAGGGTTATGACTGGTGTCTATTAAGTGTCCTTGACAGTTGATTCCCATACGTGCAGGCTGACACAGGTTTAGATTTGTGGTGTGGGCTGGGCCATGGAGGCGGGTGGCCTCCATATTGTGGGTCCCGACATACAAATTCTCTTTATCACTAGTACGCATGCTCAGTGGACCATTGGCGTCAATGAGAAAGTCATACATGGCATTTCAATCCAAGTTTCTTCAATCATTCATTTAACAAATCTGTATTGGTTACCTTACATGTACTAATCACTGTGAACAAACAGACTTGGCCCCTCCCTGCCTTCTGAGAGCTGTAGTTAGCAGGTTACATGGCTAAAGTCATATCTAATGACAGAAGCATGGATAGCGAATAGAACATGTTATTGCAAAATATTATGTAATACATATGTAACACAGAAAACTTTGGTCAAACATACAGTTGATCAAAACCCTGAAGATAGGTGAATCCCATCAATTATTTTCTGCACCAGCAGTCAGCTCCCAGCATGGGTTGACAAGTGGATTGGCTGGGTGGCCCCTGACACAGTCCCTTTACCTCTGCAAACTTCCATTTCCTCAAGAAGTTAACCTACCATACTGCTAAATTCTCTTCCAGCTCAAGTCTTCCCCATTCTGGGATTAACGCTTTAAGGAAATATCAACAATGTTTTGGAAAATAATTCCACTTTACAAGCACTTGGGAAGGACCATAATTATACATAACAAATAATAATTGACAGAAAAGATTTCCCACTAAATGGAGAATTTGGCACAGTACCATCATCTTTATAGAAGAAAATGTTTGTTTGGAGATGTACTGCAAAAACAAGAATGACCATTAGCAAACATTTGATAAGTGCCCATTGGGTATGAAGTGTCCATCCATACAGAGCTCAAAACCCAGTGACAAAAAAGTATCAAACCTGGTCCCTGCTCTCAAGGAGCTTAGAATTTAATTAAGTCATAGGTATACGTGTATCAACAGGACTGACCTTCCACTGGGACACGCCAGTATGGCCTTATTGTATTTTACAGCCAGGGATAGTCTGATGGTTCTGCACAGATGTCCTCGTGGAATGCTGGTCCTGCGTAAAAGAAAACAAGCATCACATGTGTGAAAAAATCACATGTGTGGTACATGGACTAGTGGTCTTAAAAAAAAGTTAGCCACCGAAACCACTGTTCAAACAAAATCTTAAGCTGAAGCCAAATACATATTACATATAAAAGCATACACACATACGTATATATTAGACCTGCTGTGGATAAAATGTGAGGGCAAAGGCCTCTACGTGGTCAGGACATCCCCAAGGTGATAGGGTCACACAGTGGAGAGGACATGGGCCTATTCTTGCTGGCTGTCTACCAGGACAAATGGCCTCCCTCTCTGAGCCTCAGTCTCTTAATCTGTAAAAAAAGAAATAAGTGAGATGATGAGGCAAAGTCCCCACCTCCCAATAGGTCTCAACAGGTGTTGTCAGCTGCTTGACACCAGGGTCACCCGTGCCATGTTGAAGAAACTTGACAGCGACCCTCCTCACCCCTGAGTTGTAATCCTGACCCAGCCTCTACGTTCAACCGTTCTAGAGGGTCCAGGGCAGCAGGATTTGGGATCAGAAAACCTCTGCTCCAGTCCAAGTTCTGCCAGTGTCTGCGCTCCTTTCCTGAGGCCTGATCTCCTCTTTTGACAGGTGAGGATAATGATCTATTGATTTCAAAGCCTGTCACAAGGGTTAAATGAAGCGTGAAAGTGCTTTGTCCCCTGGCGTTTCTGCTTTTCTTGCTTTTGGTGCCAAAACTGAGCTTGGACTTGGCAGGAGGCATGGTGCGCTGCCAGCCTTGAGACTAAGCTCTGTCATTTGCTAGCTGTCTGTCTTTTGGCAAGAAACATACTGCTCTGGGCCCCATGCACAGAACCCACTGGATAAATGGCAGTGGTAGGGATGATCTATTGCTGTTATTGTTCTCTAACGCAGAAATGGCTTGAGACAAACTAGGGCCGGGGAGCGGGGGGAGTGTCTGTGATATAAACACACACATACACTAAAGAAAGGGGTACTCATTTGGCGTCAAGAGCCTGTTCAAAGTCCGGGTGAGTTGGGACAGTTCTCACTCTGGCTTTAACTGTTTATATAGTACTGAGCCTTTTGTGGGAGCCCCCCTACGTACATCAGAACATGGGGGTAAGGATGCTCCTAGAAATTATGACAGCCACTATTTCCTGAGCATCTGCTAAGCACTTGCCAGGCGTTAGCGCTTCTAACTCTCCAGCCGTCGTGTGAAGTAGATATCTTTATCTCCCTTTTGCAGAGAAGGGGGGCAAAGAGAGAAGGGGGTGAATTGCAAACTGGGGGTGGGAGAGTCGGGATTAAAATCTGCTCACTCTGACGTCCAGAGCTCCCGCCCTCAACTTCTGTGGTCCACCAGGGAGAAGGTAGGTTTGGGAAGGCTCCTGTGGCCAGATCATGGCATTGGCTAAGAAAGCATTCGGCAGCAGGTAGCAGAGAGCCCAATTAACTTGAACAAATATGTGTTTATTTTTCTCATGCGATAAGCTTGGTTGAGCAGATGAACGTTGCTAGGCACTGGGTGAGTCTGGGGGAGTCCCCATGATTGTCATTGCAAGGTAAAAGGATTGTAGCCGGGGACCCTTAACGCCATGACCACACTGTGTTCAAAGAGGCATGATGGGGAGGGTGAAGAGGTGTGCCTGACACATTTCCCCTTCTATTAGAGAAGCAGAAGCTTTCAGAAAACCCTGGGCAGGATTCCTTGGGTCTTACTGGCCAGAACTGGATCCCATGGTCAGTCTCGGATGCAAGGGAAGTGGACATGTAAAAATTTGGTTTTCCAACCTTTGTAGCAAGAGAGAACAGGTTGGGAATGGCTTTCAGGTAGTTCATTGGCAGCTGCACGTTCACTGAGCCGCTGTTCCCGCCCTTGCCTTGGAGACTGGGTCAGTGCCCTGGGGCTGCAATGTCACAGTCCCACAAACTGGGGGGTCTTAAAACAACCGAAATTGATTCTCACAGTTCTGGAGGCTTGAAGTCTGAAGACAAGGTGTTGGCAGGACTGCCTCCCTCTGAAGGCTCTAGGAGAGGATCCTTCCTGCCTCTTCCAGCTCCTGGTGGCCCCGGGTGTCACTTGGTTTGTGGCCATATCACTCCAGCCTCTGTCTCCATCCTCACATGGCCTCCTCCCTGTGTCGCCTCTTCTTAGAAGGACACCAGGCCTATTGGATTAGAACCCATCCTAATGACATCGTCTTAATCTTATTACATCTGCAAAGACCCTATTTCCAAATAAGGCCATATTCACAGGTACTGGGGGTTAGGACTTCAACACATCTATTGCAGGGGACACAATTCAACCCACACCAGAGATAGCATCAGCCCTCTGTCTTCTTCTGGACGGAAGATAAAGGGCCATGCCTATCCACTTTAGAGGGGTAAAGATGTCTTCTTCCAAGATCAGATACCCCCACACACACCCCACTCACTCTTGTGGCCTTGGGTCACCCTTGCCTGAGTGGGGGCTTTCTCATCCACTTCCTTCCTCACACCACCTCCTTGACATGAGAGTCCCAAAGCCTGCCAGAGACAAAATGGTTGTCAAACCCTACAGTGCCCTGCTCAGCACCAATCCTTTCTCCCACCTGAAACCTGGCCCTCACCATCCACGTGTTCCTTCAATGCTCAGGGCTCCCAGGGTTATCTTTCCAGGTAGAGGCTCAGCTCCTCGCTGGCACAGTGCTGGTAGTGGTTAACCATCCCCAGGTGATACGCTTATATGCAGACAGAGCTGTGAGTCCCTTCTCTGGTCCTCGGCTTTGTGATGGGATGAAGAGATTGCTTGGGAGCCCTACCCTGGGTCAAGCAGCTTAACAACCATGATATCAGGGAGGGGTGTGCAATAACCCTTACGTCTCTGAGGATCATACTCCCAACTGCTGACATTTATTGAGCACCTGCTACAAGCCAGCTTTTCACACCTACCATTTCCGAGTCTATGAGGTAGAAGCTACTGGGAAGTGGAAGGTAACTTGCCCAAGGCTGTTACTTAACCAGTAACTTGCCCAGAGCCGTGATGTGCAAAATTTTTGCTGCCTACTTCTTCTTAGGGGTGGGGGAGGGGGAGGTAGGGGTGGTGTGCAGGGAATGCAATTTTCTGGGACCTTACCCCAAAGGAGGAATTGTGTTAAAAGACTTTACCAAGATTCATTCTATTCCTAGGAACCTATAAAACACCAGAATACAATGTGGTTAGACTCACCTGGTTCCCTGGTCTTCATAACCGGTTAACCATGAGAAGAGGGACATGTACCTGATTTCCATCAACCTCTGAAGCCTCTGAGGACACCTGGCCCCCAGTTCATTTGAGCATCTTTCTGTCTTGCACAGGGACCAGGAGCTCTCATAGATCGAAGGGGTGACCACATGAATGGAGGTGCAACAGGAGGAAGAAATGGAATTGCCCGATCCCAAATCCCTGTTTCTCCCCCCCCCCCATTTTGAGTGTCCCCACCCCTAGAACTTCACCAAGAGCAGAGGTGTGTTAATTTTCTACTAGTGCATAACAAGGTAGCACAAACTTTGTGGCCTAAACAAACACCCGTTTATTACCTGACAATCTATAGGCCAGCAATCTGAACAGGCTCGACTGGGTTTTCTGCTCAGGTCTCACAAGTGAAAACGAAGGTGTCGCCTGAGTCTTTGGGAGAAATCTGCTTTCAAGCTCCTTCAGGTTGAGGCAGAATCCACTTCCTTGAGGCTGTAGGTCTGAGGTCCCATCTGTGTTAGCTGTAGGCGGGGGACACTCTTTGCTCCTGGAAGCCACTCACGTTCCTTCCCAGATGGCCTGTCTGTCCTCAAAGCAGCAATGGTGTGTCATGTTCTTCTGACCCTTCTAACATCTCTAAGTCCCCTTCTACCACCAGCCAGAGAAAACCCTTTTAAAATTTTCACCTGATTGGGTCAGGCCCACCCAGACAATCTCATGTCTTTTTTTTTTTTATTGGGGAACAGTGTGTTTTTCCAGGACCCATCAGCTCCAAGTCAAGTAGTTGTCTTCAATATAGTTGTGGAGGGCACAGCTCAGTGGCCCATGTGGTGATCGAACCGGCAACCTTGGTATTATGAGCACTGTGCTCTAACCAACTGAGCTAACCGGCTGCCCCAAACAATCTCCATGTCTTAAGGTCACCTGACCTTGGACTTCATATCTGCAAAATCTCTTCACAGCAACACCTAGATTAGTGTCTGGATAACCAGGGGCCGGGAATCTTAGGGGGCCATCCTTGGAATTCTGCCTACTTTGGGAGGTCTTACGGGAGAGAGATTAGCTGCAAAGAGAGCCTCTCCTTTGGATCTCTGGGTAGCGAAGTCATCATCTTCCTCCTTCCTGGTACGAAATGAGCCCTCTTTTGGCACAGAGGAATTTTTAGGAATTCACCCCTTACACTGATGGAAAAGAAACAACAGAGTCCTGGCTTCCAACAGGAAACCCAAATATTCATACTGAACACACCTGTCTTCGGTCAGGGTATAGGATAGGCCATCTATTAGTTCAGACTTACAAGAGTTGTCCATTGGATTTCCTTTCTTTTTTTCCTGAGCATTGTAAAGTGACAAGCTGTCCATGCTTTTCCAAACTGATGCTGAGTGAAGTTTACTGAGTTTCCCAGGAGAATAGATTCTTTGTCGCTAGGCAAAGACAATTCCAACAGCAACATAAGATATCTATGGAGGGTCGCCAAGCTCTCAGTATGCAGGCCACAGGGGCTCCAGACGGTTCTGCTTTGCTCTCTCTGTTCTGAGATGAATAGTGTCCCTCCCAAATTCATGTCCATCTATGAATGTGACCTTATTTGGAAACAGGGTCTTGGCAGATGTAATCGCGTTAAATGAGTGCATACTGAATTAAGGTGGTAAATGCAGTGACTGGGGTCGTTATGAAAAGACGGAAGTTGGGATATAGACTCAGAGAGAATGCCACACGAAGATGGAGACAGAGATGGGAGGGATTCAGCTACGAGCCAAGGAAAGTCAAGGATTGCTAGTATTCACCGGAAGCTGGGAGAGAGGCCTGGAATGGGTTCTTCATCAGAGGCTCCAGAAGGAGCCGACTCTGCTGACACCTTGATTTCAAAAATCTGGCTTCCAGAACCGTGAGAGAATAAATGTCTGTCATTTTAAGCCACCATGTTTGTGATAATTTGTTTATTGCAGCCCTAGGAAACTAATATACACACTATGTGAGTGTGTTTTTTATTTTTTCATTTATTTTATTTTATTTTATTTTTAAGATTTTATTGGGGAATCGGGGAAGGGGAACAGACAAGTTGCTGTCCTTTTGTTCTTCAGTCTAGTTGTGGAGGATGTCGTTTCACTGGCCCATGTTGGTATTGTGATCATTGCACTCTTCCCGGGTGAGGCAGTCGCTTGCCAGCCATTGGATGGCTGCTCATCGCAGCTCACAAAAGCTCACGCCAGGTGCCGACCAGCCCCCACTGCAGCCTACTCCATCGCCAGCGACTCATGGCAGCCCAGCTCCAGGTCAAGCTATTGTTCACCATCTTAGCTGTAGAAGGTGCAGCGTCACGGGCCCACATGTGGGATCCCAACCGGGGCCCTGCTGCTCAGAGCTGGCGTCCCAAGCTAACGCTTAACCAACGCGCCACTGGACCAGCCCCTGAGTGTGTTTTTAAAATTTAATCTCTGGTTGGCCACAGACGTCACCACTCCCTATTTTATTGTACCATCTAGCTTCACTCATTTGCTCTCTGCCTGGCTCTTTAAAGCATTTTAATTCGCAACCCCTGATTTAATTAATGCACTTAATAAAACCGGGTTTCCAAAGCAAATACCTAATCTTGTATGTAACAGTAAACTCCAAATGGATCAGAAATCTAAATGTGAAAAAAAGAAACCACATGCATAATAGAAGAAAACATGGGTTAATTTATTTAGAACCTGGGTGTAGGAAAAGGTTTCTAACCACAACTCAAAATCCAGATGCAATAAAAGAAGAGATCAATAAATTTAACTACATAAAAATAAGAGCACTGTTTTCAGTTTAGAAAAACAAACAAAATAAAAACCCCACCAAAAATGAAGTCAAAGGCAATTGAATAACTGTGAGAGAATATTTTCAACATAAATCACAGATAGAGTACTAATATTCCTAATATATAAAGAACTCTTAAAAATTGACAGAAGCAAAGACCCAAAACCTGATAGAAAACTGGGCAAGGAACATGAACAGGCAATTAATTCATTTTTAAAAAGCTATAAGAATGGCATCCACACTGGGTTTTCCAACTCTGCCAGATTCTTTGAGTTCCCTGTTATAATTTAATAACTGTTTCTGCTCAAACTAGACACCGCAGATTCAGCTGTTTGTAATTTATCAGCATAGGCTATCTCCAGATATCAACGCACCTCCACATATCAATCCACCTTGAAGCATGGAGACTTTCCAGCTCACAGTACATCCAAAAATGATTTACACCTGACTCTGGAGACAGTTTTAAAGGAGGAATTCATGGATGTATTTTCAAGCAATCACAGTTTTATTGCAATAAGAGTGCTGCCGCATAGGGTGACTACTTTGAAGGAGAGAGAGTTACTAGACTGGGTGAGCTCTAGTATGTTTGTTTAAAAAGAAACCTTCTGTATTTACACCTTGTCACCCAAACAATATGCTACCTGCCTTTGGAATGTGCTTTTCACCCACATTGATTCTGGGTGTGTCTTGTGTCTTGAGACTTCAAACGAAACCGTGAAGACTTTATTGGGATGGAATTGGGAAGCAATCTAGTTCCTCCTCTTTATCCCTTCTCGATACTTCTCAGAAACCCATGCAGAATTCTACAGGAGGTGGATCTATTGGGTTGTCGGAAAAGTCATGATGTATTTTTTCTATGTTTTCGTTACAAAAATGCATCTTGACTTTTCCGACAACCCAATTGTTTCAGACTGGTACCAAGTTCAGGGTAAGCAGAACTGCCTTTTGAATCTCCATCAGCATAGCACAGAAACAACCCAAATGCCCAACAATAGGGGATTAGTTGAAAAAATGGTACATCCAAACAAGATTCTGGGCTGCCCTTGACAACCATGATTTATAAGGGAGTCCATGATGTGGACAGACATCTGTGACATGTTAAGTGCAAAAAAACGGATCCCAAAATGTGACGTACAATCCTATTTTTGTGGAGTATACCATTTTTGTAAAACTAGGTGTGCATAGGTATATATGAATACAAGAGTGTCTAGAAAGTTGTATTTTAGAATGTGATATTGTTTATAACTGAGAAGTGACATTATTTGTTTTTTAGTGAGATATAATCTCCTTATGAGGGGCATGTATTACTTCATAACCAGACAAAACAACGCAGTGATACATATACAGTAATACCTTGGTTTGCGAGCATAATTTGTTCAGGAAACAAACTACTTGTATGGCAAAACATTGCTTGTTTACCAAGTTAAAATGTATTAGAAATGTTTGCTCGTCTTGTGGAACATTCGCAAAAAAACCACTCGCAATCCAAGGTTTTACTGTACATATATTTATTCACTTAAAATACTTCAGAAAGAAAATGTTATGCCAGGGCAGAGGGGAAGAAGTTGATGAAATAGGAATGGAAAAATGTCACTCTTTTGAAACCGAGCAATAGGGATGTGGGGAATTACTACGCTATTCCTTGACTTTGGTTATTCTTGAAAACTTCCATAGTGAAAAGGTAAACAAACAAAACACACAAAACCGAGAGCACCAATGAATGAATTGTTGGCTTTCAGAGTATTTCATTACTGTGATGCAAGTCACATAGAAACGTGAAAACCAAACAAAGGTACAACACAAATGAAGGCTGCAGAACTTAACAATGAGAATCCACGAGCCATTAGCTGTGTGACCTCTTTAAGCCTCGGTTTCCCCATCTGTCAATAGAGAGGTTCCTTGCTGGCTGGTAGGTGAGTAATACGGACTTAACTCTGATTATTATTGTGGTTGATGTTGGTAGGTCCAGGGAAGTATGCTAGAAGCCTGAAAGCAAGATGTCCGCCTCCAACAGCAGTTTTCAAACTAGGGTGTGAGGATCACTGGGGAGCTGGCAAACACAGAGTCCAAGGCACGCCCCCACCTCCATCCCCAGAGTCTGACTCTGTATCTAAGGTCAGGCCTAGGAATCTGCATTTTTTTAAAATTGGAGAACAGTGTGTTTTTCCAGGACCCGTCAGCTCCAAGTCAAGTAGTTGTTTCAATCTAGTTGTGGAGAGCGCATCTCAGTGGCCCATGTGGGGATCAAACCAGCAACCTTGGTGTTATGAGCACCATGTTCTAACCAACGGAGCTAACCGCTGTCCCTGAAATCTGCATCTTAAATAAAAGCCCAGGTAATTCCCACTGGGGAAACACCAAATCTAGCCCAAGGCCAAAGACCCTGGGAAGTAGTCCTGTTTGGAGGAAAGTATGCGCGTGGGCAGAAACAGGGCTGGGCACCAGGACAACTGCTCATCTATGATTCCAGGCCGACTTTGTCAGCACTCATGGCTAGGAAAATCTGGCACATGACAGATGCCTTTGGAGTCCCCGGTTTGCAGAAACAGTGAGTAAATGATGTCCCCTTTGTGCTTTCCTTGCAGAGGGACAGAGCTTGGGCAATTGACTTAGGTCAGAATTTGATTTCAACGCACACGAACTGCATGGCTCCGGGACTGCGTCTGACCACTGAGCACCTGTGAGATGGGACCAATGACAGCAGTATTAGCACCTGTCAGTCACACAGGTTATGGTGATCACAGGAGGCTATCAGGAGTTGAGGCACTGGGCAAAGATCCCTTAGGGACCCACTTCTTAAGGCCTCCATATTAGAAGTTTTGGGTCCCTTTGCTTTTTTAGTCATAGGAAACCAGGGCCTAGACAAAGGGAAAAGAAAACTCAGTAAGTCCGTTCCATTTGAGACCACACACATGCTGATGACATACCCCCAGGGAAAGATAAGTGGCAGATCCAGGCAGGGAGCCTGTGTATACGCCCTCCAGCCCCAACTGTTTAAGGGACCCTCTTAATCGGCATCTCAATCTTAATTCTGTTTTCATTTTGCTAAGCACAACCTGCCCTCCAGGCGCCTCCTCTCTGCAAGGCTACACAGCATGGGGTGGGGGGGGAACCTGTACTTGGAGTCCAGATGGCTAATCACCTCTCTAGCCAGGTCACTGCCTACTGCTGTGTGTAGTCAGTATCACTAATTCAGACACAAGAAGCAATCCCAGACACATCATACCATCGTATCTCCATTGCAAAGTTGTCTGTTTGGAGAATTTGTGATGAACTCCAAGTCTCTCTCTTTCTAAAAAATAATATTAATGTGTGCTTGATTCCAGCCCTATGGAAAATGCAGACAGACATATTGTCCCATCCTAGACGGTGAACTCCCCGAGGGCTCCTTGTAAAGAGATTATATCTCACTAAAGAGCAATGTAAAAGTCACAGGTAATCTCACTTCTCAATCTTAACCAATGTTAACATTTTAAAATACATCTTTCTAGACACTCTTATATGCATATATTTGGGTGTATGCACACCTACTTTTACAAAAATGGTACACTCCACAAAAATAGGATTGTAGTCCACATTTTGTGAGCCGTTTTATTCCCCTCTGCTCCATTAGCCCCTGACCCCGAGTTAGGCACAAGGCACGTATGGCCTGAAGGACACAGTGGCCTGCTGTGCCACTCAGCCTTGTGTGGGACTCTCTCCTTGTCTGAAGACACAGCCCCGCCTCTCTTTTACTAGTAGCTTAGTGTTCTCCTGGGGAGGAATGCCCCACCCTCTGACTTATCCTGCGCCATCACCTCAGCCTCTTCCTGCAGACTCCCAGCCCCTCCACTACATCAAAGCAGAGGTGGAAGAATGTTGAACTCAGGGATCACCTTTTGCAGAGAAAGGGGAAGTCCAGATAGCCAGGAGATGGGAATCTGTTTTAGGGAAGGAACCCTGGCTAGGAGGGAGAGCAGGTACAGGCTCAGGGCCAAGCCTGGGAGACTATGTTCGGAGGGACTGGCAGGTCAGTGTCCACCCTCTCCCCTGGGAGGCCCTTGGCTGCTTCCCAGGGAAGGAAACAGTGTGCAGAAGATAGCTCCCGCAGACAGGTAGCCCATCCACTTTGGTGTGGGGAGTTCAAGCTGCCAGTTCCTTAAAATTGGGGGGCTGGATCTCATTCTCCGTAGAGGCCCCCAAACCCTTAGTGAGGTCTGAACCTACAGGGTAGGAATTTAACATCCACTGGATTGCATTAAATTGAGCTAGACTGAAGTTGAGGGGGACACGATACAGTATGGATGTCCTGGAGCTGCTGTAATAAATAACCTCAAACTTGGCAACTTAACACAGCAGAAATTAATCCTCACACAGTTCTGGAGGCCACAAGTCCAAAGTCAAGGTGTCACAGGGCGTTGCTCCCTCTGAAGGCTCTAGGGGAGCATCCTTCTTGCCTCTTCCAGCTCCTGGTAGATCCAGGCACCCCTGGCTCCAGTCTCTGCCTCCATCTTCATATGGCCTTTTTGAGTCTCTGCTTGTTCTTTTCTGTCTCTTATAAGGACACTCTCATTGGATTTAGGGCCTACCATAATCCATGTTCTCATCTTGATTCTTATCTGAATTATATCTACAAAGACCGTATTTCCAAGTCTGAGGTTCTGGGTGGACATGACCTTTTGGGAGATGCTATTCAACCAGCACAAACATTAAATAGCAAATAGCACAGCAAGAAGTGGCAAAAAGGCGGCTGGGAGCTGGGGAACCTTTATCCAGCGATTTCTGTGGCTCAGTTGTCCCAGCCAACAAGGGCTCACATTAGCATCTCTGAACTCCACTGCCAGTTTGGGAGGTGGGGCTCCTGACTCCCCTTTACAGATGAGGAAACTGAGGCTCAGAGTGGTTGAGTGAACAGTCAAGGTCCCCCCAGCCAGCTAGACCTGGGACTGAAATCCAGATTGGCTTGGCATCAGAGCTTGGTGGTTTCACAACCAGGTTGGGCTGTATTTGAGGAACCCCCATTGCTGATAAGATCCCAAGATCTTTCCATTTAGAGGAACTTGGTTTATCAATAGAAGACAAGGGTGTTAACTGTTTTGACTTTCATGTTCCTTCATTTCCTCACATTGTAGATTTTGGAATGTGACTACTTCCCTGGAAACACTTGGAAAAGTGAGGTTAAAGATTAATTCAATTATTTGTAGAAATTAGTCTAGACTGAGGAAATAAGGCAGGAAGACCCAACTGGATCCAGCCTCACCCCAGTTACCTACATGGATTTAACACCTTTGGGAAACAACCCTGGATTCCTGCTCCTTTCTACACTGGCCTAGAACACCAGGGTGGCTCCTGGAAATTTTGTCCAAGGTATGGAATGCAAATTTTCTCTTCCCCCCAGCTATGGCTCTGCAGTGTCTGTTCAACTTTGAAGCTCCAAGGCTGAAAGAAGGATGTCTCGTTAGGCAATTTCTAGTACCTTGGACCACGTCGTAAAGAAAATCATTTATTCAATTGTGTACTTTCTGGAACCAAGTTGTAAGCTCCCTAGGGCAGTAAGGGCACCAGTTTGCTCATGGCTGCCCCCCAGAGCTTAGATCTTGGCACCCGCCAGGCCTCCATAGAGTTGCTGAACGAATGAACCAGACAGACACACCCTAGGTCACAAGATGTCAAAAGAAGGGCTCTGGGGGTGCGGGGGGGCGGGGCGGTAAATGACTTGCTCCAGGTTCTCAGTTTCCTTATCTGTAGATGGTGGGACCACTGACTGCAATTGTATGATTTAAAGGTGATTGGGTGCCTCAGCTTCTCCCCCACCTTTCTGCAGCCTGTAATTCGGTGTCAACGCAAATGCCTACAGAGGGGGCTTTTCACCTGCTCCCTGACCCCTGGCTGGTGTATTTGCATCCTCTTGGTTCCTGAGCTGTGGTAGTAACTGGCAGAAAGGAGGCTTACTTAACGGAAAAAGCTTGTTCCAATCACGCCCCCAAGATAGGCCAACTGTCTCAGACATGCGGCCGCCTGCCCGCTGTGCGCTCACAACCTGCTCACAAGCCCCCGGAGCGGTTATTATTACCCTTATTTTCCGGGAAGGCGCCCAGGGCTCAGAGAGGCCAAGCGACTTGCTCAAGGTCACACAGCTCAGTAGGCAGAGCAGGGATGGGGTCTCGGGTATCGGGAGCCCCGCTCCAGCAGCTTTTCTAAGACACCCTCTATCTCCCAAATGTGACGCTCAGAAATAAAACAGGAAGGTCGGACGCCAGGCTTTTGCCTAAACAATGCTCCACGCAAATCTGTGGGAACAAAAGCAACCACAAATCCACCCCGGGTTTTCCGTCCCTCCCCCCGCTGGCCAATCGACTCCGCGGGCCGCGGAGGGGCGGGAGGGGGCTGTTCCAACGTGATCGACAGCCCCGGTGAGGCGTGGTCGAGGTGGGGGCAAATCGGGATTGGGGACCCGGAACAATCACGGGCCGAGAAGGGGCAGCCCGAACCAATCAGCCGGGGGGGCGGGCACGGCCGGTCCGACTGTCGCGAGAGGCGGCCACCCCGCCCACTTGAGCCTCGTCCCGGTGCCCGTCAGCAGCGGACGCGGCGGCGCTCGCCAGGATCCGTCCGCGGCGCGGGGAGCTTGGGCACGAGTGCCGGCGCAGATCCCTCCGCCGCCCGCCCTCGCGCCGCGCCCCGCTTATCCTTCCACCGCCGTTCCTGAGGCGCCCGCCCGCGGCCTCCATCCTAGTAACGGCCGGCCGGCCCAGGCGCGGCGGCGGCATGGCCCGGGCGGCTCCGTCGGGGGGCGGCCCGCAGTGACAGACCCTGCGGCGCGGGG
>NW_017731369.1:7425911-7444204 GCF_001890085.2 Hipposideros armiger | reverse complement strand
CCCGGGCGGCGGCCCTCGGCCCCGGGCGGCGGCGCGGCGCGGGCGGCAGCATGGTGGAGAAGCGCTGCCCGCTGCAGAGGGACAGCGTGTACCGCTGGTTCTCGGAGCTGCCGTCGCCGCAGCGCGTGGAGTTCCTGTGCGGCCTGCTGGACCTGTGCATCCCCCTCGAGCTGCGCTTCCTCGGCTCGTGCCTCGAGGACCTGGCACGCAAGGACTACCACTCGCTGCGCGATTCAGAGATCAAGGCCAACAACCCGGCGGACCTGGGCAGCCTCACCAACCTGACGGACGAGGTGGTGCGCAGCAAGCTGCTCGTGTCGCTGGCGCTGCTGGGCTCCGAGCAGCGCGAGGCGGCGGGCGTGCTGTACCGCACGCTCACGCACATCGACTCCATCATCCACAACTACGGGCTGCAGCTCAACGAGGGCCGCACGGGCGATGAGTTCCTGCTGCTCTTCACCATGGCCTCCAACCACCCGGCCTTCAGCTTCCACCAGAAGCAGGTGCTGCGCCAGGAGCTCACGCAGATCCAGAGCAGCCTGAGCGGCGGCGGCAGCGGCGGCCACGGGGGCAAGAGTGTGCTGCCCACCTGCCCAGCTTGCCACAAGGTGCGTAGCCATGTAGGAGGTGGGTCTGGCGCCTCCACCCGCACCCCAAGCTTCCAACCCGCTCCCCCAAACCCCATCGACACCCAGTCCTCCACCCTGGACCTCAAAACCCCACTCGCCCCCCCAAGCTTTTACGTGGAGTCCCAAATCTCCACCCGCACATTAAGTCTTCACTTCAACCCCCCCCCACCCGAACCCCAAACTCCTTCCTTTACCCCAGCCTTCCACCTGGCAACCCCAATCTCTCACCCCAAGCTTCCACTCCGCACTTGAGTCTGTGTCCCAAGCCTCCACCCTGTACCCCAACCTCGCCTCACCCCAAGCTCCTGCCCCCACCTCAACTCGCCCATCCCTCGCCCTTGGGGACGGTCGCACCCGCCGCCTCGCGGGGGAGGGCCGCGCTTGTGGCGCCCCTACACGGATGAGTCGCCCCTACACGGTCAGAGGTCGCGGTCTTTTTATCTTATCAGGAAGCGCCGTAAGGTCTTTGTCCCCTTAATAGAGTTCTTGGGTGACAAATGACAGTTACACATTGTGTCGCCTTGATTTTGCCAAATCTGGTGTTTATTACCAGAAAAGGAAGCCGTTATGATGTGGCGATGAGAAGGCGCTAGAACCTTTGCAGATATTTGAGGGTGTTGTGGGGCGCCCCAGGCCGGGGTGTCTTTTTCCCCTGAGTGGGCGGGTGTCTCCGCTGGAGAGGTGGGGGGGGGTCGCGGCGTGTGCACGTGTGTGCGTTCATGTGTGCGCGCGCAAGTATACATGTATTCGTGTGCTTGTGAGTGTACGTACTGATGAATGCGTACGCATATATGTGAGTATATGTGCCTGTGTATTTTTGAATGCATATGCGTATCTGTGTTTATGTCGTACGTGTGTTTTAAGAGCCAGGCTATTGTAACAGACAAAAACAGGATTGGAGCCTTCAATGCATGTGGAACAGTTATTTCTCAAGGTCCGCCTTCCTTTGTGCAAACAAATCCCAGGCACAGTTGGAGCCGGTCTCCTAAGGAATGCTAGGTTAAGTTAAAGATCTCTGGTCTCCAAATTAAACAGGAAGGGCATCGTGGTCATCCACTTAGAAATGTGAACTTTTGTCTAAATGTTTCAAAACTATGTTAACAAAGTGTTTGGGACTCAAACTTATTTTTAACGGTCCCCTAGGACCCAATGCCAAAATAAATTGTGCTAGGAGAAAAAAGATTTTTCTCTGACCAAGTGTGTTGTATTTAGATTACACTCTGACTTTCTTTGGGAAGCAAGGGATTTGCAGTCAGGACCAGTAGTGCTGAAGATCTTTGACAGTGTCTAAGATCTTTTAAGTTAAAAGTTTGGTACCTCTGGTTTACTGGTGGTGGTTTTCAGCTGTCTTTCAACCCTGGATTGTGGCTTTTCTTCTTTAATGTCTTCCTCTAAGAAGTGGTTGTGGTCCCTGCATTGGTTTTAAACTATGTCCTATCTTTTTTGGTGACATAGACCTCCGAGACTGTGGTTTTCTTTTTAAGTGTGTGTCCCATTCCCACCCATGTTGTACACTGGGCAGCAAAATGTTATTCCAGTTACAACAAAGGGAAAGCAGGGAATGGGTTGTCTGTAGGGAGCTCAGTAAACTTTGGGATGCGAGCGGGATTTCAGTCCCCCAAAATCAGTTTAATGTGCTGTTAGTCTTCAGGTTAAATGTGACACACTGATAATGTCCATGGCTGCGACTCTAGTCGAGTTCAGCTCTTGAAAGGGGTTCTTTTGTGTGTGTGCAGATGCATCACTTTATAAAAGTAGAAGATGGTGATCATTGTTTTGGCGGGGCAGCAAGTTAAAAGCTGGAACAAAAATATCATTTACAAAGAGAGGCTTTCTGTCAAGCCAGAAATCCCTTTGACGAGATGAAGGGGCTAATCTCCCCAGAGCCCCAACTTGGGCACCAAAATGACCAGCTATGTGATCTTGGCCAGAGTCCTCCCTCCTCTTGGTGTTTCCCCGTTGGAGTAGAGGGCAGGTTACCTGCTTCATGGACTTGGCCTCATGGATTTGTTCAGAGCGTCACATGAGGTCACATATGAAGTGCCCAGCAGATGTGCAGCGAGGGCTTCCTTCTCCACTGTGTCCTCTCTGGCTTTTTAAAGAGGAATGCTAACTTGAGTGAGGCACATTGTTATGGAGTGGAATGTTTATGTCTCAGAGTGTTCGAGTTTTCTAAGTTGATATTGGTTGGAGCTGACAATTTTTGTTGTTGTTTGTCCTTGAGAAATTGGAGAATCCTGCCTGACCCTTGATAATGAGGTTATAATGAGTAACCTTGGGGCCACTGCCGCTACATTTCAAAACAACCATGGAATATCTATAGTTTTCCGTACACGCCCTGTGTCACTGTTAAACTAATTTCAGTCACATTCATTTACCTTTTTGTTCCTTTGCAGCTTTAAAATTAAGACCTGACATTGATAAACCTTTCTGTTACTTGGAGTAGGCAACTCAGATGAGATCTAGCATTTAAGCATTTTGCCACCTTAGCTTCTCCAAATCTAACGTTTAGTGTAATCCCGAGAAAGCAGCCCCACTAAAGCTGTGTTTGTTTCTTTTGTAAGCTGTTGTATTTTCTTTTAAATGCTGAGCCTAGAGATTTTGTTTTTATCTTGTAAAGACAAAGATGTTGACTACTTCATTCTGTATCCTATTTAAAATGATCCTTCTTTTAACTGTATTTTCTGATATAGGCATTATTTGCATTTGCTTCTCCAAACCCTTGTTGTGTTATTTTTAAGTTCTTATTGCTCTGAGGACTTGTAGAAGAAGTTTAAGAGTGTGAGGAATGTAAAACTGACATGTTTACTTTCAGAAAGGCAAGCTTTCATAGTGGTAAAGTTGGTGGTGGGTTGCAGCAGCTTTCCTCTGCTCAGTAGCTGACAAGTCCTGTAGGTGTGCTGTTCCTTAAGGCATGATGGGAAATAGTGATAATGGTTGGTTTGGGCTTAACTACCTCTTTCTTTTCGTTTTATTTAAATATAAAGCCATAGTTTGGGGGGAAAAGTTGATCCTTTTCAGTCTTCATGCAAGTGATAATGTGCTATGGTATGTGCTTTTTAAAATAACAGCTTCATTGAGGTTTAACCCACATATCGCAAAATTTGCCCCTTTAAAGTGTACAATTAATTGGTTTTCAGTATACTTAGAGAATTGTGCCCCCCCCCCCAACCTTGTGTTTTAGAATCCTCGTGGTAGGGATCAAAACGGAGCTACTTCATGAGGTTGAATTTTTTTTTCCCCCCTTAACAGGGTGCTGAAATTGAATTGAAAGTGCCCTGTGCAGGTGGTGGTCATCCTTTGGGTGTGTGTTCTGTGGTACAGTTCTGGAATATCCAAATGGAACCATCTACCATGAGTGCTCTAGGGAAAGCGCCATAGACAGTTCGGATATACACAAATTGGGTATATGTTTGTGTATACCGAAACCTGCTAATAACTTTTTGCTGAAGGCAAGTAATAGCTTGCTTTATTTCATTGCTTTTTGTAAACGGTTGCAAATCTTTGCAGTTCAGAGGTGAAACATTGGGTAGTTTGTCCTGTGGTTAGCATGTGAGGTATAATTGGCTTCTTTTGGTTTCTCCTTTAACCCTGAATTCTTTGTCTGTTGCAGCTGAAAGCAGCCTAGGTTCCACAAGGAGGGACTGTGTCTGGAGCAGCTGTTGTTACTGCTAAGGGTTAAAGGAATAACTGTCACCTAAAGGCAGAACTGTGGCTCCACCTTTAACACTTGCTCTTCTGGGCAGCTGAGAAGGCCCAGCCCATGAACCACAAAATCCATGAAGTCTCTAAGTCTAGCTGTCTTGGTTTACAGTACTTAGTTGTTTATCGCATTATAGAGAAAATATCCTAAACCATTGTTTGGAGGGCAGCTTTTATAGGTGGAAAAGTCTGTCCTCTTCTTATAGTGAAGTACATGCCAGAGGAATTGAGACATCCTGGGATGCGTTTTTAATTGCTTTATTGGTGGTGGTTTATTCATTGACGTGAAAACCTAGTCATATCTTCTGGAGCTGCAATAGTGCTGCTGTTCTGCTGTCCAGTGGCTTGGATTATGTGGCGCTTTAATTGCTGTCCATTGCCCTCACTTTACATGAAGACTGTTTACTTTCACAGGAACTAGCTCATATTTGCTTTAGTCAGCTCAACAACATTGGCGTTTTGGTGTGTATTGTGTTCTGGAGTATAGCTGTAGAAACTAGAAGGTTTATGTTACGTTAGGGTATAATGAGTAATGTGGCAGTATTTATTTTCTTAGGCTTCATTTTACCTCTTCTTTTCCTTAGTCTCGTAGCCTTCATTTACCTTCCTTTTGGATTGAGGACATTTTGGGTTAATCTATATATATTTTTTTCCAGCAGATTAACACGTGAGCTGCGACTTCAAAGGCACTGGTGCTGATGCATTTGTTTTGTTGTTGTTAAATTGGTAACTGCCCACCTCCTTAGAGACTGTTAGTAAATCAAAAGAAAATTTTTTATTATGTGTAGGAAAAAAAGTTTCCACTTAAGTTTTTTTGCCTTGGATGGATTAGATTTAGATTAGATCCTTTGGATGTTTCTGTCTTTTTGAGAAGTCCCCACTCAGGACACTAATTACCTTCCTGAGTTGAAGTAACAACTGTTGCCATAGGCTCACTAATTAGTTTACAGATTATTGAGGGGTTTCTGATTTTTGACCTTAGCCTTGACGTATACATTTTAGAAATTGGTTTTAACAAGGTAGTTTTTCTCCAGTCTCTGTTGATGTTTTCTATATGGAGAGACTTAACATGTTATAGAAGCATTTTGTATCAAAAGTGAAAAGCAGTAATCAAGCGCTAATAAAATCGGTTAAGTCCTAAGCAGTTTTTGTTGTTGTTCTGGGTTAAGAGGCCTGAAGTTATTTAGAGTGAAGAGAAGACAGAGGCAAGACAGAGTATCTTTCATATCATTGATAGTCTAACAGCTGTTTGTAATATGTGATTAGGGCATAATAAAGTATGACTGGACTTAAAATGAGTCCATAAAGGACTTAAAGAGAACTGTGACAGTGTCACTAAAGCAGAGAGGAGCACTTTGGGTGTTGTCACTAATAGGGCTGCCTGTCGGATGTTTGAGATTTTAGGTGGATGTTTTGCAGGTTCATAGAAAAATCACTAGCTCCTGCAACATCTTATCTGTACCCCTACCCATCCTTAGTTTCTCTTCTCCCGTTTCAGAGGCAGAGGTTTCCTTTCTGTCCAAGGCTTGTCCCTCTGTCTGTGTTTTGGTCACATCTCTCTGTTTTCTCAAAGACATTGTTAGGTGACTGAACTTTGCCATTTCCTGGCCTCCCACCTCCCCCACACCAATCTTTGACCTCCGCTATTTTTCCACTTGGTGCATAGATACTTTCATGGTGCTCTTATTTGTCTTTTAAACAATAAAACCCTTCCTTTAATGTTGTCCTCCTCTATTAATCACTCTTCTCTTTGTCCCTTCATTACCAGGTCCTCTCCCCAACCACCCAACAGAAAAACCTTGCTATCCCTACTTTCTAGGGATAGTCCATTTTTAACAGTTTGCTGTGTATCCTTCTGACATTTAGTGCATGTATAAACATATACTTATATTCTTTTAAAAGACTCTAATCTTCCATACATGCTGTTCTCTACCCCTCCCCCCCAGTGATAGCGTCTACAGCCAGGCTACCTGAAATTGATGGTGCTGCCTCCTTCTGGTCCTCACGTTCAGCACATCCCTAACCCTCCTGGACCTGGTTTTTGCCCCCGACACCTTCCACTAAAATAATTTTTATTAAAGGGAACTCAATCTCTTAAAAAAAAAATGAATAGACAATATAGTCAGAGGTAAAGAATCGAGAAAATACAAAAGGATATTTGATGAAAGTCACTCCCATCCCCCACACAATCAGAGAAAGACACAGGACATTTTAAGGTGTGGGCAACAGTCTATTCTTTACCTGGGTTTTGATACCTTTTATTCCACATTAAGAACATAAAATAAAACAAAAACCCCACAAGGTTTCTTAACCTTTCTCCAGCCATCCAGCTCGGTTCCCCTCTTTGTTGCTTGTAGAAACTTCCAGAGAGACTCTGTTTACAAATAGGTAACTGGTGTCTTACTCCCCACAAGGTCTGCCCTTTCTCTTGGCCATCTTTCCTGATGAGCATTCCCTATCAGTCCGCAGGGCTGCTTCAGTCCCATTCGATGGACATTTTGTCCCACCTTACAAACAAGTCAGTGTCACTGACATATTATGTATGTGTCATCTACACACAACAAACAGCATGCAGGGCCTTTCACACTCCCGTAGTGTGTCTGTAGACTAGAAGCCTGGAAGTGGGATTGGTGTAGGGTCCGATGGTCTGTGCTTCTGTAATTATTTTAGATACTCCCGAGCTCCGCCTTTTGGGATTCCCACAGCAAAGTGGGTGCCTGTTTGTACACCTCAGCTAGTGTGGGGAGTTGGTTGGCTGCCCACCCCTATTGCTGCCATTAGGTTAGAAGAGAAACACAGCTCTGGGTCATTTTATTTTTCAGTCCTCTTCTGAGTAAGGTTGAACATTTTTTCAAGTGAACCATTTTATTTATTCTTGGCAAGCTCTCCATACCCTTTGCCCATCTCTGTTGAGTTGTTGATCCTTGTTGTTTTTTAGGAGCTCTTTAAGTTTCAAGGAAATTCTCCTTTTGTCTTTAGGAGACGTTGCAAATATTTGTTTTTCAATTTTTTTTCCCCTTGCCTTTTGATTTTGGCTTGTAGTTTTTAAAAATTAAAATTAAAAAAATTTTTTTTCCAATTACTGTTGGCATCCAATATTATTTTATATTAGTTTCAGGTGTACAGCATAGTGGTTAGACATTTATATAACCCATGCAGTTTTTTTTTCTATAATGCCATATTTTCAGGCTTGTATAGCTTCTGGGTTTTGAGTCATTATTAGAAATGCATTATACATTACGCATTGTACGTATTATTACACATACGCATTATACATTATACAGACATTCCCTGTTGTTTCTTCTGGTATGGAACTTGTGTGGTTTCTCATTTTACATTTAGCAGACCCATCTGGAATTTATTTGGTGTAAGGTACAAAGCTAGTTTTATATTTTCCAGATGACAACCCCAGTTGTCCCACTGCCATTTGTTGAATAATCCATCTTTTCCCTCCCAGATTTGAAATGATGTCTTTTATTATTTGCTGCATTTCCTGTATGTATTGGGTTGTCGAAAAAGTCATGACATTTTTTCTATGTTTTTCGTTGCAAAAATGCGTCATGACTTTTTCAACAACCCAATATTTGGGTTTACTTCTAGACTATATTTAGTTTCATTGATGCTTTTATCTGGACGACTTCTTATTTATTAGTTTCATTGGATACTTTTCAGTTCTTATCTTTTTTTTTTTTTAATCTCTCATTTGTTCTGTGGGTTCCCCACACAGTGGAATCCCCAGGAGAGGGTGTTTTTTGTTTTCTTAAAAACATATGACTACTGAGGTGCCTCCCCCTGATGCTGGCTTACAGGAGTGTCGGCGTGGCCTGGGCAGCCCTCTGAGAGCCTCCTTTAGTTCTCTGGCATCACTGATTTTCCTTTTGATTCTGGGAGTACTAGTTTCCAGTTTCTCTTCTGCTTTCCTGCCCTTTTGAGGATGGTATTCCTCAGACTCCTTTCCTTTCGCATTTTACTTTCTAATTCATGACATTTTTAGCTTTGATTTTGCCACTCTCTGATGAACCCAAAATCTGTATGCCCAACTTGACCTGAGCTCCAGCTTGGAGGTCCAAGCAGCTCAATCTGCCCAAAAGCAAGTTTCTCTCTTCCCATCCTGGACCGCCCTTCCACCCTTGTCTCCCATCCCCTCAGCCAGAAGCCCCCGCCTTTCGTATCATCTCCCTGCCTTCTTATCCCTCCAACCAGCTTGTTTCCAAGTTCTAAACATCCTTATAGATTTGTTTCCCATCAACACAGCCACAGCCCAGGTCACTGTTCTCCATCTGTCTGTCCCTCTCTCTTCCTCTCCTTCAGCCTTTCCCCATCACACTTGGCATGATGGCCAAATATATGGCGCACTTCTGTGTCGGCAGACTTAGGTTTGGGGCGATTTGCCAGGGAGCCAGGGAATAGATTAAATTAGCCTGCAGGGGACAAGCACAGCCCTAGCCTCATGTAACTCCACTCCTCCCCGAGTCAAGAATGTGTGCTGGAATGCAAGTGAAGTGATGCTCTGCTTTTAGAGTTAAGCTGATGTCATTGTTTCAAGTCAACAAGAGGCAACTTTATAGTTGCTCTATTTTGTGTTTAATTCAATTATTCAGAAACTTTTTGGCACCTAAATTTTTTTTTCAGAAATCACGGTGACATGCCCAACTTCTGACCTTGACCCGAGTCTAGTCTGCTCTAACAACTACTCTCCCTGGCCCCACACTCAGCCTCTAACAACCGTTCCCATGGTGTCACTGGAATGGTCTTGGTAAGATGCCTATAGGATTCTTATTCCTTGGCATACAGTTCTTAGCATGGTATGCTACGGCTTTTGTGACCTTTCCATAGCCTGCCTGTACTCACTCTGTCTGTACTTGCAGTTCCTCCTGTCCTCTGCTTTTTCTCTTTCCCCGGAGCCTTTGCAGATGCCATTTTCTAAGGAGGAACACCTGGTACCTGGGGCAGCCCAGCTCCCACTTCTTGGCTCACACATACCAAGAGTTCTGTTGCCTCCTTCTGTCCTGGACCTTAGCATACTGTATTATGATAGGTTTCTTTAATTTTCCATCACCAGACTGATTTACTAGAGGCCAGAGATTGTCTTTCTCTTTTAATCCCAGAGCCCAGTGGCCCCTGCCACCCAATAGGGCTGTGTCCTGAGCTTCTGTGAACACCTAGTAGGAGGGAAGTATTGGGTGTTTATGAAAGGCCACCCTAGTGAAAACATAGTTTTTCCTTAGTGCTTTGCTTTCCTGTGGTCTTATTACTGATACTTGTTACCAACTCATACTCTTCCTTAATTGCCTTTATCTAATGGCTATTTCTCTTACGCATTACATAGCTGTAGATGCTAGTAAATTTTAACCTCTGTGTTCTTTCTTATTTTTCAAAAGTTGGCATACAAAAGCTTTCATTGGGAGACATTCTCTGACTATGATAGTTTGGCTTTCTATTACCTCATGACAAAACCCGAGTTTTATGGAAGCACGTGGAGAGCTGGGGAGGGGCGTTCGGTCCTCTGATGCTCTGGTAGGCTGTGTCCTATGGAGCTGCACATGTGGATTAGGATTAGTTCATCTCCTCCGAGTAATGCGTGTAGTTCTGAAAGGAATACTGTTTTGGTTATGTTCCTTCAGTGTTTACAAAATTGTAGATCATGGTAAACCTAGATATTTTAGTGTGCTATAGAATGGCAATAAATTGAATGACTGTTAATCATCCCAATTAAAGTTTAGTTTATATTTCTTTTACACTTTAAGCAGTGACATCAGCTTAATTCTAAGAAGGGAACATTATAGAGTTATTTCCTAATTATGTGAGACTTACATAAAAGCTTCACTAGATTTACTAGAAAGAGACATCCTCAGGTTTCTTATTGATTCACAATGAATCTAATTAAAACATGTATATGTGGGAACTATTTGTAGAAATAGTATAGTCTTGACTAGAAAAAAATGAAAAAAGGAAGAGAATTAATTTGTGGGGAAGAGAAACTATCCCCTTCTCCCATCTCTTTTGGGCATTTTAATAAGATGTAAAAGCCTGGGAATAATGCTAACATCCTAGCTATAATAAAGTTAATAAAACTGATGAGATACTTTGAGCATACTGAGTATTGAAGTTGTGTGGGAAGCGCTGTGCAGTGTGTGTACTCTACCCGGACAATGAAATTAATTAGACTACTACTGTTTGGAACTTATGCATTGCCAGTGGGAGGATGGATTCTTCTTCCCACTCCAGCTGCCTAATAGAGTGTTTCCTTGTATGGATACTGTTGCAAAGTGCGTATTTCTGAGAAAATTTATTTGTGTGGGATTTTTTTCTTTATTTTAAAGACTAGGTATGAGGCTTATGAATCAGTAAACTGTTAATATTTATATAGGGGAGGCTAATTTACCAGTTGTAATTTTTTTCTTTCAGAGTTACTAATAAAGAGACAAAGTTAAAAACAGGTAGTCAAAAGAGGGAATGATGCCAGCGATAACATTTCAAATATTTACTATGTGCAAGGCACTGTTCTCTGTACTTCCAATGTATTTATTTAATCCTCATAACAACTTCAGTGAGTTGGGTTCTATTTTTGTTCCCATTTTAGCAGTGAGAAAACAGACATAGAAAGGTTAAGTATAAGTAATTTGCCAAAGGTGACGTTTGTTAAGTGGCTATTTTTATTATGTGAAGCCAAAATTATGTTAATTTTTTTTTTCCTACATCATCACGAGTGAGAGGAAAAAACCTGAAGAATATGAAATGAGAAGAAAAAGGGAGGCCTGAATTCTGTGTAACTTGTAGAAGTAGGAAGCATGACGTCATTCACAGCTTTTGTTGGAACTGCCAGAGCCCAGCCTCCACTACTAGTCCAGCTGCTGACTTCTTGTTTGGAATCTACTGTCCTTATAATTCCCCTCCCCGCCACCCCCACCCCCAGTATTCATTTTTATTCATTCATTAACCTTCAGTTGATAATCTTCAGTTCTAAGCTTAATATATACACTTTTTTTTAAATTTGAAGGTAAAATTTAGATTTTGTGAAATGCACACATTTTAAGTGTTTTATTTGAGTTTTGATAAATGCAGAAACCTGTGTAACCAAACCCCTGTCAAGATACAGAACATTCCTATTACCCCGGAAATAGCCTCATGCCATTTTTTTGGTCAATTCCCACCTTCACCCCCAAACCCCCCTCCCACCCCTGCCTTTTTTCTTTTTTTTCTGTGCTAGTTTTTTCCCACCATTGATTAGTTTTGCCTATTCTAGAACTTCATTGAAGTGGAGTCCTAGAATTCCATCTTAGCTATTGGCTTGCCTTGTTGCATTATTTTTAGCGGTCTAGGGATTACAGTATATATTCTTAACTTTTCAGTCTGTCTTGATGGAATTAATACTGTGCGGCTTCACCTAAAATGTAAGAATCTTGCACTTGTATTGGAACCGTTTACCTTGTCTGTCCTTCATGTTGTGGTTCATGTGTGTCACTTGTACATATGCTATAAACCCCACAATACAATATCATTGTTTGCTTTAATATGAATGCATTTTTTAAAAATGCAAATATAGTCTATTGTGTTTACCCACATATTTACCGTTGCTGATGCTTTCCATTCCTTACCGAAGAACCAGTTTGTTACTATACACCTTCGGCCTGGAAAACTGTTCTTAAGTGCTTTTTAGAATGTGGGTCTGTCTGCTGGCAAGAAATTCTTTTAGTTTTCTTTTATCCAAAAATGTTTTTCTTTGCTTATATGGCTAAAGGGTCTTTTCACTGGATGTAGGAGTCTTTGTTGACAGTTTCTTTTCTTTTGGTGTTTAAAGAAGCTGAGATACTGTCTTCTGGCCATCATTCATTTTGCTGTTCTGCTGTTTTTCTCGGGCTGCTTTCAAGATTATCTCTGTGTTTTCATGTTGGAGCAGCTTGACTATGATGTGTCCCAAGTGTTGTTTTCTTGAATTTATCTTGTTTGGTGTTCTCTGAACTTAATGGATCTGTAAATTTATGTTTGCTATCAAATTTGGGGAAATTTCAGCCATAATTTTTCCTTTTTTTTTTTTTTCCGGTCTCAGTATCTCTTTCTGAGACTCCCAACTGCAGGGATGTTAAACCTTTTGATATTATATTGTTCCACAGGTCCCAGAAGCTTTGTTCATTTTTTTTTCAAACCTTTTTGTTTTTCAGGTTGGACACTTTCTGTTGACCTGTCTTGAAATGTACTGTCTTCTGTTAATTTCATACTGCTGTTAAGCTCATCCAGTGAATTTTTTAGTTCAGAAAAAGCATTTTTTTATTTTAGAATTTCAATTTTTAAAAAATTATATTAAGACTTTTTTTTGAAAGCAGTTTTAGGTTCACACAAACATTGAACATTAAAATCACCCAAAGTCCACAATTTACGTTAGGGCCCACTCTTGGTGTTGTATATTCCATGGGTTTGGACACATGTATGAGGACATATGTCCACCATCATGGCATCATACAGAGTATTTTCATTGTCTTTAAAATCCTCTGTGCGCTGCTTATTCATTCTGCCCTCACCCCTGGCAACCACTGATCTTTTTAGTGTCACTGTAGTGTTGTCTTTTCGGAATGTCATGTAGTTGGAATCATACGCATGAAACCTTTTACATTGGCGCCTTTCATTTAGCAGTATGCATTTAAGGTTTCTCCATGGCTTGTCATGGCCTGACAGCTCATTTCTTTTTGATGCTGAATAATATTCCATTGTCTGGACATGCAGTTTATTATCCGTTCACCTACTGAAGGACTTCTTGGTTGCTTCCTGAAGTTTCATTTTTAAATCGTTTCCCTCCTGAGATATCTTTCCGGTTTGTACGTCGTGAGCGCATTTTCCTTTGTGCTCTCGAGCCTCCTAACAGCGGCTCAGCACTGCGTCCTCTGATTGCAGCATATGACTGACTCATCTTGTGCTCCGTCTCCTTTTTCTCTTTGTACGGGTCATGTTTTTGTTTGTTTACATGTCTAGTAATTATGGATTGCTTCTTAACATTGTGAATGAGACACTGTGGAAACTCTGGATTTCGTTCTGTCCTCCTGAAGAGTATTGATGTTGTTTTGTGTGTTTAGCAGGCAGTAAATTTGGCTGGACTCAGACTCGGGAATTCTTTTCCCTGTGCTGGTCAGCACCTACAGTCTCTGTTCGGTTGTTTGGTCTTAGCATGGCTTCTTTCGGCCTGCCCCGTGCATGCCTAGTCCAGGGCTCACTAGGAGATGTGGATGGAGAGTGTGGTGCTCCCCTTTTGAGGCGCGGCCTTCCGGGGCATCCCCTTCACTGTCCAGCCGCTATGGTCTCCCAGAAGCCTGATCTCTGGTTTTTTCAGTTAGTGTTTTCAGTTAGTGAGACCGGGGTTCTGTCTGAACTTCAGCTGTTCTTTTTCTGATGGGGACTGGGCCTGCAGGACATGAAACTCACCTGGTGCAAACCGCTCTTTCTAAGGGTACACCTCCCTCTAGTTTCTGCCTGCTTTTGGTTGTGTTCAGTTTATTGTTTTTTATATTTTGTCCAGATTTTATGGGAATCTGCATGAAGATTGATCCGACCATTCAGCCATTGTTGAAAGTAGAACCACCTGCTTTTTATAATCCAAGTGTTATGGTGAATATGGGCCATGTGTTCTACGAATGAAGTGTCGCTGTGAAGGAGGGCTTTACACTATGACATTTTTCATTATAAAGAATAAGGCTCTGTGCAGAGGAGGAGAAATGAGCTGGCCTGGAGCCTTGGAATTAGAGGGTCGTTTGAAGAATGCAAGTGAGATGGGATTTAAATGTTCTGGCACTTAGTAGCTGCTAAATAGCTGAAGGGAGAATCTGATGTGTAGATGAACTTGGCAGGAGAAGTGTGAAAGGCAGGTTTGGGCTCTATTTTACTTGTAGTTGTGGAATTCATCGAGCAAATACCATTTAGCTGTTGGATGCAGGGTCTGGTGATGTCTGCTGGAGGAGGTAAACCTTCAATTTCTTGACCAGAAATGTTTTCTGTTCCTGTTGGTTGAGCCCTTCCTGGCCTGATCTTTCTATGCATGACCAGCCATAAAAGAGACTTGGTCTCTGATGCTCTGAGCAGCTTTGCCTTGTTCATAATGGGTGCCCAGTCAAGACTCACTCAATAGAAATAAAACCCAAGAGCCTGTTTTGCTGACACTTTCTGGACCTTTGGTGCTTCCCGCTCATTTCTAGCTTATTTCATTGCCTGGGCTTCCCCTCCTGGGAGCCTACATGAACTTATAGTGTGGCTAGTACCCAGCGAGGATCGTGAAGTAACCATTTTAATGTGCTAACTGCTCTGAATGGTTCATTTCAGGCAGTTGAATATTATATCGGAAACCAAAAGGGTCATTATAACACAGTTTACTTATGATTGGACATTGATCCAGTTTCTCAAAGAAAAACCCAATATTTAAACATACTTCTGGCCAAAATATGCACAATGACAATATTGTAAATAATGTGCACTTAATGTCAAAAGTCCTGGAGGTAAAAGTAACCTACACGAGTGCCGTACCTGCTGTCCTTTGGGATGGTGATGTCCATGGATGAAACGTCACCTGGACTTGCGTGTGGAGGAGTAACTGGGCCTCTGCACCTGAACTTCTTTTCACTGTTAACCACTTTTGATATTACACGGTCATATAATTTAAGTTTCTTTGAAGGGGGGAGGGATTGTCTTCCTGAATGTGTTGTTTTTATATTCAGTGTTGCCATCAGAGTGTAGGGTTGGGTTGTCTGTTCCCACGTGGCTGTGCCTTTTAAACTTCTGCTTTTAAATATGCTTCTTTATGTCCCCTTGCTGTCACTTGTGGCTCCTTACTGCTGACATCCTGCCTTTCTCCAGCAACCGTGATTCTTTTAGGCTTCCCCTCCCCCTCCCTTAAATTGTCTGCCTGTTATTTGCTCTGCTCTAGGAGAAGACCCCTAAGCCTGGTGGAATTGTGTTTAAGTAAAGCTCTGAATGAGAAGCGGGTAGGGTGACTGTTCATGAAAGCCTTTCTTGCTACCCCCACGCCTCAGTTGTGTCACTGACCTGGATAACAGTGGCGGTTTATTGAGCACCTGCTATGTGACAGGTTCCATAAGAGCCACTTTCCAGGGACTAGATACTTTAATCCTGTAACCACCCTAAGAAGTTGACCAAGTTGCTATTTTAACCCCCTTTCATGGGTTTGCATAGCTTAGGAAGTGTTATCTTTCATCAGTCCAGGGCTCTTGCTTCGAGTCCAGGCTGTTTTGCACTGTGGTTTCCAGAGCAGAGATTCCAGATACTTTCAGAGCAGTTTGTACCAGGGCATGCCCCCACCCCCACCCCAGGTTTTGTTTTAATTGGCCTGTTGTGGGGTGGAACCTGAATTTCCAAAGGCTTCTCAGGTTTGCACAGTTAGGGCTGGGCACTCCTGGTAGAAGCTGTGCGACTCTGCAGGCTACTTGGGGAAGACCTTTGCTTTACAGTCACATTGCTGGAGCCCATCTAGTTCAGTCCTGGCACCTTTTGCTGAGATTTTTGAGCAGTAATCTTTTTTCTCTTTTCTTTTTTTAATGAGTAGAGCTGTAGGGCAAGAAATATTAAAAGGAATGTTTTCATGTGGAAAACGGTTTTTGGTTAGCATTGGCTTTCAGTTGCCCTAAGTCAGCAAATAGCTTTCACTATTAAACTCTCTATTTTCTTGTTCTGGTTTTCAGAGACAAGTAATTACTATTTTAGTAAAATGCTTACAAATCACTCTTCTTTTTGATTTTATGTATTTTATTTCCATTGAGTTAGAAGTATTTAACAGATGTTATTCTTTCCTGTGCCGAGATGGGTTACTTGGAAAACAGATTGAACAATAAATGACTGCAGACACTTTGGAGTTCAGTTTTGCACTTGAGGGTACCTGCCCCAGCTGCCCTGCCCCGTTGGCACTCAGAAGCCTCAGCCAGGAAGGTCTCTGCCCAGCTCTTCGTCCCTCGGCCTCCACCCTTTTTCTGCTTGTGCCCGGAAGGCCCTTCCTGCAGGTCTTGGCTTGGCTGGCTCCTTCTCCAGTTAGGCCTCAGCTCTGCCATTGTTTCTGGACCACCAGGAATCATGCTCCTCCGCCTCCCTTTCTGTCTTTGAAATTGACTTTATTTGCTCTCCCACCTTGTGGATGCTGCTCAGCACCTCCGACAGCTCCACAGCACCCAGCCCAGGAGGGAGATGGCCGACAGTCATCAACAGGAGCCGTTTCCATTGTAGGAGTCGCTTCTATTGGACGTTTTTTGTTGTTGTTGTTGTTGTTCATACCTTTTAGGAAGGTTTTACATTTAGACTCAATGTCTTTAACTTATTATTATTTTTTTTTATATTCTAATAGTGACATTCCTTGCAAAAAATTGAAAAACCAAAAAAGAAAATTTAAATCGCTCAGAGATAATACTGTTAATATTATAATGGTGCATTTTCTTCTGGGTTTGTTTTTTTTTTGGTTTGTTTTTTTAAAGATTTTTATTGGGGAATTGGGGGATGGGAACAGTGCTGGGGAATTGGGGGAAGGGGAACAGACAAGTTGCTGTCCTTTTGTTCTTCACTCTAGTTGTGGAGGACGTTGCTTCACTGGCCCAAGTTGGCACCATCATTGCGCTCTTCCCGGGCGAGGCACATCAGTCGCCGGCTTCTGGATGGCCGCTCACTGCAGCTGCTGGCCGCTCTCGCTGGCTGCTGGCCACACACGGTAGCCCACGGCAATCCACCGCCACAGGAGCTGCAGCCTACGCCGTCGCCGGCAACTCACAGCAGCCCAGCTCCAGGTTGAGCTGTTGTTCAGCATCTTAGCTGTAGAGGACAGTGTCACTGGCCCTCACATGCAGGATCCGAACCGGGGCCTTCTGGCGTCCCAAGCCAGCTCTCAACTATTGCGCCACTCGGCCGGCCCTCGCCAGTGCATTTTTGTATGTGCACCACAGCAGGGCAGCGACAGTTGAGTCAGCACAGACCCTGCTCCAGGGGGATTCAGCCTCACAGAAGAGATTCTCTGCCAGGACCTCATGAGTGTGTGTCCCATCCAGGGGTTTTCGTGGAGCTTGTCTCCGTGAGGGCACTTTAGCCTATTTAATTGCCATCCCAAAGAGACAGGGAGCACCACAGTAATAATAGCAGCTAGCATGATATTGAATACTGACTGTTTTTCCAGCTCACTCACTACTTTAAATGCATTTTATTTAATTCTCTCAAAAAACTTACGAGGCAGGGACCATTATTCCCACTTTGCAGTGGAGGAAACAGCCTGAGCGAGATGAAGTCTTGGCCACAGTCACACAGCTGCAGGGGCTGCACTGCTCCTGGAACCAGAGCTGTTGCCACCACAACCAGGCTGTGCTCTCCTCCTTGGATTTCATCCACATCATCTCCTAAACCTCTGTAGCTATAGGACTGCTCCCTACAGGCCAGATGGCCATGGAGAAGTTCTTGATGAGAGTCAGTTGTCCTTATTGTTAAAGTAGAGGTAACGATTACTGCAAGGATTACATGGGTTCATGTGTATGTAAGCATATTGGATAAATGATAAGAACTGTACAAAGTGGTTATATAATAATAGTGTTTTTGATTATTTTATTCCCCATGGCCTCCTACAGAGTGTTCACATCTTGGGCATTCAGTGTGCATCTTGCTTTTTAAACTTCACTCATACCTTAATGATCTTTTCATGTCAAAATCTAGCATTCTCACTCTCCCTTTTGTGTACACCTGCCTATGTGTTATAGTATTCCAAGCTTAGGTGTATCATTTTGTTTCGCCAGTTCCATATTAGTGGCACTTCATTGTTTCCAGTCATTTGCTGGTACAGACATTGCTATACTGGAAACCTTGTATAGATGCCATTTTGAATGTTTTGGGGTACATCTGAAGGTAGATTTTGGAACTTTTAACTTCATGCATGAGGGGAAGGCATGCCATTGTCTTTTTTTTTTTAATTTTGTTGGGGAATTGGGGGAGGGAACAGCGTTG
>NW_017731369.1:7414127-7424326 GCF_001890085.2 Hipposideros armiger | reverse complement strand
AAAAAAAAAAAAGTGAGGAGGGAACTGACCATCCAAGTGCTTTCGATAGGGTGATCTCTTGGCACTTTGGTCCAGCAGGGAACACCTGTGACCGCGTCCTAATCTGAGGGTGGCCTGGCATATCAGCCTGTCTGCTACCCAGTGCCCTCCCCACATCGACAGCCTGCTGGCCAACCCTGCCATGGCCCCCACACTCCTAGAGGCCATGGGGCAGATCACAGCTTTGCTTGTGCTGGCCTCTGAACTGGAAATACAGCATTTGCTGCCATTATGAAAGCAGGCCAAAACCCACGGTGGTGTTAACAGTGCTTGTGACTTGGTCACCAACAGAAACCAGATGTTTTCACATTGCAGTGATTGGGGCATCTTAAGATATCCTTTGTGCTCACCCCCACTTCAGATTACAGGACGCCCGCTTGCCAAGTGTGTCAGAAGCACATTTGTCTTTGATAACAGACTTGGATAACTTTTTAGTGTAATTGGCTTGATTTGCAGTCTGGCATATTTTATGCATTGAATACGTATTTCTGGGAAGGGTCATTAGGCTTCATCAAACAGCTCCAAGTGGTTTTTGTTTGTGTTTTCACAAGGAGAGGTAAAACCCCCGATGTGGCACGCATCGCCCTTTTCTGAGCTGTTTCAGAGGCCTGTTAGTGGCATGAAGTGAGGCTTTTGGAGACCCAGGCCGCTAGTCGGCTTATCTGTTGCAGTCAGTGTTTTGGGGTTCTTTTTCAGTCCACAGACATGTTACCATGTCCCATTTGGATGACTTTGAGGGGTCTTTCATGCAATAGATGTTTGATAATTAAAACTCTCTTCTGAAAATTGTGATTCTGGCCCATGAATATTAAAAGTGAGCTTTGAACACAAAGCTTTAAAGCAGCCTGTGTAGAGTTAGGCCTCTTTCATCAGATGTCATGGACTGAGGAAAACCATTAAAGAAAAGTGTAAATATCTGAGGGAGAGAATCAGCAGGGGCCATGCTGTCCAACAGGTGCCCTTTCTCTAGGCTGATGCTTCAACTGCGTCATCTTCACACCTTATCCTTGGATGGGGTCTTTGAGTTCATCCGATTTAATTGGATGCACAGCTCTGGATTCCTTTTTACATCCCCTCTAAAAGAAGGTTGTTCTGCCTGTGAAGGTCCTGATCATGGAGCGCTCCTTTATCTTGAAATCATTCTGCAGCAGCAGCACCCCAGCGGGCTGGTTACAAATGCAGAGGCTCAGGCCCCACCCTCCCAAGACCTTCTGAATCAGAACCATCATTTTAATAAGATCTGGAGGCATTTTGCACATTGAAGTGTGGAAGCAGAGGCCAAGTCTCTATTTAAGCAGCTGTAACAATTAGAGGGTTAACTCTCCGAGCCAGGCGTGCGCTGTGAGTCCAGGTGGTGGGACATGAGCCCGTTGCTGTCTCCCTAGGTGTGTGGCAAAGTCAGACCATAATCACTTCCCTGGCAGAACCACAGAATGGAGCATGTGCCTCATGACTAGTAGCGTGCTTCAGAGTCAGATTTCATTCATGGCTATAGCTTTGCAAGTCCTGTGTTAGATCTGGTGAAGTACTCTGATGACTGCGTAGTACATAATTTAGACTGCAGGTATTTTACTTTGAAATAGAGGTGCTTTTTTTTTTTCTGTTAGGTCAATCCCAAATTTCATGAAAATCCAGTCATATATTTTACAGATACTTACTAAGCACCTGTTTTGTGCCAGGCACTGCTTGAAGTGCAGAGGATACAGCAGTGAACAAAACAGACAAAAGGTCTCTGCTTCACTGAGCTTCAAGAAGCCCTTGCTAAGAAGGTGACATTGGTGATGGCAGCGAGGGGGCCACTCCAGGGAGAGGGTGCAGCAGAACCTGGCTGCTGAGCCCACCCAGAGCGGCTGCGTGAGACTGAGCAGAGGGGAGAAGTGGGGAGATGTTAGAAATGCCAGGAACCAGGCCCTGGGGGCTTATCCAGGAGGCTGGCTGGGAAGATGCCGGGAGCATCCAGAGTGTTCATTTAGAAATAAAGCGAGGAGCTTGCATAAAAACGGACTTCGAACTTAATGGAAGCCCTCCCTCAAGGTTGAGTCGGCCTCTGTTGTTGGAGAGCATTTTCTCAGCGCCTTCCTCGCGGCAGCAGAAGGCGACATTTGGAACTGATCAAGTCTTCTTTCTCATGCACATCAGGCTGGTGACTAGAGCGCCGCTGTGAGCGTGAGTCAGAGAGCATCTGAGTTGAACTGCGTAGGTCACATGGGCAAATTAACTTAACCAAAAATAACCCGAAAAACAGCGTTTCTGGGAAATGCAAGTGAAGACAGCTTTCAATGTAAACAAAGGAGCAGAGGAAAGATAAAGGCTCGGTTGGAAAACGTGAATGTTTGGAAAACTAAAAAGAAGTACTTTGGGGAAAATACGGAGGAAAACTAATATTTCTGTTGTAGCAGTTACAACGTGACAGTTTTCTTTCATGTATTTATGTCGTGCAATGCATGTTTCTTTCGATAGGGTACCTCAGAGCTTTCTCCTTTCTCTTTGTAGCATGGCAACTAGACCTGCACCCTTTAGCTTTTCCTGTTAGTCCATGGAAGGAGCTTCCTGTACTCTCTGGGTTTCCTCTTGGTCTCTGCTGAGAATTAACAAGATGGTAGCTGCAGTTAAAGACCTGGACTTGGGGCCATCAGCAAGTGCACACACCCTGGCTGCAGTTAGTGTCACCTGGGGAGCTTAAGGCACACAACAAGAGAAAACCACAACCAGCGTCCCAGCCCCAGTCCAGAAATTCCGATTGAGTTGGGGTGTTTGGGACTTGACATTGGTGTATGTCCTTCCAGTGCCTCCAGGGTTTCGCATGCAGCCACGGTTGAGAACCACCCTTTCAGTCCAACTCTCAAGCTGTGTTCTCCCGGCCATGGCACTAAACATAGTGACTGTAGTGCGTTCTCCTCCACGCACCCCTTCTCTCCCTCTCCCACCCTCCTGCAGGCTGAGAGGCTGGAGGCCGGTTTTCTGTTTGTGGCTGATGGGATGTTTTAGGGTGGGCAAGTGGTGTGTGTGTGTGCGCGCGCGCTCGCTAGGGGTAGGAGAGGTTTATCACTAGTCCAGACAAGTCAGCCTCTTCTTAGGACCAGGACTTAGAATTGCTTTCCAAGGTGGCTAAGAGAGCATGGAGGTTCCTAAGAATCAGGCCAAATAGGATGGAATCTGCTGTGGTTGTATTTATTACACAGTTACAGATGTTAACCTCCTGAGTTGTTTCCCATAGTAATATTTACTATTGGAACTAAAAATCTTGCTTTTTGAGTAATTACTTGTACTTACTAGTTTTGTTATTTAATAGGAAAAGAAGTTCATTTCTGGAGCACTCTGACCATTTTGATGATGAAACCAATTTTACCAAATCTAAGGGAAATAATCCAATGGCGTTAAATTATAAATATAAGTAATTAAAAATTTTAACTGTCTTGATAGCATCTTGGTAATGTTATCAAAAGATAACAGACTGGATGGACGGGGTTATTTCCTTGAGTTATATTAACTTCTAGATTACCTAGGCTTGTGATGAGTTCCTTTTCACGGACAGCGTCTCTCGTGTGGTAGGACCTATCAGTCCTGTGCTGTGTGTGCCCGGTGAGACTTGTCCCCACAAAGCCGGAGCAGCCTTCCTGCTTCAGTGGCTTTAATGAAGGTGGTAGTAGAGAGAGCTTGTTGTGTGTATAGCATGTGGGCCTTACTACATGCAGGTCTCTGTGAATGACTGGGTGTCGCTGTCTGTTTAATGTGGCAAATGCTAGCTCAGCCCTGCAGGAGTGGCGGCAGTCTCCATCCTTTCCTCCTCTCTGCCTCTGCCTCAGTGCCCATCCCCGGGCCAGACCTTTATGCGGGCCATGGGGTCTGTGCTTGCAGTGCACTTACAGGCTCTTTTTATTTTTTTAAATTTTATTGGGGAACAGCCATTACCATTGGTTACACATTGCTTTCATGCTACAATGGCATACTTGACTCTTTTAGGGAGGGCGCAGCTCACAGTGGCCCATGTGGAGAATCGAACCGGCAACCTTGGTGTTATCAGCACCACACTCTAACCAACTGAGCTAACTGGTCACCCCCTTACAGGTTCTTTTGATCAGCTCCCAACTACTCTCCAGGTAATGAAGTACACTGATGAGAATGGAGGCCAGAGAGCTTAGAGGGACACGTACATGTCTCAGGTAGAGCCTGTATCAGACTCAGGGCTGAAGGTCATGCTTCTTTTCCCCCAAATGTTTCCCCTTTATTGTTTGTGTAGCCGTGTTACTCCACCTGTGAAAACTCACACCTCTTTGGATACGCTTTAAAATTTTAACTGCCCTCTACTGTTCTTTGAAATTGTGGCAGACATTAAATTGTGACTTTGAATAAGTTAGAGCATTGGTCATTTTTTTTTCTTGTAAATCCTACAAGTCAAATATATTTGGCTGTAAATTTTTCAAATACAGAATTATTATTAAGGGGAAACAAAAGGTATTGCAGTCTCCCCACCCTACCCAAGAAAGGCTCCTCTCCACTGCTGAGGTCACTACGGTTAAGAGTTTACTGTATCCTTCCCGGCCCCTTTCCACTCATTTACACACAAACATGTTCACTTTAAACCAAAGAAAAAGAGGATGGGATGGAATGATACTCCATGGCTTGTTTTTAATCTTCCTGTAGGTAGAAGAGCTTTCATGGTGGTTTGATGACTGTCGTAGTCCATCTGTGGATGCTCCACCGTTTATTTAGTTTTGGTCTCTATTTGGTAGCTTTTTAAGATGTTTTCAGCTTTTCACTATTACAAACATGCTACAGTGAGCATCCCTTCACCCCCCACCCCCCCCACACACACATGTTTCACATGTAAGTACTTTGTATGATGAATTCCTAGAAATGGAATTGTAATACGGTTTCAGAATATGCTTTTATAAAACGTACCTGCAACTAGATGCAGTTGTACTCCATTCTTTACTGTTGATTTTGGAGCATTTCATGATTTATTGAAGATTTGTAGAAGGACAGTGTTAATCCTGCTGTGTGATTAATTGTGTAGGCTCTGCCTCAGATACAGATATATAATTCATGACAGCTTGGCTGTGACATAATTTTATCTAGTTGAGTGAACCATGGATGCAAATTCCCATATTTGCTTAAAGTTATCTGGGCTGTTTTTAAATTTCAGTGGTGAAATTGGTGAGGAGTGGATTGGTGGAATGTTTGTCTTTCGTAGGAAATGCTTCTTATCGCACTGGTAATATTTTATAGAACAATTTGAAACTACAGTGAACATAAATGACTTTTAAAGAACAATGGAAATCATCCCACATGAACCAAACGGAAGGAAATAAGATGATTATATTTGTGTTCCTTCAGGTCACTCCGAGAACCGAGACCCCCGTCAGCAGTGTCAGTAATAGTTTGGAAAATGCACTACGTACATCAGCACATTCCACTGAGGAGTCGCTGCCCAAGAGGACTGTAGGAAAACACTCCAAAGGTGCGTCTGAAGGGAGGGAGATGCACTACAGTGCAGAGGGGAGATTTTGCGATGATGTTTGGTTAAGTGCTTTCAGATCTTGCATAAACGCTAGTCATCGTAAGGTGTATTTTTCTAAATTCTCTGAGGAATACATGACTGTATCTTGGCTGTAAAAAATCTCAATTATTGATGTTTATTAAGGAGGAAAAAATGGAAGTTATACCCTCCACCTTGACCCACGCCAAAATAAGCCCTCAATTCTAGAGCAGCACTCTCCTGGAGAACTTCCCGCGATAATAGAATGGTCTGCAGCTGTACTAACTTGGCTGCATTGGCCACATGTGCCCTTTGAGCACTTGAAACGTGGCGCATGTAACTAAGGACCTGAAATTTTATTTTTATTTCATTGCAATTGCAGTAGCTCAGTGTGGACCATGCAGCTCTGAACTGACACAGGGCGTGTTTCAGAAGAAGCTGCGAGTTCCCTGGTTCTCGTGTGCCTGACTTTGTGCAGCTAGCTGCGCAGTCACAGGGTCAGCGTGCTGTACAGCTGGTGGGCTGTGTGCAGCTGTGGCGGACTTTCCTGCAGGAGCGTAAGGTGATGTGTAGGACTAGGTGGGGCTGGCAGCGAATCCCATGTCTGCAGAGTCATCAGGGGGGCCAGGATGACCCCACTTCAGACGGTCGTCGCAAGACCCTGGAGTACTCCAGGCTGGTGGGTCCCTCACTTGGCTGGCCTTTGTTCCCTCTTTTGTTTGTGTCTCTTCTAGAATCGAACTGCATTAAGGTGGGAGCCACACCTGCTTGTTTTGTGTGTTTCCCTTCTCTGTCTCCCTCTCAGGCACAGTGTTTTGTACCTCACAGATGCTTAATAAACACTTGGTTTTTAAAATAAAGCTCCATTCTGACAAAATCATAGGAACCACCTCTCCATGACTTGTGTCATATGCTGGATATATCTGTGTCCTGATAATGGCTGCACTTGTGTTTATGTATATGTGACTATGTTATGGTGTTAACACAGTAAATCCTCATAGCAGCCCTGGGAGTGCAGTCAGCTTGTTTTATATAATCTGCTCACGGTACCGTCATTCTGAGGATGCAGCAGGGCCTCCACTCCGGGGATGGGTAGTTGCCACTCAATCACAGGGACTTTCTCTCCCTAAAACGGCTCTTTTCTTTCTGCATGTCATCTAGGGAGCAGGCCTCTGATGGGGTGCTGCTCCCTTTGTCTCCAGACCATCCAACATGGAACCCGTGCCCTGCACTCTCCTGATCTGAAGGGCTGGCCTCTTTTTTACCAGTGCTTTTTCCTTGAGACATAATCATCCAGACACCTTGCTCGTGTTTTTTTTAATATAATTGCAGAATACGTGGCTGTTACCTCTGTCATTTTCTTGTCTGTGTGTGCTGGTACCCAGAGAGGCACCAGTGAGCCAACTTTAGCGTCAGCTGTGCCAAAACAGCATTAATTATCTACAGTATTCTCCATTCATTGGTCACAAGTAATAATAGTTTCTTCCTTCCAGAAATTGGCAAGCAAGTTAACTTGGTTTTATTAGTCCCACTTCTCGTAATACTCTGGGCCTAGGTTTTTGCTCTTCTGACTGAAGTCACTCTTCAGTGTTATCACTATAAGGTTTTCTCACTGCCTTTTCTGTAACCTACCTGATATTTGGAAATCTGATAAAATTTAACTCATGAAGAGGTCAGACTTTTCCACTTTTGTTCAAAAGCTCAGGGAACCGCAGTAAGGACAGTCTGAACCCCTGACTGCTCTGCTCAGGCTGTGTCCCAAGCTTATTACATAGACCAACACATGTAACCTTCCTAAGAGCTCTGTGGGGGCTCAGTTATACCTGTTTAATTCTAATCACAATCCCATGAAGAGATTATTACCTCATTTTACAGATGGGAGAACTGAGTCACGGGTAAGTAATATTCCTAAGCTACGCTGGGATTCCGACCCAGAGTTTATTCTCTTAACCACTTGTATTAGGCTGAAGAGAATAGAAAAAGAAAGTCAAAGTGGCGGTGCTTTTAAACAGTGAAAGCATCACCTTTTTGTCTATACCATTATGAAGATTTTCAAGTCCAGGAGTAGAGAGAGCAGTATAGTAGTTGCCTGCACCTGGCTTCAGCAATAGGTAACTGCCAGAAATGTCATGTAGGACCAGCCTGCACACTTTGGGGGAGCTCTGCGTCTTCCCAAATGCAGCCACTCATTTATTATTGAAACTTCAGGAGATGTTTATAATGAACACAGTGAGGTGGAAATTACTTTTGATAATACTCTAAGCTCTGTAACTTGGTTCTCTGGACTTTGAGTAGTTATTTTTAAAAATTATCGTTTTTTCAGAGAGTGAAAGAGTTTCATTGAAGTTAATTAAACTGCAGATCATCTACCAGAAGTTCTAAAACTTTTTGGTCACAGGACCCCTTTGCATTCTTTATTTTTCTTTTTTAATTAAAGTTTATTGGGGTAATAATTGTTAGTTCCTTTGCATTCTTAAAAATTGATTCCAAAGAGCTTTTGTTTATGTAGATTTTTATCTATAGATATTTACCATATTGTAAATTAAGACAGATTTTTAACCCAAATAAATGCTTTTTGTTGTGTGCCGCTAAGGTTTTTGGGTTTCTCATGCAGCATTATGATGATGAAAGATAATGAAAAGACTGAACCCCCAAAGTCTGGTACTTTTGGTAAAACAAAACCCAACCCAAAGAATTAGGACATGGATTCTAATAAGACAAGAATTACAGTAAAACCTAAATTCTGAAATACCAGTAGTATATTATTTTTCTTGGGTTGGATTGGAGATTCTAATGTAATGTGCATTTGGAATTGAGAAACCTTGATAATTAAAATTTCTCTATTGGCCCTTTAGTCAACATTTTATTATGAAGACTTTCAAAAGCATAGTAGAGTTCAAAGAATTTTACAGTGAATACCTACCGTCTAAATTTCACAATTTCATTTTACTTTACTTGCTTCTCCCTTATCTGCCCATCTCTCCATCCATCAAGACATTGCATTTTTTGATGCGTTTCACAGTAAGTTGTTAACCATTCATGTAGTTCTCCCGACTTGCCGTACTTGTCACGTGTGATCATATACATGTTCTGCACGCCCACAGCCCCACTCCAGAGAGGAGTGTGTTCTCCGTGACTCCTTAGCCCCTGCACCCTGACTTCATTCAGCACCCTCCTCTCCTCTCTGAAGGTCAGGAATGACTCCTTGGGTGACAGTTTGGTTCTTCACCTGTCATTTGTGATCGCTCCACCCCAAACTCTGTCCTCCCTTGGTTTCTTTCTGTTTTTAAATTATGGAACATCAGGTATACACAAGTGTTGGTGTGCCATGGGTCTGCTGAGCACATGCTGGCCTGGTTTTCCTCCTGCCTTTCTGTCCACTTCTGTTTCCTTTGCGATTCCCCCTTTTTCTGCCCCTTAAAATGTCAGTGCTCTCCAGGCTCTTTCCTGGTCCCCCACTTGACAATGTCTGAGCATTCTTTTCTGAGCCTGTGCTGAAGCTACTGCTGATCTGTTGATGACTTCAGCTCTGTCTGACTTCAGAGTCCAGCTGAGACCCTTCGCCTGGACCCCAAATCCCTGTGAACCTGCTGGTCATTGAGCATTTACACCTAGATGGCTCATGGGTACCTCAGTCAGTATGCCTAGAATGCAACCATTACTTTCATTGCCGCCCTCTAAAGTGGGTTTCCAGTATTCGTGATTGATACCAGCATTCGGGCACTTGGAACAAAACCTAGAAGTCCATGACAGCTCCCTCTCCCTCTCGAGAGGTCTCAGCCCTCACAGTCTTGGAAGGTCTGACCTTGTAGGGCCATCATGGTTTCCTCTTCCCATCACTGGGCCACCATCCTGGTTCAAGGCCTCCATCTTCTCTACCACCTGTGGGTTCTCCTCTCCAGTGCATTTTCAGAGCAGGGACCTGTCTAGCATGTTGGATCACGGTCCCCCTGCTTAGGATGTCTCTCAGCACCACTGATGGCAGCAGCTGGTGGCATGCAGCATCGAGAACCACCAGGTGCTGCCCTGGAGTTTGCATGTGTTCACCTAGTTGATGCCACGGCCACATACAGTGGGAACCATTATACCTTTTGTTCAGGGATTAAATAACTGCCCAAGATCACTGAGCTGGAAAGTGTCACGTTTCAAACTGAGCGTGTCTGACTGCAAAGCCCATGGGCTTACCTTGACCTATAGAGAAGCCCGAGTTTCCTTATGTGCCCATTGGTTGTGGGGTTGCTAGGCTGGCCCCATCTGTGCCCTTGCCTCCTTGTGACCTTTCCTCCCCTCTCTGCCTGGAGCTCCTGTTACTCCTCTATTTGAGTTTTGGCTCCCACCTCAACTAAACTTACTCAAACACTATGCGCTGCCATACCTGGGCCTCGATTACTGTGCGCCTCTGCCCAGATGGGCCCTTCCCTTTGCAGTCTAGCTCAAGCGTTACTACTTTGAGCTCTATAATTTTTATATCACTTACAGCTGCTACTGTGCCTAGGTCATAGTAATGCAGGAAAAAAAATGCCTCAATATGTAAACAAGTAAAATCCCTCAGGTTCCTAAATTCAAGCATTTTATCATTAACCGCTCACATGGAATATGTGTGTGTTCATTTCCTGTTTTTGCTACTTTGGAAATAATGACTTATCAGCTTTGTATTTCTCGATCATGCACTACTTTTGTT
>NW_017731369.1:7406354-7408121 GCF_001890085.2 Hipposideros armiger | reverse complement strand
AGTTTTGGAGATTGTTAAATTTGCCATTAGCACCCAAGTCTCAGCAACCAGAGAATCTGGGAACCCTACTGTCTTCCAGGCCTTGTTGGGGTTGGAGCCCAGCAAGTCCCTGGAATCCCAGGTGTGTTGTCTCCTCCCCCCACTCTCTGCTTCTTGCTGACAGGTGTCCCCTGAGGGACTGCCCATTTGGGAAACTGCTGAGCGAGGCGTGTTTCTGAGGCAGTCGGCCCCACTCACAGCCCATCTGATACCTGGGCTTTGATTCACCCTCAGTTCTGTCCTCTGTCCTGTTCCTTGTGCCCAGGAATTGAGTTTGTGCAGTGTGAAATGAAGCCCACTATACAACATGATTGCTTGCAGCCTCTTGCCAAAGACATGAGCTTTGGCAAAATAGACACTGGCCTCTCCTGCCTCCCCCCCGGAGGAGGGAGCTGTGCTCAGGAGGTGGAGGCAGCAGCCTACTGGCAGCCACAGGGACCTGGTGCCTTGAGTCCTCTAGACAACTCCAGGAGGAGCCTGGAGCCATAGGCCCCCAGGCCAGTCGCGGCTCTGGGGCTGCTGCACAGGACTAGGGGCTTTGCTTAGTGTGGACCCTGATGAGTGTCGCACCAGGTTAGATGTTCAGTTTAAGATGTTTCTACCCCAATGGTGAAGCTGAAGTGTTTGAGTATGTAGAGAGAAAGCTTTGCTTGTCTGGAAAGCTGGGTTTTCCTGATGTGATAACTGATGAAAGTATTCTTGTGTTTAGGAAGGTGATAGTTCTTCACTACCCAGCAACTAGCTGTTCTTTTGGGATACTAGCTCAATGTGCCCGAAGGGATTTGTAGTCCAAACTGCATTTGTTGGATGGTATTCAAAGCACAAAAGAGAGATAAAGTTAACATTTTAAAAAAATCATCTTATTTACAAAACACACGGTTTATTTGTGCAGCTTTAACTATGTGCTTTTGTGGTGGCGAGTTGTTCTCTTCTTCTCTTAAATAAGTGGCTACTTGCGTGTTATTCACACATAAGAAAAGAACCTCCTTGTGGTTAGGTAGCCCCTGGTGTTTCCCTGTCTGTCTAGCTAGCTGTTATCAGATCCCACAGCTCTGCAAAGAGGGAGAGCTGATGGGCTGCAGGACAAGTCCATGACTTAACATATCTTTAAACTTACAAACTTTCCCTCATCTTAATGACCCCCCCCAAAAAAAAAATAAGTCCCAGTAGGATTTTCCTGTTTTACAAATCAACAAGTTGATTCTCAAGTGTAGATGGAGAGAACTACAGAGTAGTCAAAAGGATTTGGAAAAGAAGAAAAAAGTTGGAAGACACACTACCTGGTTTTATGACGTACTGCTAAACTACAGCAATCCTGACACTGTAGCGTTACCAAAAGGGGAGCGGCATCGATCAGAACAGAACAGAGCCAAGAGTTAGACGCGCATGTCAGTGGTCCATTGGTTTTGACAAAGGTGCAAAGGCAGTTCAGTGAAGAAAGGATATTTTTCCAACAAATGGTTCTGGAAGAGACGTCCATACACAAAAGAAATGAACCTTGACCAATCTCACCTCTTATACAGAAATTAACTCAACATTGATTACAGACCTAAATGTAGAACCTACAACTATAAAACTTCCAGAAGAAAGCATAGGATAAAACTCCCTGACAAAGGCAAAGACTTTTTGGATATAGTACCAAAAATGTCCATAAAAGACAAAGTAAATAAATTAGACTTCATCAAAATTTAAAACTTGCTCTATGAAAGGCCCTGTTAAGAAAATGAA
>NW_017731369.1:7398845-7404709 GCF_001890085.2 Hipposideros armiger | reverse complement strand
AGGGGTGTCTGCCATTCCTCGATGAGATGTGACAGTCTTTTGCTAACAGTATAGGAGGACTCAGAGACACTTTTTCCTGAAAGCCTTTGCTTATTCAGGGAGAAATCAGTGACTCGCTGTCCCACCAATTTTCTCAGCTGTATTTATCTCGTGTTAATTTTTATGTATCACTGTTTTTCAGGATACAAGTGAAAGGCTGCTGTTTTATAGGAAGACATAACTGGATTTAGATGATTTCAGGATACACAAATGTACTACAGATAGGAGTTTTTGAGTTTCCTGTTCTTTTCCATGAGTTGGTTTTGTTTTTGCTGAAGTTGTAATTGCTGGTTACTAGTTACTGAGGAAACCAAATCACTATACAGGAAGCAAGTGACAGAATCTTTTCAAATATAAAATTAGTGTGTGACACATGTGAAATGTGTCCAAATTTTACCAGCTTTTCCAAATTCACTGTTGAGAAACTGGAATAACTAAAACTTATTTATTTATTTATTTATTTATTTTAAGTAAAACGCTTTCTTATTACAGATGAAGGACAGGGAGAAAAAAAACATCAAAAGACTAACTACCCAAACTCTTGAAACACCTGTTAGATTATAGTTTTATTGACTTAAAAAGAACTATAGAACACTACCAATAAAAAAAAAACAAACATTCTTTTTATGACATTCTTCCTTAAGAACCCAGACATTACATTTATTTTAGTGCTATGTCTTTGAAAGTTTATTTTTCTTCATCTCGAAACAATTTTTACTGCTCTGAATATTTTATCACTATTAGCAAAGGATGAGTCTTGGAATCTATTTTTTTTAGTTTAGTTTTTGTTTTCATCAGCTGTACATGTACAGAGTTTAGAGTCCAGCAGCTCTGCATACATTGCCAGAAGTCAGAGGGAACTGTTTCTTTTGCTGCACGCCTCAGTGGTTGTATAATTAGCGTGGCTGTGGAGGTTGTTGACACTGGGAGCCATATGCTGTATGCGTAATTCTTTTCCTTTCCAGCATTTTGTTTTCCCTGGAGTTATGTGTCTCTCTTTGTTTGTTTGTTCAGGGACAAGTACTTCACCCCTAAGGTCTTCTTCCCTGGGCACCTGAAACTCCCCTCATTGAGTTCAGGCATGTCTGGGATCCCTTTGGTTTATCTTTGGAGCTGTGGCTCTGCTCTGACCTGGACTTGAGGTCTTCAGCACAGTACACAGCTGTCATCCTGCGGGTCCCCTCCCATCATCACCTGGAGGTCCCTCCCTCCGTTTCCTGTTCTTGGGTCTTAGGTCATCTTTTGTCTTAAGTTAGTCCAAGTTTTAGTAGTTGCTCTGGTCACTTCTTAGACAGGGTACTTGGGAGGTGGAGTTTATGAGACCTTTCATGTCTGGAAGTGTCTTTATCTGTCCACACTGACATGTGGCTGAGAGTGCAATTCTATGTTGGACGTCTTTTCCCCTTAGGAGTTTGAAAGCACTGCTTATTGACTGTCTTGCATTGTTGCTGCTGGGAAGCAGGAATCTGTTTCGGTTCCTGATCCTGTGCTGTGGCCTGTTTTACAGTCTAGCAGTTTTCAGGATTTTCTTAGTCCCAAGCATTTGCACGTTTCTCAGAGATGTGCTCGTTGTAGGTCTGTGTTATGTGCTGAGACCCAGTGGGCCCTTGTAATCTAAAGTTTGGGGAACTTTTCTGGAATCATTTCTTTTCATTTCCTCTGCTCCATTTTTCTGCTTTCTTGTTTTGGATGTCCTGTTGTCTGCATGTTGGACCTCACTACTGGTCCTTTGTTTTATTTTTTTCCTCTGTTTTCTTTCCCTTTGAATTTTTATCTGCTTTATGGAAGATGACCTCATCTTCCATCTCATCAATTGAATTTTTCACTTCTGCTACCCTATTTTTAATTTCAAGGAACACTTGTTCTGAGACAGTTCTTTTTCCATGGCATCCTGTTCTTGGCTATGCTTTCTTCTCTTAGTTCACTGAGGCTATTAAGGATAGTGTTAGTTTTTTAAAACAGTTTTCTTCTCTGCACGTGGTCTGTGTTTCCTCCAGGCTGCCTTGTTCTGTGTGACTGCTTTGCCTGTCTTCACGGTTGGCCTGGGCTGCCTCAGAGGCCCGGCAGTAGGTCTGATGGCGCTGGGTCTCCTGCTTAGCTTAGAGGTAAGGCCTGAGCAGTGGGCAGGGGCCCCTGGCTGGACCAGTTCCTGTGCAGAGTGGAGAAAATGCTGCTCCACGTGCCCCAGAGTGTGAGGCTGTGTGGAAAAACACGAATGTTGAGAACTCAGGGGAAAAGTGAGTCAGAGGGAATTAGACTCTGAGTGTGAAGAAATCCTAAGAGTGAGTGTGTGTGTGTGTGTATTGCATATTTTGCTTTTTTGCGTATGCTTAAGGTACGTTAAAATCTGTCTCAGTAAGGCTAAGTAGCTCTTTGAGTAAGTGATAGGAAAATACTGTGCCATAATTTGATTGGCAACATATTTTCTTGGTGGTACATAAAATAATGGGGTAGTTTACAATCGATGCCGCCTTGGATTTGACGGGACATGTGTCTGTCTAGCATGTGGCCTGATGTGAGGCTGTTCTCTTGTATCAGGAGCAGACACCCTAGGAAAGTTGTACCTATTTAAAGTACGTAATTGTTGGGGAGGCAGGTTGTCTATGTCAACATAAAATGGTCTGTCTCTGTGCTACCCTTCCTGTTTGGTTGCTGGATTTCATGTTTTAGTGGGGTTGGGATGCATTCATGCGATGTGAATGTGGAAGGAAAGAGAAAAGATGCAAACTAGAAACAGATTGTTGGAGTGTATGAGTTGTAAGGAAAAGAGAGGTTTTCCATAATANGGGAAAACAGAAAAGCTGTTTATTTGCTGGCCATCTGACTAAGGAAGTCAGACAGGAACAGTGAGGAGTTTCATTGAGTGAAAATAGGGACGCGTTCAAGCTCCAAATGTACTGTTTTCTTTGTTTTGCCAGAAAGGAAACAAACATTCTTATTTTTTTTAGAGTAGTTCCTTCCTGTAAGGTGCTATTTTAAGCTTAAAATACTCTAAGCCGAATGGGTTCTAGTATCTCCCAAGATGTATATTGACCTTGAAGTAACTTTGTAAAATTAGGGAGATTTACGAGAAAATAATTAAACAAGTGAGGGTCTTTCCCCATCAGACCATAACCTGTGTGAGTACAAGAACCCACCTGTCTCGCTTGTTCACTGCTGTATTACCGGCCCCTAGAAGGAGGCCTGGTCCACAGCAGGGACTTCATGAGACATGTTGGTGAATGAATGGGCGTTGGTTTAGAGCAGGGCTCGGCAAATTTTTTTCTGCAAAGATCCAGATAGTAAATATTTTTGGCTTTGGGAAGCATACGGCAGCTCTGCTGTGGTGGGGTGGAAAACACCATTGGCGATACCTACGCAAATGGTGTGACTATGTGCCAATAAAATCATTCACACACATAGGCGGAGGGCAGCCTGGAGTTTGTCGGCCCCTGGCTTAGCACAGTGCTGTCCTGTAGCACTCTCAGTGGTTACTGAGTGCTCTGTGTCTGTGCTATACGGTATGGTAGCCACTGGCCACATGTAGCTGTGGAGCACTTAGCATGTGGTCAGTGCAACTGAGGAATTAGATTTTTAATTTTATTCAATTGTAATTAATACAAATTTCAGTGGTCCCACGTGGCTAGTGGCTGTACCGCTGGGCGATGCAGGTTTGACTCTCCCCCAAAGTGCGTTGCACATAGCAATTTGTTTGCTCTGGGATGTTCATACATATTAGAGGAGGAAAGATTTCTGGGTCCAAAAAATAAAAAAAGGAGGGGGACTTGTTAATAAAAAGATTTATTTAAAAAAAAAGATTTATTTGTGTGGGACTTCGCAGAGCCTTTAGTATGCTAATGTACATGGACAGTCTACAAGAACGAGTTTCTTAAATTTTTCCTCTAAACTTTATGACCATGAAGCTTTTTGGGGGTGACACTGAACATCTTACAGAGCTTGGAGAAGACTTTGGGAAATGCTGGCATGGCAGACCAGGAGATTGGGCAGCTACAGGAATTATAACATAATAGTCTTGATAAGTTATGTTGAGTATTTCGTATTGGACAGATAGGTCGAAAGATCTATAGAAATCTTCATAGTACACTGCCAAATGACCTCGAGAAATAGTAAAAAATAATGGAAAGTGTATTATCTGAGGTATCATTTTATTTTTGAGGAGGAAAAAATGCACCCATGTCTGTGAAAAGGGTGGTATGAAGAAACTGATGACTTGAGAACGCTCTCTAATGGTAGTGGTTCGTCGTCTTTTTGCCATTGTCCGTCTGTGCGGCCAGTCTCTGGTAATCCTCGCTGTGTTCTTTCGAGGCAGCCTTAGGAATCTTCCTGTCTGCTCTGTAACTGCCGCCTTGCTGACCCCCAGCCTTGCCCTGTCAGGGAGGGAGGAGACTCTTTTGTCCTCTGTTGACGAGAAGATCCAGGCAGAGGCTCCGTGTTTGGACAGTTACAGTGGGAATTGTGGAGCGTTAGTTTTTCAGATATCGGAACCGAGCATAACTAATCTTCAGTCATAATTAGAATTTGTACTGTCGTGCGTTCAGATCAATTTATATTGTCTTTCCAAGCACTGTTCTCTTTCTGTGATCTGTACTTACTTGTTTGCCTGCATTTCCTGCTTTGCTTTTTTCAATTCACCTTCCGTTCCTGAGCATGACCGCGTTTTGNCTGTACTTACTTGTTTGCCTGCATTTCCTGCTTTGCTTTTTTCAATTCACCTTCCGTTCCTGAGCATGACCGCGTTTTGTCTTCCCCTTAAGTTTCTCATTCCAGGCAGACACACCACAGGAGAGACTGAGCAGCCCTGGGTGTTGAAAGCCTTTTTTTGAAAATTGCCAAAATATCAAATGCTGACTCATGATATGTACTTCAAGGTTGTATTTCATTTTTATAATTTTGTTTTGTTCTGTTTTGTTTTACTTTTACAGTGAGTGTTGAAAAGATAGACCTGAAGGGATTATCACATAAAAAAAATGAAAGAAATGTTGAATGTTCCTTTGAGGTAAGATGTTAAAATTTTTACCCTTTTCTCCTCTAAGGGATAGAAAGGAAACATTTACCATGATTAGATACATTTATTTACCTAAATAAAGATGGGCCTTTTGGCAAAGCACTGCTGGTGCTGTGGAAGATAGAAAGCTGGGACTGGGACCATCTCCAGCAGAGGGCTTGTTGAGCTTCTGACCTTTGGGGTGCTCACCCCCTAACCTCAGCAGCCTCCCCAAGGGGGAGGGGCCCAGGCTCTGGAACAGCCTGGAGTTAAAGTCCAATTCTATCCCTTTTAGCCATGTGACCAAGGACAGTGCTGAACGTCTCTGTGCCCCAGCAACTCCAGTCAGTAAAAGGGGAGGGGGTTGGGGGGAGAATTAAATGAGGTAGTCCCCTCCAAATACAGGATCTGGGTTTAGTAAAAGCCTGCAAACTCAAGCTGTTCTTCTATACCCATTAGATGGCAAAAGCTCCTTGGTCTGTATGGTGAACGTTCTCTAAACTGACATGCTCAGCTGCTGGTAGGTGGTCAACTAAGTTGGCTAAAGTAGAGAATTGTGAAAATTGAGACACACTGTATATTAGGATTGGAGACTGTCCATAACAGTGGCTTAACAACACTGGAATATACAGGGAGGCATCTTGGTGCTGGTATGGCAGTTGTGCTCCCTAAAACCCTTATGGTGTCCAGGCTCCCTCCAGTTGACTGCTTTGATGTCCCCTCAGGGTGAACCTTAGCCTCATGGCCTCAGGTGGCAGCTAGGGCTCCTGTCCTCACGTTGTCGTTCTATGTAGCAAGACACAGGATGAAAAGGAGGGGAAAGGATTTGTCTTTATTTAAG
>NW_017731369.1:7362502-7390874 GCF_001890085.2 Hipposideros armiger | reverse complement strand
AGGGGGTACAGCAGCATACACGAGTGGAGGAGGGGCACAGGAGTTTTTGATCTCCAAGCTCTGTTTGCTGTAAATCAGTGTAAATATAATGGTTTGGGGGTTTTTTGGTAATAAAATAAATTTGGTCATTTTATTTCTTGACTTGAAATCCTCCAATGACTTCTGGGTTTTAGGGTAAAGTTCCTATTTCATGGTTTAACTCTGCTTGCTCTGGCCCCTGCCTCCCTCTCATTTCATTTCATCCCCTCTGTCTGTCCCATTCCTTTAACAGATTTGTCACTTGCCCTTCCCCATTCAGCTCATGCTTTTCTTGTGCAGAAAAGCCCTCTGATGTGCGTAGGTGACGTCTCCCTCTCCCCTCATGTCCACTTAGTACCTTAGGTGGAAACACTGTGAGATGCTGGGAGAAAACTGAGGAAAAATACACAGCTCTGTCCCACAGGGAGCTTACAGTCCATTTGGGGAGACTGACATTTATGAAACAATGAAATAAAGCTACCCACCGTCACATGTGCAGGCAGGGAAAAAACAGATGTATGTACAGTCAGGTATTCGGCATGCCGGGCATTGTAGAACTTCTTCCAGAAAGCCCTCCTGATGCTTTCTCCCCAAAATCTTCCTACATCCTCGACAGTGGAATATTTTCTCTGCTGTTGGGTACTGATGCCTTGGCCTTTTGTCATGGATTTACTCCAGTGGGACCCCCAGTTCTGTCAGATTCCTGAGGGCAGGGACACACCCAGGCACTTCCTGGGGCTGATAATCTGGTAACTTCCTGATCCCACATCCAAAGGCATGTCCACTGACCTAAGGAGAGGAGGGCCACTTGAGAATCATGTACGCTGGCATCACAAGCAGTCAGAACAGTCAGTGACTTGCTGGGACTTTGAGGAGCAAGCCTTAGACTCCATGCTTGAGTAATTTGGTGATACTTGAATAATTGCACAAAACACAAAGTTAAGCTTTAACGGACCCGAGTGAATGCTCTTTCTCTAACAAGTCAAGGGATGTGCCAGTGCTCCATGTAGAAGATGCACGATACACTAGGGCTTGTCACGCTCATGGCACCTGTGCCAGCGAAGAATGCCTGGACAGGCGTGCCGTGAATTACAGATGTGCTGTCTGTTTTTAAGGTTTGTTTGTTTGTTTGTTTTTAAGGTCTTGTGGTCTGACTCTTCAGTAACATCAGTAACCAAATCTTCCTCTGAAGTGACTGAATTTATTTCAAAGGTAAGGTGATTAAGGGCTCTTACAAAAACGAGAAGGCTCCCGTTCCCTTGTGGTTGATAACATTGCAGAGCCATTTCAGATGGCTTTCTTCAGCTAGCATACTGAGCACAGTACCTGTGCACAGGAAGCCCAGGGTGTGTGGCAATAAGCACGTGGTCCTCGATGCCACAGCCTGTACTCCTTCTGGTTGTTGAGAATGAGATGAGGCAGAAGATGCAACTGCACTGATGACCGAGAGGGTTTGGTTTGGTTTGGTTACTCTTTAGCAGAGGCTGAGGGTGGACCAGTGGTCAGAGACTTCACTTAGTCTCACCTTTATCTGCTTTACACATTGGCTTTTCCTGTTCATTTTTAAACTGATTCAACAAATATCATTTGAACAAAAGGTTCCACTGCCAAATAAATACCTCTTTACGCACGTATACCTGTATCCATGCATGCATGCATGCATACAGACATACAGACCTACATGTATCAAAAGTGTCTCCAAAGTATGTCTGACATTTTCATTATAGAAATCAAGGATATAAGCCTGTAGAAGAAAATCCCATTGATGGATCCTATTTTAAAAGCTTGGGCAGGAAGTTGTTTGATTCTGCCTGTCCTTTCCGCCTGTCAGGCACTGAAGGAAAGCACAGTGCCGTGCTCTCTAGGATTGTTCATCCTCCCGGGGGCTCACTTTCCTCTGTAATATTTGAACACTCAGTTCCCTCTCCTCTGTGTCTTGCCTCGTTTTGTAAAAAAAAAAAAAAAAAAGGCCGTTTCTCTGGATTCACTGATGCTGGTGGGAACTTTGACCTCATGCTGGTCTTTCATCTGAGTGTTAATAGTGGCCAATATTCACCCAGCTTCAGGTTCTCTGGTACTCCTGGATACCTGGTTTGCTGTCTTTTATTAATTTTGGAAAATTCTTATCCATCATCTCTTCAAATCTTTCTTTTTGTCCTGCCTGCTCTCACTTCTCCTGGGACTTCAGTTACATGTACTTGGACCTTTGATATTCTCCACAGCTCTCCGGTGCTCATTTTGTTTTTCTTCCTCTTTTCACTCTGTGTTTCAGTTTGGATAATTTCTATTGCCCTATCTATTGCCCAGTTTACTGATGTTTCTCCTCAGCTCTGCCCAGGCTGTTGATAAATAAGTCTGTTGAATTTGCTGAATTCTTCATCTCTGGTCCATGGTTTTCTTATTCTTTTTTCCCCCCTAGCTTTTCCATTTGACATGTCTTTTAATAAAATTTCCATCTCTCTGCTGAAATGTCCCATTTGTTCATGCTTTTTTTCTTTTTTTTTAAAATTAAATCCTTTAGTGTGTTAGTCATGGTTATTTTAAAGTTCCTGTCTGATCGTTCTAGCATCTGGGTTAGCTTTGAGTCTGGTTCTGATGATTATCTTGATATAGTTTGCTCTCCCTTATTTTATTATTTTTTTTGGTATGTCTTGCAATTTTTGATTATTAGACATCATGTTTAGAAAATATGGAGACTGAGGGAAACAGTATTATGCCTAGAAGTGAGCATGCTGCTCTGTCAGACCATCAAGTTGATCGAGTAAGGAGTTGAGCTGGGTTTTGGTTTTGTTGCTATGGTTACCTTCAGTGCACCACAGGCTTCAGGGTCCTCTAGTAAAGGGTTGCTGGTACTTTGAGCCCTGAGTGGAGCCTAGAGTGTAGGTTCTTCTCAATGGTCTTAGTTCTTCCTCAGTTTTCAGAAGTCCTGTGTGCCTATGGCACAGAGGGGGTCTCCCTACCCTGTTGACCCCTGATACACACCCTACCCCGGGAGATAGCTGTTACTTGTTGCCTGGTGATGGACTTATGGTTGGAGTGAGGGTGGTTCTCCATCCTCCTGGTCCAGCCTCAGGCCTAGGTACACGGCCTTTGACGTGGGGGCTTTCTCAGGATCCCTGCCCCTTCCTTTCCCAGCAGCAGCTGACCTCTGCTTTGTGCTGGTTCAGGATTCTCAACTTGAGGGCTTCTTGCCCATTCCGCAGGGCCATAGAGTTTTTGCTTTTACTTTCCCCAGAGGCAGGGCATCTCAGCCCATGGCCTAGTGACAGGATGACTTCCTACCCCGCCCGCAGAGGCAGGAAAGGATTGCTTCTGCCTCATCCCCAGAACCGGAGGGTCTGAGCAGGAACAACCTTGCCCCTCCCCTAACAGCTTAAGGGCTTTTGCCTAAGATTCAGCGAAGTCTCCGGGGGAAAGGCACGGGGTCTCCTGCCTGGCCCCCAGGGGCAGCCAACCTACACCTGTGGAGGCTCTCTCCAGTCTCCTGCCTGTGGAAGACAGCTTCGGAATGAGGGCACACTTCCCTTGTGTCTGGGGCTCGTGGCTGACTGATACCTGCCCCATTCAGCCTGCGGGGATGTGTCTGTCTTGGCTTATCTCTTCTACCCGCTTGTATGACAGCCACCTCCTCCCTGTGCTATGCCACAGCTGACACAGCTCGCACGTCCTGTCTCTCCTTGGAGGGGCAGGTCCCTCTTGAAATTCAGTTTAGGTGGTGGGCTTGCAACTCAGCTGTCTGGTGGGCTCAAGGAAAGGTACGATAGTGTAAATTATCAAGTGTTTTCTTGATGTTGTGGTGGGAGCGTGATGTTCTTTTGTGGCTTTCTGCATCCGAAGTGGGTGTAAACCCCAAAATAGCCAATAGAACGGGACTTTGTAGCATTACCAGCCAATGTCACCGTTTAGGACCTGCCCAAGTTTTTCTTGAGGAGTTTTGGTTGTGTAAAATGATTTTTGACATAACTGCTTGTCCTTTTTCATTCCTTTCAGTTATCTCAGCTATACCCTGAAGAAAATTTGGAGAAATTCATTCCTTGCTTAGCTGGCCCAGATTCGTTTTATGTAGAGAGAAACCACATGGATCTGGAAGCGGACCTGAGGTAATGCTCTTCACCCATCCAGGGGCCACCCGGAGCAGCCAGGCCAGAGGCACTGCTGTGACCCAGGGCTCTAGGCAGTGTGGGCGGGGCTGGCCATGTGGGCGGGGCGGGGCGGGACCAGATGTGTGGGCGTGGCCAGGCCTGAGCTACCCGGTCCTCCTCCAAGGAGCTCTTGAGTGTGACATGTAGCTCTTGAAGGATAGAGAGTTTCTTTGTCTCTGGGGATTCTAATAATCAGTTATGGAGAATTTGAAGGCTCTTAATAATGTCTGTGTGATTTTGAGGATATGAATAAAGGAATTTCAAAGTATATTCCACTATTTAATGTAATTTTGACAGTCTTATGAAATAAAATCTAGTTACTGTTTCTGGCCTATAGTTGAAAGACTGTTCCCAGGTAAAACTAGGGCCAAGTGTCTCCGGACCCTGGGTCCCGTCCAGGCACACTGTAAATGTGCAGGGAGAGGCAGGCCTGCTGCCTGGGCTCCAGGACTGGAACCGACATCTTGGCGCCGGAGACGTGATTGCAGCACAGTGGCCGCAGGTTCCTGATGACTGTGATGCGCTGACTGTGCTCATGTTGTAGCCCACTGCCCATCTGTGGGCCTGAGAAACATGATTTATACAACGTGAAACTGTGTAAATAAGGGACGGGAGGTGGGGAAACGGTATGAATCATAACAAGGAGAAATTGAATTAAAGCAGGAGCAATATAGTTTAAGGTACTTCTATTTACTTTTTTTTCTTAACATATTTCTCTTAATTGAAAATTAAAATTTCTCTCCCAATATTAGTAATACCATTTTAATGCCAATAAAACCACTTTCTTTACTTTTTAGGTATTTGGCTTCATTACCTTCTCACGTATTGAAAAATGACCATGTTAAGAAATTTTTCAGCACTTCATCTCCCACCCAACAGCTTCAAAGTCCAAGTGAGTTTGTAAAATGCGATTAAATAAAAATAAAAAATATTTTTATTGTCTGTAAATGTTATATGTATTTTAACTTACAGGTCCTGGCAACCCTTCCCTTTCTAAAGTCGGTACCATGATGGGCGTGTCTGGAAGGTGAGACTCCTACCATGTAACGAACATGTTTCAAACCAGCATTGTACAGAGATTACTTTTGGTTGTGTGTAAATAATTGTTTCTAGAGTTAAGTCATTCTTGATCTTAGTCTTAAATTCTGTTGAGAGAAGAATTGGATAGAGATAATCCAATTTAAGATTTCTAAAAAAAAAGTGGTTTTCGGAGCCATTGGAATTGGAATTCCCAAGGACCCCTAATTGCAAATGCCAGTTTCTGGACCCTGCACATTCTAGGAAATGGGGATTTTTGAGAATCTTCATTTTTACAAGCTCACAGCAAGTGAGTAGGCCCAGGAGGTGTTAGAGTGCTGCTCTAGGGGTCTTCTATCCTCATGAGACCTGATGGTAATTGTAGGAGTGCTCAGATGACAAATAGACTGCCCGTCTGACAGCTGACTTTAAAATGGGCTAACATCACAGAGAGCGTGTGCATGCACACATGGTTGTGTGAAGTCCTAGCTAGGTAAAGAGGTCTTTGAAAGCACTGGCTTTTCTCTTTACTATGTACCCCTTGGCCTCGTGTGTAGTGAACATGTAGTAAACGTATGTGGGTTTGCAGTTTGGGATGGAAAGGGCAAGGAGAGAAAATAATGGGTTGTCGGAAAAGTCATGACACATTTTTGAAACGAAAAACAGAAAAAATACATCATGACTTTTCCGACAACCCAATAGAATGCTCTTTGCTCCTTTCAACTTCTAGGATTTGCATTTCCAAAAAAAAGAATTTGACCATGAAAGATTTAGAAGTCAGTTTTAATTTATGATTATCACTATCACTCTGAGATACAAGTAACAGAAAGAAACTAGGCAGCTCAGTCAGAAGTCTGGCGGTGACACACACATACACATACACAAATATAACTTTCAAGCACGTGCTCTCAAGCACATATAGGTAGCTACCTATGCACGCACATGTACGCACCTACAGACATTGAACTTCAGTGGTGGGGTGGGGCGGGGGGGCGAGCAGAAAGGGCTCTGAGGTGAGCAATGGATGTGACCACAGATGTGGTCCAGGATGTGGAAGCTGGTGCACACCTCTAAGTGGAGGCTGAGGTCTTTTGAAATCATTTGTCTGCTGTCCTTGCAGGCCTGTGTGTGGAGTGGCCGGCATCCCGTCCTCTCAGAGCGGCGCTCAGCACCACATGCAGCACTCGGCTGGCGCGGCCACCTTGCCCCACTGCTCCCACAGCGGGGGCGGGGGCTCGGCGCTGGCCTACCGGACACAGATGGACACCTCGCCTGCCATCCTGATGCCATCCAGTCTGCAGACCCCTCAGACCCAGGAGCAGAATGGGATTTTAGATTGGCTGCGGAAACTGCGTTTGCACAAGTACTACCCCGTCTTTAAACAGCTCACAATGGAGAAGGTATGTTGGCTCCCAAGCAGGTAGTGTAGAATTTGCCTCTTTACTCAGGTAACCTGTCTTTCTTCTGACCTCATTCCTAGAGGAACTGAGTTGGGTTTCTAAACTGCATGGGACGTGGAAATCACACAGCCTGATACTTAACACTCGCAGTTTCCTGCTCCTGGAGGGCGACAGTGGATGGGAATTTGAAGGCTGCCTGCAGCTGAAGCAAAAGCTGGAATAAGGATGGTTATAAATAGCTTTTTTAGATAGTTTAACGTTGTTGTAGATTAGGTACTTTATGTGATGTGAAGGACATTATGTCTCCAGCAGTCGTGCAGTAGGTAGAAATAGTGAATTCTGGTGCCTGCACTCCTCATCCCCGTTAGCTGTCCTGCAAGTGGAGGCCAGAGCATGTGCTGAGGCTCAGCCCAGGAAGGCCCGGTCTTCAAGGGGCCCAAACACTGCTCTGAGTAAGTGGCTCTCCAATGATCTGACTTCATTTAGGGTCAGATAGCTAAAGGAATAGATGGGTTTTCTGTCTTTCAAGCAGTCCACATAGAAATTATTTTTTACAATAGAAAGTTCTGATGAACATTTTTTTCACTGTTCAAAAAATTCTGAAATTTCTTAAGTCTTGGTGTCACGAATAAAACTAAATTAGAGCTGTACACAGTGTTTGAACGCTGAGCTCCCCCTGCTGGATACTATGACTTGGTGGCTTTATCTCTCTAAAAATTTCATTTGTCCAGATATCTGCAATTGAACCTAGAAATCCAGTTTTCACTACATGTTAAAGAAAGCATTTCAAGTACGTTTGTAAAACTCTCGGTTTAGGACTCATAGAGCTTAAAAACAACAGATTTTTACTAACCTTGGTTGTGATCAGTTTAAAAAGTTTTAATCTGATGTATGTGTTGAATTGGTTAAAATCGCAAATCGACATGGACTATTGTGAGAACCAGAGTATCGTGTAAGGCCAGTGGGTTAGCCATTTGATGTGGATAGCGTCTACTCTCCTGGATCACTTGCTACCCAACAAAGTTGTACTTGTCCCTAGAACAGTGGTGATTTCATGAAAAAAAAGAGCTGTTAACAGAAACTGGCCTCCTGTCTGCAAGAGGATAAATGCTTGCATTTGAGGGGGGGGCTTTCCAGGGAGGGAGGGTGCACTTACACAAGCTGCCTCTGAATCGTCACCTGTCCGCACAGCACGGGCTTTCCAGGACCTGGTATTCACCGAGTTGTCCTGGGGTGCCTGTGCCCCTTAAATGCAAAATGAGTGTCTAGTACTTTCAACTAGGGACACCAAAGCATTTAGCAAGTAAATGTTTTCGTGTTCTCAAGTCTTTTATTATCTAGTTAAGTTTAATTATCTATTTACGTATCCTAGAGATAGAATATATTTGTTAAACTCTAAGTTCTTTGTTTTCAAAATCCTAGTTAACTCTTAGTAATTTTGTTATTTGTTTCTTCTACGGAAGTTTCTGAGTCTTACCGAAGAAGATCTAAATAAATTTGAATCCCTCACCATGGGAGCGAAGAAAAAACTCAAGACTCAGCTGGAGTTGGAGAAGTAAGTGTGAAGTGGTTTGTGAAATGTCTGTTCATTTTAGTTTCTGACCTGCTGAACAGATAGATGCTAGGGCCTACAGTTTTGTTACATGTCAGTGACTGGATTACTTTTGATTGCTTATCAAATCTTAGTTGATGCTTTTAAAGTTCTACAAATGTGGCTTTGGCTTACTAGGAAAGACCCTTTGTAATGAATCTAAGAAGTCAGAATGTGTGCCTTTCCACTGTGGAGATTATTTTGATGAAAATCCCCTTTGTATGGACTATATGTACTTAAGCAGAAGTTGAGAGACATTAGGTTTTTTCAGCAGAAGAATTTCAAACTCACTTGTTCGCATGCTTTCTTATTACACAGGGAGAAGTCAGAGAAGCGGTGCCTGAACCCCTCAGCCCCACCCGCGGTCACCAGCAGCGGAGTGGCCCGTGTGCCCCCCACCAGCCACGTGGGGCCCGTGCAGACTGTGCGAGGCACCCACACTGCAGGTGGGTGAGGGCCGGGTCCACCCCGACATGTGGATCACAGTCTGTTCCTTTCAGTAATAATTAGGCCTCAGACATACATACCCTTTTGCCATTTATATTTTTTAGTATTCACAATTACTGTTCGTTATTTTAGCTTTCATAGTATCATAGGAAAATGGAAGGGTCATTTGGCTTAAGCTGGAGACTGGTGACTTGCCTGAAGCTGTTCGGGTAAAAGAATTAGATCCAGTAACTACTATGGTGAGAGGGAAAGAGCAGGAAGTTCCCAAAAATAGATGAAAACATCTCTTTTCCCCAAGATGGGACACAGAGGTCATGTTTAGGTCATTTCCCAGTAGGTCCATCCTTTACGCCAAACCACCAGCCTTCCTGCTCTGGAGACTGGAAGTTTCAGTGGTCTGATTTTTCGACCACCGTTTCCCCCCTCCCCGCCTCTCCCTCTTCAGAAAGAGGTTGAGGACCCCTGTAACAGTCGTTCTGTTGTTTTCCTTATATAGTAGAAATATCAAGAGTAACACTAAATGAGGAAGGAAAAAATGCCAGTGTATCTTTGAAGTGGTTGGTTGGCTAAAAAGGTCTTATGTCCCTCGGCCTCATAAAACAGAGTGTGTGTAGATGACTGTTTTTATAGCAGCATGCTGGCTTGGGGACCCTTTTTTCTCACTCTCCAGAGTTTGCCTAGGGAGGCATTAGAGCAGCTGGCTGAGAGCATTGCTGTGCCTGCATCTGCCACATAACTAGCTGTGTGACCTTGGGCGATTTGTTCTCTAAGAATCTCAGAACCCAGCCTGAATGTGGGAATAATCGTACCTGACTTCTTGAGGCTGAATTAGAGAAGTCTGTGTGCGATAGATGTGCACTGAGGTGGGTGAAGAGGGACCCCCGTCCAAGTCTTGCGGTGCGTGGACTCGGTTGCCACCTGTCCCTTCTCCGCAGCTCTGCGGGTGGAAGTGGAGCAGCCCTCTCACCAGGCGGCCCGGGAAGGCAGCTCCTCCGAATGCTCCAGCTCCTCGCCCAGCCCCATGGGGGTGCAGGCCCGAGAAGAGAGCTCGGACAGCGCCGAGGAGAATGACAGACGTAAGGATGCCTGGTGTGGCTGGCATGTGCTGCCTCTGCCCTGGCCTGTGGAACTGTGCTGACCGCTCTGTTTCCGTCTCTAGGTGTGGAGATGCACTTGGAGGGCTCCGATAAGGAGAAGCCTGTCATGCTACTGAATCATTTCACTTCAAGTTCCGCCAGACCCACGGCCCAGGTTCTCCCTGTGCAGAATGAGGCAGGCTCCAGTCCGTCAGGCCACCATCCGCTGCCTCCGCAGATGATGACCGCAGCCTCGCACATCGCTCCTATCCGAATGTTGAATTCCGTGCACAAATCGGAAAGGGGAGGCACAGACATGAAACTCCTCTCGTCTTCTATGCACTCACTGCTGTCTCTAGAAGAAAGGAATAAAGTCTCTGGACCAAGAAGCGGCATCAAAGTGGACAAGAGCTTTGGCAACGCCATGATGGACGTGTTACCCACGTCCGCACCCCATCAGCCCATGCAGGTCCTCTCTGGACTTGCCGAGAGCAGCTCTGTGTCACCCACCGTCTCCTTCGGCCCCCGCACCAAAGTCATCCATGCGTCCACACTGGACAGGGTCATGAAGCCAGCGCAGCAGCCGGCCCTGGTGGTAGAGACAAGCACGGCTGCTGTGGGGACATCCAGCACGGTCTTCCACGTGGCTCGGCCACCCATCAAACTTCTGGTGTCCTCATCTGTCCCCACGGATTCTGCCATTTCTGGGCAAACTTCGTGTTCTAATAATGTGCAGATCAGCGTGCCCCCTGCAATAATAAACCCCCGGACTGCTCTGTACACAGCCACCACCAAAGCTGCCTTCTCTGCGATGAGCAGTGTGCCCGTGGGCCCCCTGCAGGGCAGCTTCTGTGCAAACAGCAACACTGCCTCCTCCAGTAGCCACCCTGCCCCGTCTTTCCCAAACATGGCCGCCGTGCCCAGCTGCCCGGCCCCCAGCTCCAGCCCTGCGCTCTCCTCCGTCCCTGAGAGCAGTTTCTACAGCAGCAGCGGCAGCGGGGGCAGCAGCTCCCCCGGGAACATTCCTGCCTCTGCTCAGAACCACCACCACCACCACCACCACCAGCAGCAGCCGCCCGCGCCCCAGCAGCCCTCGCCCGGCCCGCCGCCTGGCTGTGTCGTGTGTACGTCGTGCGGATGCAGCGGCAGCTGCGGCTCTGGCGGCCTGACCGTCAGCTACGCCAACTACTTCCAGCACCCGTTCTCGGGGCCGTCCGTCTTCCCCTTCCCCTTCCTGCCCTTCAGCCCAGTGTGCGGCAGCGGCTACGTGGGCACCCAGCAGTATGGCAGCAGCGCCTTTCCGGTTGTGCACTCGCCCTATGGTGGCAGCGTGCCCGCCGAGCCCGTGCTGGGCGGTCAGTCCACGTTCGCCGTCCCGCCCATGCAGAGCTTCATGGCAGGGGCGGCTGGCGTGTACCAGGCCCAGGGCTTGGTGGGCAGCAGCAATGGTTCCAGTCACAAAAAGAGCGGCAATCTCTCGTGTTACAACTGTGGGGCCACCGGTCACCGCGCTCAGGACTGCAAGCAGCCGTCCATGGACTTCAATAGGCAAGGTAAAGGCGGGCCTCGGCCGGCGCGACTCCGGAGGCAGACTGGCTACACTGGTTAGCAGTGCAGCGCTGCCCAGAGGGGCGCGGGCGCAGGTTCACTGTTGATGAAAATAATAGTAAACGTTCTTCTTTTTAAAACAAAAAGTAATTTTTCAAATGCTCTTTGAAAAAGCGTGAAATTCTTAACAGGCTGTGAAGCCCCCCAAAAGAGGGCTCGTTTGATTCTGAGACTGTCTTCATGATGTCAGCCTGCTCCTCATTCTAGAACATGACGAAGTGGCCGTGGAGAGGGCGGTTTGCCTGCCGGCTTCTTGGGCTGGTGCTTCTTGCAATGTGACTGGGGAGCAAGTCTGGGTGATTTAATACCTCCCCCAACCTTTAACTGACAGCCTAGGGCATAGCACGTGAGTTCAGAGGCTGCAGATGGAACGCAGTGCCCCCATTTCTGCCCCCCCCCAAAGGGTGGCCATGGCTGTTGGTGTGCGTGGGTGCGTGCATGACGTCTTTCTCACTGCGCTACCACCTTCTTCCTTCCCCCCTTCCTTCCACTTGTTCTTTTTTGTCTCCTTTAGTCAAATTCAAGTGTATGTCTGATGTATTTATTACAACAGGTTTCTTCTTGCTTTTGGTTTTGGAAGGATGATTAAACTGGGCAGTGGGAAAATTTGTCCCAGCTCTGATTCCTCACTGTGCAGCCTTGAAAAGTCTGTAGACTTGATCTCTGTAGACTTGAGGGCTGCTCCAGACCTGTGATTTCCAGACCTGCCAGTGCATCTTAGTCACCTGGAGAGCTTTAAAGACAAACCACTCAGACGCAGTAGGTCTGGCTACAGGTGGAAGCACCTGGAGGCTGTGGCCGCCCGTCCATAAAGACGGTGCTGCATCTCCTGAGGCAGCAGAGCCCAGGACCCTTGTGCCAGGGAAGGGTACACACTGGGCGGCCCACCAGCTGGGTGCTGTTGGGAGTCCCAGCTAAAGAGCTAAAGAATAAAGGAATGGCCGGGGAACTCTCCAGTCATCCACCCCTTGTCTGATTCTATAAACTATTGAAACAGAATAGCCTCCAGATTTGGCGGTGGGAGAGGGGGTTGGCAGAGGTTAGGACAGGTGGTCTAGGCTTACAGCACCTGAATCTTGACCAGTGACCCTGGAAATAACTTTGGACAGATCGGTTGTTTGTGGTAATTCTACAGTGATTCAAATTTGATCTTTTTTTTTCCCTCTCTCTAGGTACTTTTAGGTTGAAATATGCCCCTCCAGCAGAGAGTCTGGACTCCACAGACTGATATTTTTCTCTGGCAGCAGAACACTATTAAGCCATGGAGACATAAGGAAAACTAAATACAAAACTGAGAAGTCTAGTTGCTGTTGAGCTTAATATTTTTAATCCAAAGGTGCTTTACTTTACTAGACTGGATAGAAAACCTAGCATAGGAGTGCATCAAACTCAAGTTTTATTGCCAAAAGTCTAGATTGGAGCTTGATGTCAGGACTTGCCTAGTGGGTATGTCCACAGCGGGTGAAATTGGCCACCTCCACCCGTGGCTGCAATGCGGAGACCACCCGTCCCCGGAAGAGCATTGCCGTTAAGTGGTCCTCCTAGGCTCACACGTAATTCCAGGGCAGCTACGCGAAATCGGAATTGAGAACTGAAGGTTGGAGTTCTCCAAGTGGAGTTCCACCAGTCGGACTCTTGACACCCCTGGGTGAGGGAAAATGTCACCTTTGTTTTTGTTTTGTTTTGTTTTGTTGTTCTGTTCTGTTCTGTTCTGTTCCTAAAGTGGTTAGGCACTAATTTCTGGGCTTTTCAAGGATTGCACTACAGAAGAATGTAAACTGATGTCAATCTCTGCAGTTCTGGGAGACAAACTCCCTGAGACCAGTCAGTGCAAGACACTCAGAGAATCTGTTTCTAAAGAGTTGGCACCAGCAGGATACATGACTTAGTACACAACAGAGATTTTTAGTATTTACTTCCCTCCTTAAAACACTTGTAGCAGTTTCAGGTTTTTAATTTTTTTCTGCGCATACAATTAAACTACATTATTCAATAGAAGTAGCTACTCGCAACAACTTAATTTCTAAGGGTCCAAGTCCCAGAGAATCCCTAGTTGTCGGGATGTTGAGAATATCTTCCTTTCCGGCCCTTCCGTAGCTTTGGGTCCTGTCACCTTCCACTAGGAAGGAGCTCTTGCAGAGACGGTGACAGCACGGCCTTTGTGAGTTGGCTCTGATGGAAGCCACCCATCCTTAGCAAAGTTTGCAGATTTTTGTTTTTTTTAATCTCACACAGACTTCCCAAGGACCCCAAGGCTTACTGCTAACGGATTCATACTTGAGACACACATTTCAACAATAATACAGTCTAATTTATGAGCAAAAGATTTGAAATTTTCTCCTGTCAACTTCTTTTGCTGTGTATTAATACTTAGTTATATTAAAAATTACCTGGAAAACTACAACAGAAAGTGGTTAAGACTCTGAAAGAGACCAACCACACCAACAGGACAGAGCTACAGGATTCGCAGAAGTCCAGTTTTACCAAGGTGGGAAATAAAGCCCTCTCTGCGCAGCTCTCAATTTCACCTCGTGGCAATGAGAGCTTTTTGGTTTGAAATTTAGAGACTTAAATCCTCAAGGTGAAAGGGAATTTTCTGCTCAAATACTATTATTTTAAATGCTAAAGCCTTCAGTATTAAGATATTGATTGGTAAGGCCTTGCCCAGGGATTTTCCAGTTGAGTATTTATTTAAGAAAAGGAAATCACAATATTCAGATTATTCTTAAAATGGGACAATCAGCCTCAGGCAAAATTGGTGTAAATCAAAAGAATACCCTAGAATTTGAGGCATTGTGATGTGAGACTTCAAATTTTGAGATCGGTTTCCTGGCTCTATGGAAACTGAAGCAGAAAGTTGTTACATTTTTTTATGAAAGGCTTTTAGTAGAGTTTTTAGAGTTTTATTTTAGTAGAGTTTTATTTCTATGCAATGCAGAATTGACAGACTCTGTATTCTTATCTCTCTTCCTGGTACACAGTATTATATACAGTTTTTAAGAAATGGTTATGCTTACAACCGCTTTTTGGGGGGAATGTTACATTGATCTCTTAAATTATAAACACTACAAAAATGTCAAAATAATGAGAACTGACACAACTTTGCCTTAAAGAGTACTAGACTGGGACTTGTCATACTATGTTAAAGGAAGACTTAGAGTGTTCATTGATGTTTACGATTTTAATATTTCTGAAGGCCGTTACAGTGGCCTGGATATGTGCTGAAAGCCAAACTTTTAAATTTTTTGGTTTTTTAAACAAAGAAATATTTTAAATAAATCCTATTTCAACACAGTGAAATTGTTGAAAACTGTCTCATAACAAAAGAAAAAAGTCATATTTAGGTTTTTTGTTTTAATGGTCAGTATTGAGGAATGAAAGTGTCTGCTGTTACCCTTATAACTATTTTGATAACTATTAGAGGTTAGGATTAAATACAACAAAAAAATTAAAACAGAAACTTCAGTTTGAAGTATGACATTTCAAATTGAGGTAAATAAGTTCAGACATTGTGTGGCTGTGTTCCGGTCATCAAAGGTCTTAGAAAAATTCCCAGTTTCTTGGAAAGTGCATGTGCGGCGTGACATCTCCAATGAGGTCACTCCAAACGTGAATATGACATACACAGGACACAGCGCTGCCAATCCACGAGCTCTCTTCCCAAGGGAACTGCATCCTTGGACTTGGGAATGTTTGCTGGCAGTATGATCTCTGATGAATCTCTCTCCAAAAGCAACCAAAGTCAGTAAGCCTAAAGAGCATTTTGCATTTCCTCAGAAGACGTCCTCATCAGTTAGAAACACAAATCAGACTGACCCCTTCAACTACTTAGTGGTTTTCCTGAAATCATGGGCTGTGGCAACCAGGTAGGTGTGGCACCAGCCACTTGGTTCTGTGTAGTCTGTCATATATTAAAGTTTCTAACCCCATGCTTTTATCTCCAAGAATGGGGAAAGTAGAATGTACAGATCGAAGTAGAGTATAATGTTGGGATGAAACAACTATTTAATCTTTTTTTTTTTTTTTAAAGCAAAACACTCAATTTTCTACCTTGTTTTCTAATTTTTATTTCATGGTAATACCGAAAATTGGAAAGTGTTTAAACGTTAAAACTCCTAATTGCTAAAGAGCACTGAGTAAATGGGAGCTAGCACTTCTAATAAAAATAAAGACAAATTTATTTTTTTGAAAGAAGATATGTGATTGGGTATTTAAAAACCAGCATCATCTATAATCTCCAAAAGATTACAGGAGTCAGCTTGTTAATATAGTAGTTAGTAGGTTGAGTATTTTAATTCACTATTTAGAATTCTATAGGTCCTTTATTGCAAGAAGTCAACATAGTTAATTTACACTACACATTATGTATGGAGGCGCAGTAGTGGTAGTAACTTCACTTAACGTCACAGGCTGTGACGTGTTTCCTGTTTGAGCACAGGCTGACCGAGGCTTGCACTCGCCCACTCACTCCAGTGTTTGCAGTGAGCACTTGCTGAGAGGGAACCGGGTTGCACCCTCCTCACTCTCTATCATTTTGTCACTCTTCCTGCTTCCGTGGTGGTTTATTTGATGCCTTGCTAGTTTTACATACTTGATAACTGATGGCGTTACATGTCTAAGAGTCTTAAAGGTTGTAAGGGAAACCGTGTCCCTGCTCAGCTCGACCACCCATCCCAGAGGATGGGCCTATGGAACCTGATCCTGTCGGCCATCCTTTCCAAAGTGCAGGTGACTCCCCAAAGAATGAGTCAGGTGACATTTAAAGCCGTGGGTTCTGAGAGGCTCAATTGAAAAGTCCCAAGGTTCTGAAGGAAAGTGAGTATCTTTTATCAACATTCACAAAACTACATAGTGTGCTGGTTGAGGCCAAAGGTCAATGTTATTACACTGTTGAGGGAGGGGCGCGCCTGTGCAGGTGGGTCCTCAGTCCCGGGTATTGTTACAAGCCCCTCACATGCATAAGTTCTTACATGCACAAAGACACAGGCTTTGGTACTGAAACTGAAGACCTTGTATACTCAAGAATCTTCACAGCTTCTATTGGACATTTTCTTTTTAGGAATGAAGGAAAATTCTCCCATTTTTGAGCCATTCTTTTATGTCAATTCTACAAAATTGCATGTAACTTTATAAATATTTTTAAAAGATATAGTTTTGTAAATATTTAATATTCTGCTAATTTGATTTTGAATTGTAAATGTCAAGTATTCTGTTTTTGGGGTTTTTATGTTTTATTATACTTTGTTAAAAAGGAAAAATTGTACATTTTTAGAATGTTTTTATGAGTAAATTTAATGTACTGAAAATAAAAATTTAAAAAAAGCCGTGTTTCATTAGGTCTCAAAATATGAAGTACATATCTTTTCAAAAAAACGCACAGTTCTTGATCTCCAAACTAGGGTGTCAATCCTTTCTGCTTTCTTACCAGCTTTACAAAAAGGATACTTGCTCTTATATCCATTTTCTGTGTTTTTCCCAGGTTTTAAAAAAATGTCCTTGGTGTGAAGAGAAATGTGAATTCTTGATTTGGGGTTTAAAGATATTACAGCTGTAGGTTCCATAAATGATCGTTGGTGTTAACAGGTCTAAGCACCTGTTTGAGCGTTTCCAGATGTGGGGTGAATGTGGCATGAATGTGTTGTCATCTAAAGCTCCATCCCCTCTGGGTTTGGGAGGGTGGCAACCTAATGAGCACGCCTCAACTACATTGTTGTGACCTGTGCCAGGCACCAGAGGGAGGTCCTGGTGCCTTTTCCCCATAAAGGTCCCCAGGACTTGGTCTTTTCAGGCCTGTGGTTACCCAGAGGAAAACACATGTAGACACACATGGTTCCAGGTATGGTCAGGGCCCATCGGATAAATAACATCTATCAGGAGATACAGCTGGCACCTGCTAGCAGCCTCTGACAGGGAGGGCTACTTCCACGGCTTTAGTTGTCTTGAGGGAACCATACAGGCCAGGCCCCTGAAGATGGGCAACGTGCACATCTGCTGAAGAAGGAACTCGGGGAAGCGGAGCATTTCCTTAGCTTGCTCCCTGTAGTCTTTCATAAACATTTCAGTGCCTTACTTCAATTTGAGTTCGGTCTAGAGCTTTCCAAATGAGTAACACTGGCCAGTACATGGCTTGTGTGTGTACTGTATCTTTACCTGCAATGCAGCTCCCCAGTCATCTGAGGTACTATATGCCATGTAAGGTTGTCTTGGCTACACAACACACACACACCTTTGTGTTTGTTTTACCTTGGTGTTCGTTTAGAGCTGGTTTTCAAATGTTTATTCCCACAAAACACCTAGGTCCCACATCCATCCTTACATTTTGTGGTGCGTGTATAAGTGAAGAGAATTTCGTTTCATAAGGACGAGACCAGGTGGCCAGCCAGACCTTGACCAAGGTGAGGAAGGAAGGCAAAGACATTCAGAGGTGCATGTCCCTCCACCCAGCACAGGGAAACCAGCCTGAATGCTCCTTGTTAGGAAAGATGTTACTTGGCTTTGGGTAGTACAGACAGGATGCAGGACTGCAACTCCAATACTGATTCATTAAGTTAAGCGTTGATGACAGTTTTTTAGTTGTGCCTTTATTCACCTTAGTTCATTAAAAATGTACTTGTTTTAAAGATCCTATAAATATAGAGTGACCATCCACTAATGTGGATATATGTCACCCCCTCAGCATGGTATTTTTGTTTTTTTTTTAAAAAGCAGAATCTCTTATAGGAATCTTATTGATCACACAGTAGTTACAAGAATGTCAGAGATAATGATGTATACAGTCTAAACAAGACAGGCTGATTAAGAATGTACATAATGTAAAAATATACATATTAAAAGGCATGTGGACAGATGCATGCAGCGGGAGGAGTGGGTGACGGGAGGTTGGTGGTCGAGGGCCCCCTTAGCCCTCTGTTACAGTAAAGAACTTCCACTAACCGGTACAGGTATTCCACACACATCTAAATATACAAGGGCGAACCATGACCTGCTAAATGTAGTCCAAAGTGGTCTGTGATCTTTCTGAGATACTTTCATGAAAATAGTAAATAGTGAACCCCATGCAGGTAGTAATAAGCACTGGTTATTCTAGTTAGACTTGGGAAATGTTGAACTTTTGACATGTCTGTGAAGAGAATGTCTCCTTTTCCTATGTTTTCTTCACAACTGACATGCACTTAAAATGGGGGATTTTGATGGCGGTTTGACCTACCAGTGATAACTGAAATAACTCTTAAAAATGTGGTTAACTTTTTAATATATTTTAGCTACATACTTAAAACATGGATCACCTACAGCTTTAAGCCAAAAGGTAGAGGAAGTGCATCTGAATTTTAATTGTCGTTTCTACTGTCCTAAAGAATGAAACTGATAAAACTGCTCATTTATTTACCAAAGCAGGCACTAGTTTGAGCTCTTAGATCTGATTATCCAAAACAGAAGAAATGTCACTCTTTTTTTCTTTGGACCTTTTGAAATACCAAAATCATAAATTATTCAAGGTTCTCATCGAGCAGTGGTGTTTTTCTGTGTGTTTCTATCTAGAGAACAAACCAAATAAAAACTTCCTAATGCTGCAAGAGCTTTGACTTGGAGCATACTTAGAAATCAGGAAACTTGAACAGCAGTTCAATTTTCTTATACAGCCCCATTTGCCCTGCTTTTTGCCAACTATTATGGCAAATGCATTTGGGGGGGGGGTAGACTATGCTTGACAAACTTATGCTTAAAGATCCTCTTACGGAGATTTCTCTAGTTGAGTAGAAACCCTCATTAAAAAGTTGGCAGGCTCTGTAAACCTTAATGTCTCTGAATGCTCAAATTGCAAGTTCCTATTGGGGAAAGAGCATTAAAATAACTTGAAGGTCTATTTTATCGGTAACTTAGAATGCAAAGTATTTTATTTTTAAACTTCTAAATTTGAAAACAAGACAGCCTAGGTTAAATAATATAGTTTTCCAAAGCTGAATGTGCTCATTTGGAGCTCGTTTTTTCTGCTTGAAGTACAAAAACAACTCCCTAAAACTCCTAGGCAGGAACACTACTGTTTTGATGATCTGTGATTAGATGAACTGATCAATCTCAGTTGGTAACATCCCTTTTTTTCCCCTTGGTAAGGGTTTAAAAATTTTTAGAACAGATGCATTTTTCTCGTCTTACACCGACAATTTCATTCCAAATGTCTCCTGAGAGGCATATACCATATACAGGAATCCGTCTTCATCCTTCTCACTTTCGTACACTTCCGAAATTGGCGTGGAAACGCTCACCATGCTGTGTCCATTCACTAACAGGAAGAAGGCTTGATTAGCGTTGAGCTGTAAGCGCCTTCTATTGAAAGAAAACAATGTGAAGAAATATTGACACATCAATAAGTAGGAAGCTTGTGTAAAAATACCACCCACCCTGATTCATTTAAAAGTATAAAGATTTTCTAAACACTGCTTCTGGCAAAAGAAAGTGCATACCTTACTGATGATAACTCTTTTCTTCCCACAAAGCACAGGACATTTTCTATGATTATATTCATGATGAATATTATTGATAATCCTTGATAAGTTATTCTTACTACCTCCGTAAGGCCAGTTTTAAACTAGTATGCTGTGCAAGAGCCATTAGTGTCTAATGTGAGAAAAAGTTCAAAATGCAGTTTACTAACTAAGATCTAAGCTGGTGCAACTGATTACCATTCTACCAAGTCTTGTGTTACTAATTCTTTTTTCACTAATTTTGCTATACAAAACATAACTTTTCTGATTAATGGACAACATCTACACTGGATGTTATGATGAAAGAATCAGAAGAGACATGAGATCAAGCAGGTAAGAAATACAAAAAAACTCAAATGAAATATCCTATAGTTTTATTAAGCTTGCACAGATTTTAACCAGAACTAAAGATTTATCTGTACGTTGCATAAAGAATGAGAAGTTACCCAAAGGAAAAAAAGGTGATTAAATACCTAATTATCTTGATGAGTTCACTCATGTTGACATGATCAGGTACAAGAAACTTGGTTTTATCCAGGACAGGAAGCTGCTTCTCACCCTTGTATCGTTCTATTATCACCTAGAAAAGCCAGAAAAGTGATTTAAAAATAGCCATAACAATGAAAAATATATAAAATACTTCCTATGTTGTAAATGGGACATGCCAAAATGAGATTTAAAATAGCACGTGTCAGTTTCCTCATACCTTTCCTGTGAAGGGTGATCATTTATTAGCTTAGACTCTATCCCTTACAAAATATACACAAGAGACAAAAGTGGCTCCCTCCAGGGAGGTAAGCAGGGTGGCTGCAGCATGGGGAAAGAAACTTAACTAGTATTCTTTTGTTACTTGGAACCATGAAAATATATTATCTAGTCAGAAAAAGACCCTAAAAGAACAGAGGCTGGGCAGCAGCTTAAATTGTAACGATCTGTCTCTGTATCAGTCCTAATACCACCATTTAATGTGGCAAGGCAGGAACCTTAATAAAAGTGTAAGACCTTAATTATGGTAATAGATTTCATGTCTTTTTGTACTAGAGCCATATTTCTCTATTTGACATGAAAAAAATCCTAAGTAAATATTTGACAAGTAGAGACCATGATTTAGCTGGTCTGGAGACAAATATGATACAGAAAGACTTGAAGATTCTTTCATTTTGATAAAACATTCTTATTTCTTTAATGAGTTTTAAAGTCAAGAACTTGGAACAATGCGGACAACAAAAACAGCTCCACATCATGAATGGAAATTATTAGCTCCTTGCCATACTTCGTTTCTATAGAGAAAAAAATTTTTATTCTAGTTTTAAGTCACTATAAAAGCTCTGACCACAGACTGGTGACTGCCTTTGAGCCTCATTAATCATCTATTTACGGAATACCACAGACACCCTTCTCCATGAACAGCAACTCTCTACCCTGTCACAGCGAGAAGATGAGAGATGGGAATGGAAACCGTTTACATATTTTCTTAGAAGAGGGGAAAATGTGTATCTGGACATTGTTCCATTGTTTGGGACCTACATGAGGTTCTAAGTAAGGCCAAGTCAGCATCACCTTCCTTGTTAAAATGGTGTTCAGAACATGTTATCCACAAGGAAGCATCAGTGGGCAGACTACACCTGGCCTGGGTTTAAGTGGTAGCAGAAATCAGAGGCAACACAGAAATCATAGCCTCTTGGCCCAGGAGGAGGCAGAAATAGGGTAAGAAAACTAAAGCCCTTAGAACCTTTCTATTAGAAAATGCTGAATAAGATGACCTGGGATACCTGCTCTCAGTTGCTGAGTGTGGTCTGCTTTGGGGGGAGCTGTTCTAACTGCTCCTACTCACTATGTGGTAGTGATCTCCATGAAAATACAATCACCTATAAGTGACTGGTTTACTTTTCATTTTTCCTTTAACTCTTCTAATTTGGGGGAGAAGATGTATAAATCATGGGACAAGGCATTTGGTTGATCTGAAAAGTGCCTTCTTGAATGTTTCACTTAGATGGTAGGGCTATGGACAGGCGCAAAGGAAAAAAAAGGAAGGAAGGAGACCAGAGGGCCAGGGAGCTGCCTGTGCCTTATCAGTCAGTCCATCCACCTGTCCATGCGTCCGTCCATCCTATTCTCAATATGTGACTGCCTGTGACAGTCTGTATCTCAGACTTGTTCAGGGTGTCACAAGCACATACATGGAAGTACAAATGTGTGGTTTCTGCAAAAAACCTGAAACTACTAGTGGAAAAGATTACTTAACATATAGTCATATTCACATTTCAAAAGGAGGCTGTGGAACATATCCTGGCAGACTGTTGGGCTATTTATTTCCAATGGCTAGCACCTATTAGCAGAGAGACAGCAGGTCCTCTAAAGTGAAGAAAAACCTTAAAATTAAGGAAATTCCCCAGAAGGTTGACGCCAAGCCATATGTTGACCCCAAGTGCAAGGACAGATTGTGAAATTTCAAACCAGTCCAAGGAAAACAGAGAATATGTCTTTTACTGTAGAATCCTACAGTTGTGAAAATGCTGAGCACACCCGTCTTATTTTGTTTTCTGTGTAGCTTATAGCCCCAACCCATGGACATTTATCTTCTTTTCCCTCACTTCAGTAGATGACCAGTCAGAAAGCCAAACATGAAAGCATCTACAGAATTTAGCAGTGGAGCCTCCTTACAAGTGGTCTGTAGAATTTGTAGGAGGTAACAACCATGTACCCAGAACTGTGCAAATCTTTCCAACAAGCACATGGGATGGAATTGATTCTCTTCCCATTTTACAGATGAGGATGTGAAAGCTCCTCTCAGAATTTTAGTAACTAGCCCAAGATCACTTAGTAACCTTGAACTGAGGGCCTGAACTCGGCCTCTGCCCCAAACCAAAAGTTCCTTTTGACCATCTCTCTCTAGACTTAGTGCCTCAGCAGAAACTTATTTAAGGTCCACCACCAAAGGATTCCGGGCAGAGGACACTGTTGGCAGGGCACAGCAACAAACACCTGAGGCCCCCCATCCATCTCCTGTAAAGAGGCCAAATGTAAGCAACTCTGGGGCATCAAAAGGCAGGTAGCCTGGAATGCGTAGCGGTGTTTAAATCCTGAGAGCCACTCAGTTTTCCCACAGCAGTAGTCTTTGCTTTCTTCAGAAAACAGTGGATATTTCCTTCCACTGATAAAATGCTAACAGTTCTAGCCCGTTTACCTCTGCCCCACAAATAAATACATTTGATTTCTGAGGTAACATTAAGGTAGCAAACTCGGACTTAGGAGATAGGATGTGATTAAAAAACTAGATTAAGGGCTGGCCGAGTGGCTCGTTGGTTAAGAGTTGGCTTGGGACGCCAGCGCTGAGCAGCAGGGCCCCGGTTCGGATCCCACATGGGCCAGTAACGTTGGGCCCTCTACAGCTAAGATGGTGAACAACAGCTCCACCTGGAGCTGGGCTGCCATGAGTCACCGGCAACGGCGGTACACATAGGCTGCAGTGGGGCTGCCGTGAGCTACTGTGAGTGGCTGGCAGCCAGTGTGAAGGGCCGGCAGCGGAGAGAGCTGCCGTGAGCCGCTGTGAGCGGCTGCCTCACCCGGGAAGAGCGCAATGATCACAATACCAACATGGGCCAGTGAAGCGACGTCCTCCACTACTAGACTGAAGAACCAAAGGACAACTTGTCTGTTCCCCTCCCCCAATTCCCCAATAAAATCCTTAAAAACAAAACAAAACTAGATCAAAATGTCTCAATTCTAGGTCATGAAACTGACACATAATTTCATGTCTGAGGATTCCTGCAGAAATCCCTGTCAGGTAGCTGCACACAGCAGCATGCATTCCAGTTGTACCTAAGCCATGCTCTCTTCTTCATATATTAACCATTGAAACATAGGTACCGAAGACTACCTACCGGGATTTTGGTTGGATGCTGCTCTCGGATGAGTCGGACATCTTCTACTCGTTGTTCTGCAATGAAAGCAAGAGACATAGGCATATGAAGGGCCCCAGTGCAGCTTCTTTCCTGCATTTTTGCTGGTGACTTCCGTATCTGAATTCACCTTTCCTTAACTGTAGCAGAACAAAGCAGTAAACACACCTTTCCCAGAACTGAGAGAAACCAAGCACTAACACTTCATATCTGGCAAAGGTTGGTATGTAAGGCCAAAGGCAATTATATGGAAACCAACATGCAATTACATGGCTCTATCAGGTGGTATGACATAAGACCAGGGATACACAATTTCTAGTTTAAAGGGTTTGGGACCCCAAGTTTGTAGTTATATGTAATCAGCAGATTAACTGCATGGCTTTACCAATCTCCTCCAAGGACTCCTATGGCCCATCAACTTTTGTGAATTTTCTATAGTTTAAGTTGGTATCAAAATCCATTATAAACCATAGGTCCTTCAATGCAACTTTCTCTTATTACTTCCAGCTGTTTTATGATATATTGGGTCGTTGGGAAAGTCATAACGTATTTTTCTATCTTTTTCAATGCAAAAATGTGTCATGACTTTCCCAATGACCCAATAATACTTAAAAGAAACTGCCCAAGAAAAAGGAATATGGCAAAAAGAATACCGTATTTGAGTTTTAAGTAATTTTGCTCAGTGCCCAAAATGACAGTTTAAAGGACAAAGTCTACTGTTTATATTTTTAACAGTTGTACTAGGCAATCTGGGGAATACAGGAAAAGAAACAAGCCAAGTCCAATTTTCAATAAGGTGACAAAAGAATTGGAGGAACACGTCATATATAAAAGAATACATGAACATATATGATTAAGATGGCATTAATTAAAATCTTCCCCAAAATTAACAAAATCCCCTTGATTGACTATTGGGTTGTTGGAAAAGTCATGACATATTTTTTCTAAGTTTTTTGTTGCAAAAATGTGTCATGACTTTTCCAACAACCCAATATATGATTCATTGTCATGGTGTTTGCAAATAAATGATCCATGTCATGAACTCCCTTAGAAAGTGCTTATACTGGTGGCTCCAGAAAAAAGATGCTATGACCTATATAAATATGAATTTATTTTAACATCATTGCCAATTTAGTTTGGATTTTTTTAAAAAAAATCGTATTCATAAAAGTATTGAAATAATTCCCATATTCAAATATGAACATATAAGCTCTATTTCTCTTTTCCCATCCAACATTTCTGAATCAGCGTCTAAGATAAATTACTAAATATAAACATATTTACTAAAGGAAAAGATGATTGCAAACTCATGGATTTCTACCAGTATATATTCCTATTCAACACATGAGGCTAACGATAAATTTAGCTATTGTTAATAGTAAATTTAACATGGCGGTTTTCATCTGTGATATTGTGATTTATAAGAAATATATATTTGGTCCTGGCAGAGCTCCCAAAACCCTTGGAATTTCCTAAGTGACATGAGTGATAAAGATGTCATTATTCATAACAAGTCCCTTTCAATGACACCTGAGTTTATGTTAATGAGATGATTTGGGGAAAGCCTCTAAGGGTGGGGGCTGGTTGCCAGGGGAACCAACCACTAGAGGGCTGGAACTTTCAGCCCCTGACCACCAGGGAGGGGAGGGAGACTGGAGGTTGAATTACAACAATGACCAAGGCTTTAATCAGTCATGGCTATGTAATGAAGCTTCCATACACACCCAAAAGGACGGGGTGTGAAGAGTTTCCAGGTGGCACACACCAAACATGGGGACAGAAGCTCCTGTGCTCGTACCTCAAGACCTCACCCTATGTATCTCTAGGCCTGGTTCATCTGGATCCTTTTAATATCCCTTGTAATTACCCTGTAACCTAGCAAGTAAACGGTTTTCCTGAGTTCTGTGAGCCACTTTAGCAATTTAATCAAACAGGAGTGGGCTGCGAGAGCCTCTGATTTATTACAAGTCAGAAGCACAGGTAACAACCTACACTTGCAATTAGTGGTTGAAGTGGTAGAGTGGGAGGGGCAGTCCTGTGGGACTGAGCCCTTAACCTGTTGGATCTGAGGCTATCACCAGGTAGACAGTGTTAGAATTGAATTAAATTGTAGGACACCCAGCTGAACTGCTTGATGTGTGGAAAGTCCACACGTCTGGTGTCAGAAGTGAAGCAGTGTTTAGTAGAGTACTGTGAGTACAGGGGACATACATAAGCCTGTGAACCCTTCTCTATTTCTGAGGGTGTCAACTCCTATTTATTCTAGACCAACACATAAACTTCCCTCAAGACATGCAAACCCTTTCATTATTAATAGAGAAGTTTAAGGCCTAATTTTACCATTGAATCTCAGCAAACAGTGTCTGGAAAACAGATCTGTTATTAAATAAACTGGGCAACTCCAGAAGAAAATGGAGCGAAATTATTACATTTGAGAAGACTAAACCCAAAACTGTTTGCTCAAATACAACTTTTGAAGTTCATTATATTTTTCAAAACATCTGCAAGAATACACTAAGTCTCCTAAGTGTCGATCTGCTTCCTGTAATTGGAAATGATGGCTACCTACTGGAGGATGAAGAATTCAAGTCAGAAGATTAAAAGCACAAGTCCATACTCTGCCACTAGGTGGACCATGATCTTCACCTCTCTGGACTCCACCCAGTTTCTTCCGCTACAAAAGGAAGGGGTTGTTTTCCATAGGCCCTAAGATCCATTTACTTCAACCCTCTCAATCCTGGTAGAAGATATCAGCAGAGCTATATGCAATTTTAAGTTTAACCTAAACTCACTCACTTGGAAAGAGGAAGAACTGCTCAAGCTAACCGGGACTGGTCTTAGGTTCTGTAAAGAGGTTCTCACCAAAGAATTGATTCCCCCTCATTTAGTGCCACAAATCTCTGAAAATTGTCAGTGCTGTTACCATAATCAGGAGCAAGGAAAGGCAGTAGCCATTAAAAGATATTTGATACTTTTCTGCAAAATGACTATGAAAGCCATCTTTCGGGAGGGGTAGGGGATAAAAGTGAGCTAAGGGGAAAGCCTAAATACAATATATATAAGATACACTAATGAGAGGGAAAAAATAGAGCATTCCTGCTTGTTTTACCCCCAGGGCCAAAGGTTCCAGGTGAATTCCTTCTAATTCATTAGAACATATTTTCCCAAAATAACATAAAAATACTTTAAGCAAAGGGAAGGTAACTAGTTGTAGTCATCAGAAAATGGGCATCTTTCCCACACAAATGTCCCCAGTTAACTTTCAAATGCCAAGACTCAGTGAGGACCGACGCCAGATCCAGCAAATAGGCTTCAAAATGCCGCTTTCCGGGTTGCACAAAAACTAACCAACTTCATATGAAGCGTTTACTAAGGTCACTAAAGAGAAAATGTCTAAAAACAACAACAACAAAAAAGGATGTCTAAGTCTTGTTAACCAACAAAACACGCTCAAGAGGCTGTCTGAAAAAAACATGCTCAGCGGGGCCAACAGTGCAATTCCTTTCCCGAAGCGTCTCAGGCCCAAGAAACCAAAAAAACAAAACACTTCACAATAACGAGGTCTACGAAGCCATCTCCAAGCTCCCCAATGAATCCTCACGTCTTTCTCAGGCTCCGGGAAAACTAGACACAAGCACCGCGACGTTAAGGTCCTAACGATTACCACGGGGGAAATCGGGGTGCCCTGGAAGGCACCTGGTGCTCCCCCCCTCCTCCCCTACCTGCCCTCCCGGAGCGTCTATAAACAAGTCCTGCAAAGCGGACGTCCACGGAGGCCACGTTGTGACTGCCGAATTTTCCTGCCCAAGAGGAGCCCTGATCACTTCCTCCTCGGCGTGACTGTGGAGGAGTCAACAGTGTGATAACGTGACTTTCAGTTTCCACCAAATGTCAACAAACCTAAATTGGGTTTCTTAGTCTCAAATGGGAGAGAACTGATTTTTTACTGCTGGCGTAAAAGTTAAGAACGCACCCGCCAGCCCAGAGGAAAAGCCACCCACCCTGGCTCTCCGGCTACAAACTGGATCAAGATGTCCCCTCCCGGCCCGGGGCTACCCTGGTCGCTGCAGGGGCGCCTAGAAACAGTGTGGATTCAAGGGGCTCCCTCTTCCTCTCAATTAAAGGCACTGACGGTTTTTAAGGGCCCCCCGTGCGGCCGGGACGACTTACCTGGAGATGATTCACTTGCATCCTAGAGCCACCACTTCAAAGGACCTGTCACAGCCCGGCGTCCGGGCCAGCCTCCCCACGAGTCCGACACTTCTTACACGGGTCTGCGCTTTTTGGAGGGACCGTCACCCGCCGCTCCCCCCCTCCCCAGACTGGAGGGCTAACGAGGGGGCCAAAGGTGATTCAGCACCTCCGCGCGAGCGAACGCGCCCTCGCGGAACCAGGTGTAAACGACCCAGGCCCTGTTTTCGGCCTCTCGCTGCCCTGGACCCTTCCCGGAAACCCGCGCGGCCCGTCCGTCGCCCGTTTAGGTCCTCGGCTCCGCGGTCCCTCGGACCCCGAGCCCTGAGCCGCGAACCCCAAAGCCCCTCAGCCCTCGGCCCCTCAGCTCCCGAGCCTCAGCGCTCATCCCTACCGGGCCCGGCCCCTCAGCCCCGCGACCCGTCAAAGTTCAGCCGGGCCCGACGCCTGGGCCCCGCCAAACCAGCCCCTCAGTCCTCCTGGGCCCGGCCAACCCT
>NW_017731369.1:7326518-7362457 GCF_001890085.2 Hipposideros armiger | reverse complement strand
AGCCCCGGCCCCGCCCGTGGCACCCACCGAAGGTGCGGCGCTGCTTAAACGTTTTCTCCGACGGCATGGCGCAGGGAGGCTGGGCGGGGGCGACGACGCGGAGGGTCCCGGCTTCTTCCGGAGGCGGCGGCGACGGATCCGACCGTGGCGACAGCGGCTTCCCTTGTGTCTCCTCAGTCCGCAGCCGCGTCAAGTGACCGGCGCACCGCCCCAGGAGGCAGGGCCAAGGGCGGGCCGCCGCCGCCGCCATAGCGTGCGTGGCGGAAGCTAGACCGCGCTCAGAGCCGGAGGCGGGGTTTGGCCCAGGGCGCGTGCGTAGCTGGGAACACACCGTGCGCGTGCGCGCCCGGGTAAACTGCCCGGGTTGGGGATGCTTCAGTGGGCCTGCGGTAGGGAGCGCCAGCCTGGCGACCCGGCAGTCTGCACTGCCCTTCATCCCCGCGGAGACGCGTAGGTGCGATTCCCCCCCCCCCGGGGTCCCTGCGGCGTGGTGCCGTCCCCCGAAGCCAGCTGCTCTGCGTTAACGCGCTAGTGTTTCCAGCGCTCTGTGCTAGCGGCTCGTAATATTTCAACCTGAAAATAGTGGTTTTGTGCGCCTATCTCACGAGTTGTCACCGATCTAGGAGCTGCTTTTTGTTTTCGTTGGCTTTCCAGATCAAGCACATTCAATTTTTTCTTTTTTTTTAGGAATCTCCACTGATTACTTATGTGTCCGAACTAGGAAAAGAAGTGCAACTGCATTTGTGTCAGGTTATGTTTAATAGAATGTATCCTTGGAGAAAGTCTAAGGATAATTGTTTTTGTCTTCAGGACTTCATATTGGGTGAATTCCTCGTTTGACACGATGCTACAGCCATTAGGTGACTTGTGGATGGCACCTCGAGCTTTGATGATTTATGTGTACCCACCCGTACGTTTCTGTAGTGGGCCTGCCTAACATCATTAGTCTGCTGGTTTCATTTAAGATTTTCCAGTTTCAAATATTGAATCATTCATATTCATCCCCCTCAGTCTTTCAACCACGAACTGAGCAACCTTGAATAAGTAACCATTTTTCTGAGTCTCAGACTCGTTTGTAAAAGGACAATAATATTTTAGAACTCCAAGTGTTTTGTGAGGAGCAAATGAAAGTGGCCTGTAGAATCTAGATCACTATGCAGTTATCAGTTATCGCCCATCTCAATGTCTGATGAACATACATTTGTATGAAGAGCACTTGATTGTTTGGCTGTTTTTCCTCTTTAATATCTAATGCTTTGAAATATTTCCAGGCTTTATCCCCTTTTGAGTTTGTAAAAGCCTTTCTTATATGCCTCTTTGATGAAGTAATTGAATTGTGCTAATATACATTATTATAGAAACATACAAAACATGTTAACACATATTTCTCAAAGTGGTTTTAATACAGCTGCGATTTCTTTTTTTATAGAGGAGCAAGTATGTTGTAGATCCTTGTATAATTATTCCCCACCACCAAAACAATGTTAGTTGTAGATTTTTACTCTGCCACTGTTTACGAAAGAACAGAGAGCATTTGTGCATGCGTCACCTTCTGTCCTAGGTTTTTTTTTTCCTGTCACAGTTCTTCACCTTGAAAAATCTGATAGTATACAGCTAATAAAGAAGAGTACTTAGACATTCTATCTGGTTTCCAAAATTTCAAAGGAAGGTTTTAAACTCCAAGTGTTTTGTACTTGGTTGTTTTGTACTTACTCTGTGAAGACTGAAAACAACAACAACCAGTAAGTGTTTATTATGTACCTACCTTGTGCCAAACACAAAATGATCAGTTTTGAAGTCCAGAGAGTAGATTATATTGCTTGCTTTTCTGGATTTTTATGATATTAAGTATTGGCTGGTGAGTGCTATTTTGGCTTAAGTGCTACTTTGCAAGAAATGGACTTTTCGTTCTCTTGCTGGACAACTGTTCGAAATGCAAGAAGAGGGGGAAAAATCAATTATCTGGCATATGGAGGTTGGGGGAGGGGAAGCAGAGTTTCATATTTTCCTGGTCCCTTAGGCATCTATAAAGCTTTACCAAATTACCCCAGCCCTTGGGTTCACTGCCATAGCCTCAAGGGATTAGCCTCAAGGGCTGTGCTAATGACAGGACACGGTTCTTCTGTGATTTTCAAGTACTGAAGTCCACATTTGCAGTGGCTGTTAGAGTCCTACCCCTAACTTTGAATTCCTACTTGATTCTAAAACAGCATATTCCTACGTGTTTCTTAGAAAATCATCCAGTACAGTTGGTGTGTAAAGGTGTCTCATAAGCATAACCTCCATTTAAGACTAGTAAATTCAAATAAATAATATATAAATAATATATAAATTGTATTTAAAATAATTTATATTCATATACAAATACATATAAATTAAGAAGTAACTTTATTTAACTTTTGAAAGTAAGTGTGCTTGGGTGGATGTGAAAAACTTCATGTGCCCCTAGATTGCAACTTAATAGAAGTTTGATGTAGTGAACAATATTTAGAGTGGTAAATTAATATTCATGAATTACTTTAAGCTAGTTAATATAAGTGTAGTCTGATTTATTTTTAGATAAATAACATAACTATTACTGTTTCTTGAAATAATCCATATAAAGTAGGAAAGCAAGAACACACCTTTCATTTAAATTCAGTATTTTCTTCAGGAATCTCATGGTGCTTTTGAACCATCAAATAATCATTCTAGAACGCCAAGCAGTGTCAGTTTTAAATAACTCTCACCCTATTCCTTTTTCATAACATAAAAAGACCATAAAGGACCATACTCGTGGGGGAAACAATGTAACTACTAAAAATTGAATGATGTCCCAGCCTTAGTGATGTAACATAGCTGTAAATCATGCTGTCTAGCTATTTCTAAGAATCTGTTAAATGGGGCATGAAACATTAACCTGCAGTCCAAGACACAGTCGTGTTATTTTTGCCACACTCAACATGGAGGGCAAGTCATACTGAGAATTAGTTCACCTCCTCAGGCCAGCCTGGCCTGTCCCACCTCTCCTCTTTCTGATTGGAAGAAATATTCCACCTTCAAGGTTGTCTGCGCTACTACTGGCCAGTTGTCTAATCAGTCGTGTGTCATCTTTTTGCTCTTTAGAACAAGTAAATAAACAAGTATTGCTCAAGAGAAGTGCAGGAGCTATTCTCAGAAAGGATTCAGTCAGGAGGATTTTTTAGTTGGCATGCAATAGATGCAGTCTGTGGGAGTGTCTTCCCTGGTTCCCCTGAGGTTTTGCCAAGAGAGGCGCGGTGTTGGAGTACTTCCTCTCAGGGTGAAGCTCTCCCTCTGGGGTGCGACTTCAGAAATCAGCAAACTACTGCATAATTCACTGATATAACCTAATATTACTTCTTAAATGAGCGAATAACAACTAATGGAACTGGCTGACATTCACCTTTTTGTTTGTTTGTTTGCTTGTTTAATTCTAAACAAATTACAAAGGATTGCTGTTTTTCCAGCTTTTGCCCATATCTGGGACTATTAAGGGATGCATCTGTTTAGACTCTCGTTTTAAACCATGAACCTCTTGTTTAGCCTTTCATTATTTTCCCCTTTTTTCCCATTCACCTTGACTGTTTCTGCTGAGCAGTGGGTAAAATAACACTTTTCACATCTGGATTCTGAGAACCAGCATGGGTAAAGTTAACATGGTTTGCTTAAGTCCAACAATCACTACTTTCAGTGACTTTTCAGGCAACCAATTGAAAAACGCCCTGCCCTGTATTCTGCTTATTTCCTTAGATGTTATCAGTCCTTACTAACAAAGAGTTCATTATTGTCCTCTCATAGTGTTAAAACAAATGATCTCTTCTGTGTAGTTTTTCCTCATTTTTGCATGAATGCACCCTCCTTAGTGTCCTGTATACAGTTCTGCATAAGGGATTGCAAAATTGTTCAAGGACATATGAAGTTTTCAGGGTTCAACATGTAACCGTTCTCAGTTACATGCAAAGTCTTTCCCTTCTGGTTCCTTTCCACCAACATGGATCAGCCAAGCTCTCACTGCCATCCTTTCTGTTCTGATTGTCTGCACTAATTCAATCCTTCAACATCTTGGTGGGTTATTGTACACAGCCTTCCTGCTGTCAAGACTTTGCAGATCTATCTTTCAACTGTATAGCTGCATCATTCAAATTATGAACAAAGAATCATTGAACCATTCTTCTAAAGATGTAAATTTAACCAAATTATTTTGTACATTTTCATATACTCTAAGGTCCTCTAGGAGACAATTTTATTTTAGTAATAGGGCCTAGTAGGGTGTAGATAGGTTTTTTAAAAATAACTTACTAAAATGTAACAGTGGCATGGGTCATGCTTTAGAATCTATGGATCCTCGCAGAACATAGCACATTGGCTAGTCAGGCATTCTGTAAATGTTTATTATATTACTTGATGCATTGCTGCTTGCTGAGATACTTCCTAGCCTGGATGGTGATAACCCACCCGTCTTCTCTAAGTCTGTTTTGCTCACGTTCCTCCCTGTTTAGCCTTTTAGTCGGTTTATTTGTTTGTTCTCTTTTTTTGTTCAACAAAACTTGTAGTCAGTAAACATTCGTTGATTACATGAAATGGTAGCATATATATCATGTGACGGGTTACATCAGGTAAAGCTGGTGCCAAAGGAAGCCAAGTGTTTACAATAAAACAATAAGATGGTGTTATAATAAAGGGGACAACCTTCCTAGAAGGGGGTGCCATTTGAGGAGTAGGAGGCAGGGGGCTGGTTTTGATGGCATGGACTGGGGAAATGGGACTTCCTGGCAGAGAAGAGAGACAGCTTGAGCAAAGTGACAGAGATGTGACAGGGCATGGTAAGTTTTGGCTGAGGAATTTGATGGCTCCCATTGAAAGATGGGTGTGGGGAAGGAGAGGAGGCCAGGCTAGGAGGTTAGGACCAGATTGTGAGCTACTTTGATGTGGTAAGGAGTCAATGGGGCCATTAAGTACTTTTAAATAGGTAAGTGATGGGATGAGTCTGCTTTTGTTTATGTTACTACAGAGGGTGCCAAAAAATTTTACACACATTTTAAGAAAGGAAAACTGTATTAAAATTATAATACTCAATATATTAAAAAAAACAAAAGGTAAATACAAGTCACGTTTGACTTCTGCAATTACAAGAGGTGCTCAAAGTGATTACCATCAGCGTCCAGACACTTCTGATTACGGTGAACTACTGCTTGAGCAACGTTGACCAAAGTGTCTGCTTGTATACATTTTTTGGCACCCCCCCATATTTGAAGGAAGAGAGTTCTGATAACTGTGGAGGATGGATTAAAAAAACTAGATGCAGGGAGGTCAGTTTGGTGTTGTCTTTCAATTGTGTGGAACTGAGATAGTGAAAATTTGAACTAAGGTTTTATTTTGCACTTCTCCATTGATGAGATTCTGTGGACCAGGGTAGGCAGCCCCCTTTTCTGCTCAGAGGTTTCCTTAAGGAGGTGGTAGTAGATAGCCAGGAATTTGTGGAGGCTGGGCACGGGAACTGGCAGGGTCGCTATGTTCTATTAGATTAACAAAACCGACACTTGACCAGAAACGCTGGAATGGTCACTGGATTCTTAGCTTCCATTTCAACTGTGGGAAACTCCTCCAGCACTTTTCAGGGCATGGAAGTAAGTCTTGACTAGAAAGGAGTTGGACCCACCAGTTATAGAGCTGCTTCGGTAGTATCCACACCCCTGGCCCTCCTCTCTGGAAACAACTAATAACAGTTACTTGTTATGAGCTATTTAAGGTTAAGCCACTGTCACGAGGTGGCTTTACAGATTCTCTAGAACACACGTGCCCTGAAGCACAGTAAACAAGATAAGGAGGGCACAACAAGATCACGAGAGATGGCAGGATTCATCACCTAGCATGATTTCCCCTTTTCAAGAAGGGCAGAAATGAGTGAATGTCAGTTTTTAGGTAAAAGAAAGCTGATAGGCACAATTCAGGGTTCTATTTGGCTTACCTAGTTCAGAGGGCTTGTAACAGTTTGCTTCGCTCCACCCACCTAAACAATGCCTTCTCTGCGAAGCAGTCCAGGGGGCCGGCCCTGGAGCCTTCCTCCGGGGGTTCCTGGGGGTGTCCTTGGGGCCGTCCTCAGGGGGAGGTCCTGGGGGGTGTCCTCAGGGCCGTCCTGGGGGGCGGGGTCCTCAGAGATGGTCCTGGGGTGATTCACGGGGAAGGTCCCCTGGCCCGTCCTGGGGTGGGGGTGGTTTCCAGGGCGGTTCTGGGGGGAGGTCCTTAGGGGCCATCCACCGGGCAGCAGACGCACCCGAAGGCGTCCCAGGGTGGGGGGTGACTGCCATGAGCCCCATACTCTGGACGGTGGTGAGTTCCGCCCTCACACAGCGCACGGAGTCGTTTTGTTGCCCACACGCACCTCCTCAATCGGGAAGGGGCGGCCGTCCAGTGTTTGTGACATTCTTTGTCCGTGCTCGGTCTGGGAGCGGTACTGGAGACCCGCAGAACTCAGGTGGGCGGAGACCAGGGCCGCCCGGGGATTCCCTGGGCGCGCGGAGAGGGTCCTGTTGATTACCCCCTCTCCAGTGGGCGGGCCTCCCCAGGATGAGATCTCAGCACATTCCTCCGGGTGGGCGGGGCCGGGGCGCGACGGCAGCGTGGGGGCGTGGCTCGGCTTTGGTGGGGCGGAGCTGGCCAACAGCGGCGCGTGCGCAAGCCGCGGCGGCTCGGCGGCTGTCACTCGGGCTGGCATGGCGGTGTGCGCTCGTCTCTGCGGCGTGGGCCCGTCGCGGGGATGCCGGCGCCGCCAGCAGCGCCGGGGCCCAGCCGAGACGGCGGCGGCCGACAGCGAGCCGGACACGGACCCAGAGGAGGAGTGCATCGAGGCGGGTGCAGCGGTGCTGTGTGGGGCGGAGGGCGGCCGGAGCGCGGGCCCCTCGTCGCCCCCGCGCTGCTCGCTGCTGGAGCTGCCGCCCGAGCTGCTGGTGGAGATCTTCGCCTCGCTGCCCGGCACCGACCTGCCCAGCCTGGCCCAGGTCTGCACTAAGTTCCGGCGCATCCTGCACACCGACACCATCTGGAGACGGCGCTGCCGGGAGGGTGAGTGCGCGGTAGTGGGGGTCCGGGCCTGGAAGGGGGCTCGGGCCTGGAGGGGGCTCTGGACGGTGCTCCGGGAGGCGGGGATCCGGGCCTCGGAGGGGAGTCGGAGGTCTCCAAGGACCCTGGACAGGTACCTGCCATAGGTTGGGGGCCCAATGGGCAGGATCCTAGCTGGTCGGGGGTTTTGGTCCTGGAAGAGACTCGGGGGCTCGGGTCACCATGGTCCCTGGACGGGGGACCTGACACAAATCAGGGACTCCAGGGGGCGGGCCCAGCTGGACGGAGGCGGGGGTGGGGGGGACCGCCACAGATTCGGGGCGCGGCGTCCAGGCGAGGTGGAGTTCCCGGTGGGCATTGGGGTGCTCAGAGAGGGGTGAGGGGCCCCCAGCTGCGAGGACAGGATGCCCCCAAGCCAAGGGGAGTTATTCCAACTGGGGCGGGGTGTCCCTGTGAGTACGAGACCCTGGAGGTTTAGGTCGGAGAGTTAGTTGACGTCTGTGGGCGCCCTCCACCTCCCCAGCCCTTGGGATGAGGAGAGCAGTGAGGGTGAGCTTGAGTAGTTAGGGAGCATAGGGGGCCGAGTGTTTGGAGGGTCTCTTGAGGGGAGGACCAGGTCTGTGGACAGGTGGGTGGAACAGGGCAGTGCTGCAGGCGTCGCTGTCCCCTTTAGGGATGCTGGTGGCAGTAGTGAGTGAGCGAAGTGAGTAGTTTTGTAACACATCCCAGGAGGAATTATTTACTTAATCCAGAGTGCAAGTCTCTCTGGTTTAAACGTTGACAGATCTCTGATGTTCAATAAGCTCTCATATTTTGGTAAACAGGATAGGTAAGAAAAAACCTGAACAACGCAGAACAGCAGAAGGATGAAAGTAAGAACCATCAGAGAGCCCTGCAATCAAAGATAAGCCACCCTTAAAATTTTGGAAAACATCTCTCCGTATACACATGTAGAGTCATGGACATGTTTTTACTTAGTCTTTTTTTTGTTTTGTTTTTTTGTTTTTTTTAGCTGAGCCATCCTGCTACCTGTTGGCAGCTCAGCGGCTGCTCAGCTCGGGCTGGACTCGAACCGCTGTTGCTCAGAGCTCAAACTCTTGAGCGAGCTCTTAACCAACTGAGCCACTCAGCCAGCCCGACACGTTTTTACTTAAATGAGATCATACCATATATATTCTCTTAGAGACAGTTTAAAATAAAAAAGCTTCATACTACTCCACTGCATGCATATGCCGCAGACTAGTCCCTTACTGATCGACTTTTAAGTTTGCAGTTTTTTTCTTGTCATAAACAGTGCTATCAAGATTGCCTTTGTGCATTTCATAGGACTTGATGAGACTTAAATGTACCTTTTAGAACTTCTCAGATTACCTTCTTAGTGTGTGCTTCCCAAGGCAGGGTCCTGCACATTGATAACATCTTAGATACCCATTGCCCTAGCTGTTGGAATTTGTACCCCAATCCTCCCCAACAAGGGGATCAGCCAGTCATCTCTCTGCTATAAAGTTCAATCAATGGCCGATACTTTGGATTTGTAGTCAGCAGGGCAGGCTCTGTGTATCTGCTGAGAGATCGTGGACATGCTGCTTCACCGACCAAGTGTTAGTGGGAAAGTACTGTCCCACAGAGTTGCTTTGAGGGTTAAATGAGATGATGCATCTGAAGCCCTCACCCTGTAAATGGTAGGTGTTTAGTTATCATGCTTCTCTGCCATTTTTATTTCACCTCTTGTGAGTTCCGTGTGTGTGTGTGTGTGTGTGTGTGTGTGTGTATGTGTGTGTCTTTTTCTCTTCAGGATTCTATTTTTGTCTTACAAATTTTAAGAACTCTTTAAATATGAACAGTATTCACCTTTTGTCATTTTTGTTGCAAGTAAATATCTTTTGACGTGAAAACAGAAGCAAAGAAAGTTCCACTTTTTCTTTTGTGATTTCTGTTTGCATTGTTTTGCATTTTGTACTCCTGTAAGACCCAGGTTCATCACAAATGTTCCATTATGCTTTGAGGAATTTCTCCATCAGTCAGCCAAACCTGTGTGGTGGTCTCTGGGGAACTGTAAGGTATCTAGATCAGCTCTAGGAATGGAGGGTAACCGAAGACTTTCGTATCAACAGAAAACTCAAAGGTATGCCACAGAGTAAAATTAACGAGTTATATCTCATGGTAAATTCTGAGAATTTCTAATGGAAATATAAAAAGTCCCAATGAAGATGTAGAAAGAAGTTGAACAGACATAGAAGGACTCTTCAGTCTTTCCTTTCCCACTGCTGCATTTCTTACTTCACCTTTCCTGGGACAATAGATACCGTGATGGTGGAACCCAGGCATCTTGTTTACTGAGGTGGCCTAACATGCCTGAGGGATTTTTCATTTTGAGAAATTAAAAAAGAGAAAGATAAATACGATAAAACAGGCATATTCATAGTTATCCCCTAATACATAACTGTTAAGTCTTGTCACCTTGCAGCTGCCGACTCGAATGCTCCTGCGCACTGATCCTTTGAAGTCATAAGGAAGTGTCTTGGAATGCTGAGACCCGTCGGAATGATCTTGGTAAAACTTCCTTATCAGGTGGTCTCAGAATGCTGACGCCATCCAGAGGATCATACGCATGTGTGAAAGCACAACTCCGTGCTTAATCACAATGAGTTTCGGTGAAGCAGCTGCCAGTCTAATTGAATCAATTAACTGGGTATAGATATTCAAATTGACCTTTGTGACCGTTGTAAATAAAAGCTTTACCCCCACCAGTATCAGGGCTCTGCTCTCTCTCGGTCTGCAGAGAGGAGACCCCTGGCCTGCAGAAACTCTACTTTTGACTCTTGTGATTTCTTAACCCTTCGCCGCCCCTCCTTGGGCCCCCCAGCCCTTGTCATGTGGGACGTGATAAAGTCTTATCATATTTGCTTTTGGTTCCTCTGCTGTTTTTTAAAAAAAATATCTCAGGTAACACTCAAGTCCCTTCTGATCATCACTGTCCTTCCCACTCCAAGAAGCAGCCACTGTCGTGGGTTTAGTTTACTTGTATATACATATACCTATATACATCCACCAATATATAGCATTGTTTTGTGGTGATTTCATTTTTAGAAATATACTGTAAGTATTGTGCATCTGCTTTGCCCCCTGTCAATTTGTATTTTTAAGTTCTGTCCATGTTACTACATTTAAGTCTGGTTCGGTCTTTTTAAATGTTATCTGGTGGTTTATAATTTGAAGAGGCCACACTTTTGTTCTTTTGCTTATTTTTATTTTTTTCAAGATTCCCAGTGTGAAAGTGAACAATCTCATATGTGCTTCCTTGGATGCAGATCATTTGAAAATTTCTCCAAGGAATAATCCAGAAATGGTGTTGCTGGGCAGTGGGCTTTGAGATTTGCAATTTTACTAGATACCTCCCAGTTATTTTTTGGAGTGATTTTACCTGTTTACACACCTGTCACTAGGGCATGAATAGGCAACTCACAAAAGGTGAAATACAAATGCTCAATGTGCATCATCACAAAGCAGCTGCCTTTTGTGGTCCAGGTACTTTAAGTTATCTCATTTAATCAAATATTTGCTAAATTCTCTCTAATGTGAACGATCCATCTTTAAAAATCTATGCCAATCTGGATGAGAAGCAGCATCTCATTTTAATTTGCATATGCCTGAGGATGCACATTTTAAAAATGTAGTTATGGCAATTTGTATTTCTTTTATTTGCTTATCCCTGATCTTTGCCCTTTTTTTCCTATTATTTTTTCTTATTTGACTTGTAGGTTTTATTAACTTCAACTGGATAGATTTCTGTTTAATATGTTACAAAACATCTTGTAGTCTAGTCATTTGCTTTTTTCTTTTTTGATAATGACTTTAAGTGTCCTTTTTTTTAATGGTTCCAAAATTTTATTTTTATTTAAAAAATTTGTTTTTCAGTTACAGTTGACATTCAATATTATTTTATATTAGTTTCAGGCATATAGCATAGTGGTTAGACATTTATATAATTTATGATGTGATTCCCTCCGTTAGTCTAGTGCCTACCCAGCGCTATATGTAGTTGTTGCAACATTGTTGACTATATTCTCTATGCTGTACTTTACATCCCCATGACTACTTTGTAACTACCAATTTGTATTTCTTAATCTTTTCACCTTTTTCACCCAGCTCCCCAACCTCCTCCCCTCTGGCAAGTTTGTTCTGTGTATCGACGATCGATCGTGTTTCTGTTTTGTTTGTGTGTTTCTGTTTTGTTTGTTCATTTATTTTGTTCTGTAGATTCCACATATAAGTGAGATCATGTGGTATTTGTCTTTCTCAGTCTGACTTATTTCACTTAACATAATACCCACTAGGTTCATCCATGTTGTCACAAATGGTAAGATCTCATTCTTTTTATGGCCAAGTAATATTCCATTGTATACATGTACCACATCCTCTTTATCCAAGCATCTATAGTCATTTTCTTTTTAACTTCATTTATAGTGACTTTTGTGAAAGCTACAACATTAATCAAAGTTACAAATTTTTACCTTTAGGTTTAAGTAATCATTGTCATCCCAAGTTTATGAAGATGGTCAACAGTTCGGTCTTCAGTTTCAATAGTTCATTCTGGTAGCTTTAATTTCCAGCTCATCTAGGTAAAAAATTGGACAGTCCCATGTGGTGGTATTCGTAGGTGTCTTGTAGAGTTGGCGTAATGTAGTTGGACTATATATAAGAATAGTTGTTTATGAGACAAGTCTGGTCTTATTTCTCTGAGCCCTAAAACTTCATCTTTTTTGAACTAGACATTTGGTTATAGTGGATGTTAATAAGGCCAAAGTCAAGTCCATGTACGTAAAAACCAAAGCCCTCCCAGCAGGAAGGTGAGCAGGAAGTGCATCTCAGGCTGGTTGAGGTGGGTGGTCCTACAGATCAGGTTTCCTGGAACACAGCCTCCAGGTTTGGCCCTGACATGGGTATAATGGTGGCTTCATTTTTTTTTTTTTTTAGTAGCTTGGGAGGGTGAGTGAGACTAACTAGTGAATTTGCAGGTTTGCTTTCTGTATTTTGATAATTGGATTTTTCCAGAACAAAAAAGCAAGTCACAGAAAAACGGGAGTGGGAAAGAGGATACTGCACACCTGTGTTACTGCTTCAAAGAATTTTGGTCCAGGATTGATTTTTCAGGGTGCAGACAAGGCATACATGTTTAAGAGTGCTTCCTAAAATGATAGGATGATTTTGGGACAAGAAGGAGGTACACTAGAAATTTAAAAGGAGGTAGCTTTTTATAATGTTTGGTGAGAAGTTCACAATTTCCAGTGTCCTGGCAATAATAAATTAGCAGTAATTTGTTATTTTTATAGAACTTTGGTCTTTCTAGTCCCTTGCATATTGGAGCTGTGGGATTAAGTATTTTCTAGTGGTATTTCTCTGGGCTGGTGAAAGAAAATTGCTACTGAGAAGCCAAATATGTGTTCCTGATTTTGGTGCAAGTATATAACAAATAGGTGATATTTATCCCCCTTACAAGAAACCAAACCAAACCCAGTCTCACGGGTAGGGGTGGGTAGAGGGAGGGTAAACACTTTTTGATGCGTCATTCCTTTGGCTACAGTCCTCCTGCAGTTACTTGCATGTGGGGCTATAAATAAGTCATCATTTCTCAGAGTACCCAGGGTGGAAGCCAAGTACGTTGTTTTGCCTTTGACCCTGACAGGGCTTTTTTTGGTTAATACTTTGCCATTTAGTTGGTGAATTTTCAAATGCTAGCCAATTTTACCACTGTTCATTTATGTAATACCTTATGAAGTCTAGCTCAGGCTAACGAGTTTAGGAAGTTCAAACCATAGTTCTAAATCAAAACATTCACGTAATAACAGAAGATAAATGTAAAAACAAAGGAAATATTCATACATGTATTTTTCCATTCCACACTGAACTCTAAATATTTAGTCACAAAGATTTCACATTATTCAACAATTTGCCTGCCAGCATCAGGCTCTGAATTAATATATTATTTTCCCATGTCTTTCCTTGATGGTAAGTAAGTGTTTTCATGATACATGGCATAATATTTGTATAAGATTTTGATCAGTTGTAAGTCTAAAGTGGGTTTCAATTCCATTATCATTAGAAATATCCTTTCCCCATAACGTGCCATCTTTATGACAGAAATGGGAAATTAAAAACCAATATTTTGCTCTTGCATGCAGAAGAAAATGCCATTTCTGTTCTGTTTGATATGCTGATGCAAAATATGAGAACTGTGGCTTTTGTTAAATATGGCTGAAATTGGAAGGGCCATTTTGGGAAGTGGTGAAATGGGCAAGTTGTTGGTTTTTTTTTGTTTTGTTTTGTTTTTTTAAAGATTTTTATTGGGGAATTGGGGGGATGGGAACAGTGCTGGGGAATTGGTGGAAGGGGAACAGGCAAGTTGCTGTTGTTTTGTTCTTCAGTCTAGTTGTGGAGGGCGTTGCTTCACTGGCCCAATTTTGCACCATCATTGCGCTCTTCCTGGGCAAGGCAGATCAGTCACCGGCTTCTGGATGGCCGCTGACTGCGGCTGCTGGCCGCTCATGCTGGCTGCTGGCTACATACAGTAGCCCATGGCAGCCCACTGCCACAGGGGCTGCAGCCTACGCCGTCGCCGGTGACTCATGGCAGCCCAGCTCCAGGTTGAGCTGTTGTTCAGCATCTTAGCTGTGGAGGGCAGTGTCACTGGCCCTCATATGTGGGATCCGAACCGGGGCCCTCTGGCGTCCCAAGCCAGTTCTTAACCATCGCGCCACTCGGCCGGCCCAAGTTGTTGGTTTTAAGGTTGGCTTGAGGAACATTTTTTTGATTCCTGTTAAGCAGATGCTTCTTGAGCCCACCAGTTTTGGTGGTGGGGTAGGCAGGTCAGCAATTGGATAAACAAGCTGACCAGGTCATAGAAACACGTGTGTCAACCAGGAGAAGAGGACACCTCCTGGACATACAGCAGAATCTCAAAACTGTAGGGAAACCCTTTATCCTTTTCTTCTGCTTTGCTAATTGAAAGGACTACAGTTCTCCGTATTTTTGCAGGTTGAATCCCCTATGCTGCTTTATAGAAAAACAGTCCTTTCCATTAGCAAAGTAGAAAAGGATAAAGGAAAATGATGACTTTTAAGGGAACATTTTTAAGACTTCCTTTTTTTTTTTTTAGCCTTAAAAAAGCGAGCTGGAAAGTGAATCTGGTAAATTGAGTAAAGATTTCCCCTTGGCCCTATTCAACTGTACACAAGACACTGGTGCTTTGCCAGAAAGAATTGATTGGTTGTTAGAGGTCCAGGCACGGCCATTTTTTCTGTTTCACTGTATTTATAAAGCAGTTACGTAATGCATTTGAGGATCTGGGTTTGTCTCTCTGGCGGGCATGCAAATACAAGGACGTCTTTGGGCCTTTGGAGAGGAATAAGTGTCTTCCCCAAACCAGGCCCTTTCAGGCTCCAAACTCCTGAGTCAGCATGTTTTGCCAGTGATGCCATCACTGTCTACCCAGTGGCAATGGAGAGTGAAACCGGGACCACTAGGCCTGCTTGCCTAGTATTAGTGGAGGAAGTGGGAAGTGTCTGGAATATTGGAAAAGGACCAGAGTGAGATGACTGCAGAGTCGGACTCACAGCTTATCTCCTGGTCTCACAGTGGGTGCTGAGACAGAGTGGGTGTGTGTGCACTCAGGAAGAACAGGTGTCTGCGATGGCAGCTGGGTTTTACATGGAGTGGGTCTCCCTTGGCCAGGGGGTGCCTGTCGTGGGAGCCAGACAGGAGTTAGAGTCCTCTAGCTGGAAGAAAAGGGCTTCTGAAGCTTCCTATTGGCACCTAGACTGTTGATCTTTGCAGGGATGGAACTGGTTGGGAATAAGTCATATTGATGATGTAGGTGGTTCCATCTATCCTCGGGAACATTTGTTTAGCATCCCAAATATTCTAGGTTTTTGTAGGAGACACCTATGGGCTGCATCCAGGTTTTGATTTTTACATTGTTTTCCATCCTAAGATGAGCTGGCTGCAGAGTGTTTTTCTAGACTTGCTATATTACTATCTTTTTAAAGGCATTTGATGCACTTAACAGTAGTCACTGAGTAAAGCAGCCACTGGAGAACACACAGGGATTTGAAATCAGGGCTCTGTTGTTGAGGAGTGTTCTTGGATATTCCCTCAGAGCAGCTGTGTCAAGAAACCTAGGGGGGCTGGTTGCCTGTCTCCTCCTCAGAGCCTGGTGATGGTCCCCTCTCGCCAGCTCCCCGCCCTGCTGCCTTTTTTAGCCAGAAGTCAAAGCTTTAACCATATTCCATTCGGGGTTATAATTATCCCCTAATTTAATGCAAACAAAAAATGCAGTCTTTCCAATCAATACTACCTTTTATTTTTATTTAGAAAACTGAGTTTACAGCAGTTAGGAAACAAGCTAGCAGCGTTTCTCCAATCCACACTCCACCCCTTCTCCCTGGTTCCCTCCTGCTTGCTAGGTGCCAAGTCTGGGTTGCACCCTCCTTTCCTCCTGCCTCTGCCTTACCTGGTGGTTCAGTGGCCTCCTTTCTGGACCCCCCACCTGCATTTCCAGATGCATCTCTGCTGGCTCCACCCACAGGTTAATAGTCCACTCTGCAGGCTCTGTCCAGGCTGCCTTTCTTCCGAAGACTCTTCAGTGCTTCTGTGTTGCCTGTGGACTCCAATCTCTGGCATTCAAGTCTGTCCAGGACTGGAAGAGAACCTCCCTTTCCATACTTACCTTGTGTGCCCATCAGCTTGCTTCAGATAGTGCCTTTGCAACGTGGCAGAGTTCCTTCATAAGTGGTGTTTCTTGGGACAAGGAGGCTAAATCCCCTCTAATGGCAGTTTCCCAATATTGAAGCAGTGCACAGAGTAATGACATTAATTTCTGTGTCGCCTTCTGTTTTGATGCAAAGTGTGTACAGACCTCAGTCACACGGGCATAGGTACCCATCTCCATCACTCCATTTTCTCTTCTGGGAAAGGAACCTCAAGAAGCAAGGGTGTGTCTGTTGGGTTCTCCTGTGGGGGGTGAGAGAGTAGAAAAGAGAGAAAACGCTTCTCACCTATTCCCCTGCATCGAGACTGAGTAGATTCCGTGCATTTTCAGAAATGTGCTATGGGGACAGGGATGTTTTGCTAAGTCCCTTCACACAGGACTGGCCTCGTTGACAGGAAATGAGTGATGAGAGGTTGGCAGCCTCTGGCAGCTAGGTGTGCCTCAGTGTTGACTTGATTCTGGCCAAACTGCTGGGCTGTTTTTTTCCTCTTGGCAAACATCTTTTAAATAGCCTTTTGGAAAATATCTGATTGGAATATTTGAAGCGGCAATTTAATTTTTAATTGTAGTTAACATGTACATAAAATTCACCATTTTAACTATTTTTAGGTGTACAGTTGAGTGGCTTTAAGTACATTCACATTGTTGGGCAACCATTACCCTCATCCATCTCGTAGCTCTTTTCATCTTTCCAAACTAAAACTCTGTCCCCAATTAAACACTGACTCCCTGTTGTCCCTTCCCCAGGCCCTGGCAGCCACCATTCTCTTTTCTGTCTCAATGAACTAGACTCCTCTAGGGACCTTATGTAAATGGAATCATACAGTATTTGTCCTTTTGTGACTGTCTTAGCTCACTCAGCATAATATTCTCACGGTTCATACATGTTGTAGCATGTGTCAGGATTTCCTTCCTTTTAAAGACTGCATATTATTCCATTGTATGGTTAGATCACATTTTGCTTATACATCTGTCCATCAATGGACAATTGGGTTGCTTCCACCTTGTGGCTATTGTGAATAAGGCCGCTATGAACATGGGTGTACAATGTACAATATCTCTTCAAGTCCCTGGCTTCAATTCTTTTGGGTAGATACCCAGAAGTAGAATAATAGCTGGACCATATGGTAATTCAATGTTTAATTATTTGAGGAACTGCCAGACGGTTTTCCAGAGTGTGACCATTTAATTTTATTAATTTCCTCAAGTCCAGCTCACCCATTTTTTTCTCAGCCTTTCCAACTTTGTAATACAGTAATACCTTGGTTTGCAAGCATAATTTGTTCCGGAAACAAATTACTCGTATTGCAAGACGGCGCTCGTGTACCATGTTAAAATGTATCAGAAATGTTTGCGCATCTTGTGGAACACTCACAAACCAAGTTACTCACAATCCAAGGTTTTTCTGTACTTTGTTGCCATCTTTGTGGTAGGCATTTTCCAAAAAAATTTCATAAATTACCTGTGTACTAGATTAGCAAGGAAACTTTTTGAATCGACAGCCTGTAGCACCAAATCCCATACTTAAAGAGCAGCCATAGGCAGCAGGATTTGGTGTGCTAACTTCTAATCGTCTCAGATAGGACCCGTGCCAAAGGATGGCGTGAACACTTGTTATTTTTTCTGGGAGGAAGGGTACATGGTGCTGGCAAGTACACTGGCCTTAAAGCTATTTTCCCTTGATGACCTTATGGGAAGGTTTATAGAACAGTCAGAGGATGTGGAATTGTTCTTGGCCGCTCTTGGGAAAGAAAAAAAAAAAAAAGATTTTTCCATCATGTGGAAAATACCGAACATTTCTTACAGGAGCAGTTGGGTCAGAATGATATTATTTTAGGTTGGTGAATTTATTGTGATCTTTTGGGAACATTAAGAAAAGCCCATTAAGGGTGGCTGTATTCATTAGCACTGACTCCCTTATAACTTTGCTTTTCTTGTTGTTAATGGCATTGTCGTCGGTGCTTTCTTTGGGTGTGCAAGTTCACCTCCTCCACGACATTAGCAATACCATTTGTTGACAAAGTATACAGAGATTTATGATGTGGTCACCCTAGCTAAAAACTCTGGAATCGCTCAGCAGTCCAAGTGGCTCATGCGAGGTAGTGGTGGTTTCTATCAGCTTAGAGTATGCATTGGACTCAGATACAGAAATCATAAACCAAGCCACTAGGCTTCAACAGTCTGAGCACAGAGGAATGCCCAACAAACAATCCTGATGCTTTGCAAAAGGCCTGGCTTTGGACTTCAGGCACCATCAACAACAAGAGCACAAATGGATGCGTTTTCAGGCCTTGCCCTGTGATATTAACACATATTACAACAGTGTGCAGTTCAAAGGAGAAGACCCCACACCCACCCCTGCCATACAAGCAAACTGCCATATCACCAAGGCAGAAAGAGGCTCATCCACGGCTGCTTCTTGCACTGGTAGCATGTTGGAACCGAGAAAAGGAGCTGGCCTTTCAGAACCACACAGAAAACAAACCAAAGCACACATCTTACTACGCCAGCGGTTCTCAACCTTCCTAATGCCGCGACCCCTTAATACAGTTCCTCATGTTGTGGTGACCCCCAACCATAAAATTATTTTCGTTGCTACTCTATAACTGTAATTTTGCTACTGTTATGAATCGTAATGTAAATATCTTTTTGTTTTCCGATGGTCTTAGGCGACTCCTGTGAAAGGGTCGTTCGACCCCCCCCAGAGGGGTCGCGACCCACAGGTTGAGAACCGCTGTACTACGCAGAAACGATTTTGAAGTCCATCATTTGTACACAAGAAGAACAAAGCGTGTTTATGGCGAGCTGGACAAAGTAGTGACAATGACGGGTGGCGTTTGAAGGAGCCACTTAGACATCACAGAACCACAGGAAAGTGTGAAGGTAGCTTAGCATAGAGCAGAGCTCATCCCAGGGAGAGCGGGGTAGACCAGTTGTTCCAGTTTCTTCTGTCGACCAGGGATGGTCTGCAGGGATTTTGCCACACTGGTCTCTCAGATGGCTGGTAACTCACATTTCATGCCCACAGTATTTTATCCCTGCCCCAGATTCACAAACAGCATATTTGTGATCTGTAATTCCTCACAAGTTCTTATAACTTGCATAATTCTCTGGAATAGAGTCCAAATTCTTCTTAACAGAAGGATAAAACAGGTATTTTTCTTTTTTTCTTTTTTCTTTTGCCTGAGAAAGAGTAAGGCCATGGTTTCAGGTCTTTAACGTCACACCTGTTCATCAACAGTGGCGGTAGGGAACAGCAGGGGCTCCCGGGCAGGCCTTATTAGAGGGGTTTGTAGAATAGTAACCACCTCACCTCAGATAGCTTCTCCAGCCTGTGTGCATGCTGAGCTTTTACTTTGTCAAAATCCCAACAGTTTTGGAAAGCATTTGGGTTAATATCGTCCACTCTGTTGAAAAGACCAGACCTCAGGAGAGTTTAGGCACCATCAAAAGTGAGGCAATGAGGTGGACGGCGCTTTGCAGCTGCTGGCCAGGCAGCATCAATCTATGCTTCAGGTGACTGCTGAGTCACCAACCTCACCGAGCCTCAGTTTCCCTCCCTGCAATGGGAGCAGAGTTCTGGCCTCAGAGGTGGTTGTCAGGATTTTGTTACAGGCCATCCTGTGAAGCCCCAGTTGTACCTGGTATGAGCACAGTGAGTGAGAGTCTTGGGGGGTTATTACTGTGGGGTCCTAGGGGCCCCCTTGTTCTTTTTCTCATCAAATGCTTGCTGAGCACATGCCTTGTGCCAGGGCTGTGCTCACTGCTATGAGGAGGCATTCCCATGCAGACTTCGATTTTGGGTCCCCCATTACAAGCCCGTGTTCCTTTGTGCAAGCCAGTCACCTCTCTGCCCCTGCTTTCTCATCATTAAAACGGAGATGACAGTAGCGCCTCTCTCATGGGCTGCTGGCAGGGTGGAGTGCTGTGGGGCCCACAGGAGCTTGGCATGGTGCCCAGCACACACAAAGGTTGGTGCGAACCCGGCCTTGTCATTATTAGCTCTTGGCTAACAAGCAACGCTGTGTTAGTGTGGATTCGTTCAGTTACAGCGCTTCCTGTAGAAGCCTCACTGAGACCTCAACAGGAGGACCCGAGGTGTTGGTTGGGAAGTGCGAGGGGGATGATTTTGAAAAGTGGGGCCATGGTGGGGTGGGAGCAGGGGCAGGGCGGAGAAAGCAGCAGGGCGTGCTGTCAGCCAGGCGAGGGGGAGGACAGGGAGGCTGGGAGGGTGTCAAGGGTCCCCTTCCCTGGCTGCTGATCTAGGGTAGCCCTGGGCAAAAGGACAGACTGGCCAGCTGCTCCTTCCAGTGTCTCATCTGGGTCTTCAATGGAAGGACCTGGGTCTTATCTGGGTCTTTAATGGAAGGACCTGGGTCTTTGTTTAATAGAATTAGCAGCATGGTGAGCCACAATGGAGGTTAAGGAGGTCTTTGTGGAACCCTGACACCAATGACAATCTCATTTCCGCAGGAACATGCATCCTTTCCAGACCACTGAGTTTTTTGTTTTTTGGGGTTTTTTTGGTTTTAGCTTCAGGTATGCAAAACAATGTAATAGTTAGACATTTCACCCCTCATGAAGTGATAACCCTCCTCCGCCAATCTACTACCCCTCTGACATCGTATATAGCTGTTACAGTTCCACTGACTCTATTCCCTATGCTGTACTCCACATCCTGTGACTAATATATAAAATTATAGTTGACATTCATTATTATTCAGCTTCAGCTTCAAACGCAGACCACTGAATTTTTACCACACTGTATTCAAAAGCTGAGGACTGTCTGATTTTGGATTTGTGTGATCAGGTTAGCAAGACAAGGCCAAGGCTTAGGCATCCTCCCTCTCTCCGTCCCTCCCTCCCTCTCTCTTTTTTCAGTCCCTCCCTTCCATCAGTCTGTTTCTGTTGCTTTGTGATTTCTTGGCTCTAAGGTCCAGCAAATGTTTCTATTTTTATTTGTTTTTTTTTAATTTTTATTTATTTATTTTTAATTTTTTTTAGCCGAGCTATCCTGCTACCTATTGGCAGCTCAGCTGCATCTCAGCTCGGGCTGGGCATCGAACTGCTGTTGCTCAGAGCTCAAACTCTTGAGCGAGCTCTTAACCAACTGAGCTACTCGGCCGGCCCCCAGCAAATGTTTCTTGTTGCAGAGTATGGCGTTTGTGAAAACTTGCGGAAGCTGGAGATCACGGGCGTGTCTTGTCGGGACGTCTATGCGAAGCGTAAGTTAATCTACTTTAATCATCCATCATTAACTTTGATCCAAAAGCAGACAGTAAGCGTCAACAATGGATAATAAACTTGACCCGAAGTCCACAGTTCCATTCTCAGACACCGTCATAGAGTTGTCATTGACACTAAGAGGCAGCACTGGTGATAATAGCACTAAAATTGGGCAGGGGGCGTTCTCTCCCTTTCTGGGTATGTCAGTACCCTTATTTTTCAGCCCATCACAGGATATTAGGCATCCAGGACCTTTAGATTTGAGAAACATGGCTGCACCAAGAACAGCTCTGGGGTGCTTCCAGGGGGGTCCCTTTCTCTGCACTCTGGGCCCACGGCCTGATTGGCTATGTGACTGGCTGATAGTACATGGCACACGAGGCCTTGAGGCTCCCCTTGACTCCCCCTGCTAACTTGGCTGCCTGTGGGCCCGCTGCTTTCTCTGGCTCCACCCCAGGCTCAAGCCCTGTGGCTCCATCTTTCCTTCAGTTTCCTGCAGGTGTGCCCACTCCCCCAGCCCTCCATTCCTTGTTCTTCACTCCTTTACTTTCCACAGTCGCCAGCAACGGCCGCTCAGGGTTTCCCCAGCCCCAAGCTGGCCTTTCCTCAGTGCCCCTTCGTAGGCATGAGGCTGTGAAGGCTACTGATGACGCCGATGTCGCCCATCCAGTTCTCCATTGAAACCTTAGGCAGGAGGTGCTCCTTGCTAAGCACTTGACCCAGGAACTGAGGGTCCTACTTCTCCATGGAAACAACTGTACTTCAGGGCTGAGAAGCAGGCAGGCAGCAGGGCTTCCTGTGGGCCAGGCTGCCGCACGTGCACTGAAGTGTCGCAAGCTTCCTTGCTGGGTCTGGGGGCTGGTTGGTGTCCCTTTCCGTGTTCCCTCTTTCCCGTGGATTGTCCGTCCCAGAGTCCCCCTCTGAGATGCCCCGCCTTTCCTTGGCCGTGCTCCCCGCACAGGCAGAGCATGGCGTTTTTGCAGAGCGGCCGGCCCTGCAGGGAGACACCGGTGGTGTTCAGTCCCTGCATCCACGCTTGTTTCACTGTCTCGTTATTTCCTCGTCCCACCAGAGACCCCTCCACGCTAAGATCCCGTGGAGATTGGGATTGTTGGATGGGTTAGTGTCTCTGGGTTAGGATTCGCTCACGCTTGGGGAGATCTCCTGTCAAAAGGCCCTAAGTTCTCTGTGGAGCCAGGAGCCCTCGACACACATGCCCACTTCCTGGTGGCTCGGCCGTGCCCCCCAAGCTGTCGCCCCCTCCCACCTGCCTCCAGGAGCCTTGGAGAGGCTGTTGCAGGGACCCCTCTGCGCTGCCTCGTCCCAGCTGCAGTTCTGCCAACTCCTAGCACCCCCCTCGACTCCCCCCTCTCCTGTGGGCCTCCAGCTTCACCGTTGCCCTCAAGCCCCCTTTTCAGCCCCGCTGCTGCCTTCTGTGCTGCCGTCTCTGGCCCTGGACCCCAGTGCAAGGTTGATCTGCTCAAGCCGTGCACATTAGATATTGGTTTCCTCTCTCGCCCCCGCTCCACTTCCCTTTCTGGGGGTGGCTCTTCAGGGGAAGTGGGTCTGGGAGGCCCCAGCAGTCCTGTCTCATCAAAGTGTTAACTCCTGCCTGTCTTCTCGTCTCAGCGGAGGTCAAAGCCTCTGTGATTTCTGCAAAGCCCCGAGTTCCAGAGGCAGGAAACTGGTTCTCCCCCCCCCCTGCTGCTCCTCTCCCACCCTGTTATCTGTTATCTAGTATCCCATCCTCGGGGAGCCCACGCTGCCCTGGCGCCACCCTTGGCTGCTCTGTTGGTTGCCCAGAGCTCAGTGTCTTAAATCTGTCCGGGGCATGGGGTCGGAGGGAGTCACTCTTGCTGTTGGCATTGGTGTCAGAGTCAGAAGGAAACTCTCGCTACAGCAATCCCTGTGTATGTACGCATGAGAAAGATTTCCTGGTTTTTGTGGATGGCCCCCTGGCTTCTATCAGTATCTAATTGCTTTTTTCATTTGTTAGGCCATTTGATGATATTATCTTAAAGCAACATGAAGGCAGCTTTCTCTTTAAGAGTTGTAAGCACTCAAAATAATGTCCTGGGGGAGGCAGGTGCTCGTGCCTGCTAGGCGTTAGGGGCTGTAATACCCACAGGAAAGCACACCTGGGAAAAAGGCCCCCATGGAGCTCGTCTCAGCCGTGGGCAGAGGGCGTTGGCTGGGCTGTGGGGGCAGCTGTCCTGTAGAGGGGACCCCTGGACCCAGGTGGGCAGGCAGGTAATGTTTATACACGCAGACCTAGGGGAAAGCCCGAGACTGAAAATCTACCTCCCCAAGTGGAGGGCAGGGAAAAGACCAAAGGAAGAGGCTGGCCACTCCAGTCTGGTAATTAATGGATTTTATTAATGAGGACAGGGCATTTAAATATATAGACGCAAATCTGCATCACCGGTCCACAATGCATTAAGGGAAACTTTTATATACAAGGCCTGTGTTGGGTGGCTACAAGACGAAATGGATCTCCGTGATGCTTGGCAGGCACCAAAGAAGTACACAGGGTAAAGTGGGGGCAGGAGTCATGGGTCCAACTACGTGAATGCTACCAGGTATGGAAATTACTTTACATGCTTGACCAGGTGAAGACAACCTGCTCCAGGAATCAGCACATAGCAGGAGGCAAGGGAGGGATGCTCACTGATGTCTGAATGAACAGCAGTTACGATTAGATGGTCTCTAAGGGGGCTTTGCAGAAAAGCAACCTCAATTCTGGCTTGGCACCAGCTTGCCGGACAAACAGCAGTCACGTCATGGAACAGCCTGTCCTCCACATGTGGGTGGTGACTGCCGGGGAGCGGGAGGTGGTGTGGCAGGGGATAAGTCCAGAGGTGGGCAAGGGAGAGGGACAAGGACCATGGTGAGGTGAACACATGCACACGTGCATGTCTAGAGTGTGGGCACGTGGACGAAGGAGGTTATCTGGAGGTTTCTTTCAACTGCTACTTTTGACCCCTTGAAAATGGTTGGGAAATCCAAAGAATACTTCATATTATCTGTTATTTAGGATCCCAAAGTGTTTAATTTGCCCTGGCCAAAGCGGCTTTCACAGTTTTTGTGAATTTGCTTTGAAGGCCTTATGCAGGGGGAAATTACTTAGCTTCTAGAATAAGTGGTAGAAGAAAGTCAACCTTAGCTCCCAGTATAGGTGGGCGAGTGAGAGTGGCCAGCCTTGATTCAGCAGCGAAGGGTCTGAGTTAGGAGCTGGCAGATGTCGTCCTTAGTCAAAAACAAACAACACACAAAGGAAGACACCAGGTGTGCACCGGGCGAGGTGGAATCTTTGTTGGGGCAAAAGGGTCCCTAAACCGTGACCCCAAATATCCACGAGCTGCGACCTCTGCTCCCCCACCTCCATGAGCTCTGTTGATCTTGGCAGTCGGAAGAGAGTGAGCACAGAGAGTGTCCCGAGCTTGCCCGCCGTCAATGAGTTTCTCGTGTGAATCCATTGAGTAAAAGGAAGACAGGTCCCAACGTTTTCTTTCCAGCCAGGCCTCTCATCTTTGGCGAGTGCTTGCCTCCCAAGGTACCGGGAGTGGAGTAGGTAAGGGAAACGTAAGATGAGGAAGAAGGTGCCAAGTCACCTGAAAACTGTTTATACTGTCGTGAAAGCAGAACCATCCTTAGCCCTTTCCCTACTGTGTCTGTTCAGGTATAAACCCTCGCGTGAAGTCGGGACGTTTCATGAAAATTCTTCCCGATTACGAGCACATGGAGTACAGAGATGTGTACACCTGCCGTACGTACCTCCTGCTGCTTTGGCTTTGGCGGGGGAGCACGGCAAGAAGCTGCTGGAGAGGGAACCTCTAACTCAGCGCGTGGGTGCTTTGGTACTAAGAGCGAGCTGACCTCCTTGGCTTTTTTAGCTGTCTTTTCACCTTTCCAATGTGTCCTCTGTGGCTCGGCAGTGGCCAGGATCACACCTGAGTGGTGGCCTGGGGCAGCTGGCCATATATATGGGCCAGGTTTCCGTAGCATCTTTGGGGTTTTTGAGCAGTACCAGCAAGATCTCTTTGTTGATGCACATTTTAACATTTACCGTTTATTGAGGCTGAGAAGAGAGAACAGAGTAGAAGCCTTAAAACCTTTCTGTTCCAAAATGAAATGCAAGTGGTTTATTTCTAGGCTTCGTTAGTCAATCACGTTTTGACAGCATGTGTGAAGTTTAAACAAATGACATACACATATACCCACACTAGACCAAAGTATGTAGAAACAGGTGATTATTTAGAACCTGATTCCTCTTTTGATTGGCATTACTTTAGCTCTGAAAATTTTCCAAAGCCCTGTTACACTGATGAAGGCTAGCTCCGCTTTTTATTAGGTTGAGCTGAAATGGAGAGCATGAATTTCGGTTGTCAAGAAAGATATTAGTAATACCTGCTTATGCTGAAAGCCGTTTGTATGTTTGTAGAAGCACAGGGACACCCCTGCTGCTTGCTACTACTCCAGCCCTGCTGAGCGTGCCCTGTGTCAGCATCACCTTTGTGCAGCAGACCCACTTCTGAGTTTTTTGTTGTTTTTTTTCTGAGTCTTATAAGTGCACAATTTCTCACGAAACCTACTCGGAACAGAAGGAATAGAGTCACTTGTGGAATTTTTCCTATCCCCTGCCAGGCTCTGGACTTGTAGCCAGTATGCTCGCTGGTACCATTTTGGGGCCATCCTGGAGTCAGTGTGGAGATGCTAGGACTGGGCAGCATGCTTTGGGGTGGTGTCTGAGCACTGTGCACGACTGCTAACACCACCCACAGCATTTGTGTCATTAGGTCCAGAGCTGAACTGTGTGAGTGAAGACTGGTGGCAAGGGGATCTTGTCAGGAGTGTGTGTGAGCGGTCAGGAGGACCTGGGGAGGGGAGGCTGTGGTTGGGCGGGAAAGGGGTGGGACAGGCAGGTCTGAAGGTGTGGATTCTGTCCTTTTCCAAACCCTCTTGGCAGTAGTCTGTCTAGAACATTTCGTCACAGAATGACTCGCCCTCTCTGCTTAGCAGTCAGTGTGCAAAGGTGCCTTCTCCAGGCCTGTGGGAGAGGAGGTGACGTAGTGCTTATTGATGAGAACAATCGATCAATCACCGTGGCTGTGCTGATGGGAACAGCCTGGCCTGGGCTTTCAAATACAAATGGATAAGCACTTAAAGGCCCATTACATCATACATCTGTTACGGGATTCTTCTAGAATAACAGTCTGTCTGAATTTATACCTGAGATCAAGAAATTCTAACCCACCTCTGGGAGGCTCGGTGGCCGGGACCTAGGAAGTGCATGGAGTTGTGTTGGGGGTGTGTTCTTTTTATCCCCAAGGGGTGGTCAGAAGCTTCCTAGCTTAGAAGGATGAGTCCTGAGTCCAGACTTTTCACCACGCATCTAGGAGACAACTTCCAGAGCATGTGGACTTTTTAGCCACATGTCGTGATATCTCCCATCTGCTGGTAGCTGACAGCTTAGAACAGATGTGTTCCAATTGGAGACTGCCATTCCCTCTACGGTTTGAGTGTAGTTATAAAAATACAGTAGTCATTGTAGAAAACTTGGAAGATCCAGAAAATAAAATGAAAATAACCACTTGTAAGCATTGGCTGCATTTTTCTGTGGACATCTTTACACTGTGAGTGATCTGTTAACCTCCATGAGTATCAAGAGAAAAGTTCACATGCGTGAAAAAGGAAAAGCTGTTTCAACCCTAATCGGAAACCTCTATGTGCCCAGGTGTTCAGTATTCCAGGGCTCCTAGTGTATTCTAAAGGAGGGCAGCTCAGAATTTGTTCTCTAACATTAGCTGTCAGACCTTCCAAAAAAGTCTGCCGTGATGATTGGCTTGTGAGGTCCTCGGGACCTGGCACCGTTTCTGTCTCCCTCATCCACTCGCACTATTCCTGGAACTCTTGAGAACTTGTGTTCCCCTGGTCTCTTGACGCCCTCTGGGCCGTGTTCTGTTGTACTCAAGAGGATCAACAGTTTTGAGTAGAAGATGCTGTCCCAGAGAGAAGCGAGTCAGCATCATCTAAGACTGCAGATCCTGACGTACGAGCTTTGTGGCCTCAGATGAGCTGCTTTGGCTGTCACTTTTGTTTCTTTTTCTCAATATCAGGCCATATGTTGTTGTCTGATATTCGTGATAACTTGTGTCTATAAGACATTGTGAGCTTCATGGGGGATGTATTGTCCTCATCGACGTATCTGACACGTGTCCTGGTGTGCGAATTGCTGGCGACGGTCAGAGCACGTTTAGAACTTTGTGTAGGCTCTTTGTGTAGCCGTAGGGCTCTGGGTTTTGAGGTTCTAACCTAGAATTCTGGCAGTGCTCCAGATTCCTCTAGTAGATAGATTAGATAGATGGGATTTGGTGAACATTGCTCACCACATGGGGAGGAGCTGGGCAGGCCACTTTTAACCAATGACCCAGCTCAAGGCAGGCAGGAGGAAACTTCCTGTCATTCGTGGGAGGCTTAGCCTTTTGTTTCATTCAGGATGAGCCCATGTTTTGGTTAGAGTTCAAAGTCTGAAAAAAACATGACTCACCTCTGGCAGCCAGGCAGGGGGAGTTCCCTCTTACTGGTGGGAAGGTCGGCCTTCTCTTTGGGCCTTTATCTGATTGGATGAGGCCCATCACAGTGGGCAGGGCGATCTGCTTCACTCAGTCCACGGGTTTAAATGTTCGTCTCATCCCAGAAACACCCTCACAGACACACCCACAATAATGCGTGACCAAATGTCTAGGACCCCACGGTCCAGTCCAGTTGGCACATAAAATTAACCACCACGCACTGCCTGCAGAGAGATCCCAGACCCTGCACCTGGCAGGCAGGGCCCTACAGGAGTCGGTTGCCCATTTGTCCATTCATTCATTCATTCATTCACTCGACAAACACACGTGCAAAGGAGAGCAAAGTGAAGGATATTTTCCAAAACGTTTACTGCAGCCGGTCATCTCTGTGTAGTGGTATTTCAAGTTGGCACTCCTGTTGTCTTCAATGAATATATATGCATTACTTTTGAAATAAGGTGGGGAAATGTGGGTTTGTTTTTTTAAAAAAAGAAAGATGACCCAAGTTCTTAATCTACAGTCCCATGATGTTTTGGTCTCTGCCCCCACCTGTTAAAGAATCCCGCGCCTCCTCAGCTGTGTAAACGGATGGGAGGCTCATCACTTTACAGGGACACCCAGTCTGTGTCTTGCAAGGTAGCAGTCCCTTGTCATTGGAGCTGCTCATGCAGAAGCTGGGTTTCAAAATGACCCAGCTGTCTGTTTTATGATGCTTTTCAAAGACCTTTTCATCTTAGATGTCTTTAGAAACTCGTAGGTAAATTTTGCTTACATTCACGTTTGTTTCCAAGGCTCCGTTAAAAGCTTTCATCATTTCTTCATAACCCTTTCTCCTCATACCCTTTCCTCTGATTTACTGTAAAGTGGAGACTGGCTCCCTCTCAAAGGAAGACCCATTCTTTCTCTCTCCCTGTAGTGCTCCACCGATACAGACACATTTTGGGATTGTGGCAGCCAGATATCGGACCGTACGGAGGACTGCTGAATGTAGTGGTAAGTCCGAGAGCATCGCACGTGGGTTCTTGTGATGTCAGGACTGCTGCCCCACATGGGTGAAGCTTAGCGCCTTTTCTACTAGAAGGGCAAGTCAGCTGTTTTCTATGTGACATTAATCACAAGGAACTTCTTATCGGGTTACCTTTTTCTGCCCTAGCTGGTTCTCTGCAGAGCCGCTGCCTCCCTTCCGAGGCGTGCATGTGCTCTGAACAGCACCTCTTGAGCAGAAGCCCCGGGGCCGGGTATATGCAATTATACTCAGTTACACTGAGCTTTGTGCAGGTGCCTGGACCCCAGTGTTGCTGTAGCCGATGCTGCAGTGAAAACAAAGTCAGGTGCCCCTCGGGGAGCACTGCTGTTCTGGTCCTGCTCTCTTTCTCGCTGGCACACGCCAGAAGCCCGAGTCCAGGGGACCAGCTGCACATCATGTAACGGTGTTGGGTCTGCTTGGCTGTGGCTGCTGGGGCCCTTGGACAGCCAGCCTCGGTGTGGCTTTTCCGAGCCTGGTCCAGATGGGCTACCTGCTGACTCTGTCACTCTGTGTATTTTGCTCACCAGGTGGGGTTTTGTGCAGGGATAAGTACTGCTTTATAGTCTTCATATTTGGTGGAAACATTCATTAAGAAACATGCTTTACATATGTTTAATATCACTGGGGAAAAGCCTTGCTTTTAGAACATTCTCTCAGGGACAAGCCAGACAGTTCCAGCGTGGGCAGATTTCTTTCCTTTTAGTCAGGGAGGGTGATAATTGTTTTTCTTACTGGCAGTGAGTAATAGAGTTAAAAAAAAATACAGCTTCTGAAAGCGGGAGATAATTAAGGGAAAATGGAGCCCATGACTGAACAACGGCAACTGGCACTTATCTCAGACCAATTAACCGCAGAAATGATTAAATCCTCTCCTCTGTCACTGAGCTAGAAGCTGTGGATCTAGGCTGTCCTGGGAAGGCAGGAACAACTGCTGGGTCATCCCAATGGGGCTTCAGAAGCTGTCCCTGTCCCTCCACTGAGGACGTGCGTGCCCTTGTGCTGAGTGCGTGTGTGTGGGGACTGCGCTGTCCTTTGATTTAAGCTCCATCACTTTCTATCACTTCCCGGCTCACATACACACAAGATTAGCAGGAATGGTAGCATGAACTATGGACACCACAGCCTGGATTCAACATTTACTGATAATGCGCCAAGTTTGGGGCACCTGTGTCCCCAACCTCCCCCCCTCCACCCTTTGCTCCTTTGGCATTTTCTTTTCAGGCATTTTAAAGCAAATCCCAGGCCTGTGTCATTTCATCTTTTTGTACTTCAGTGTGGATCTCCAAAAATGTGGGTGTTTTCCTACATATCCACCATGTGAATATCACACCTTACAAAAGTGGTTGTAATTCCTTGATATGACCTGAGACCCGGTCCCTATGTAAGGTCCCCTGATTGTCTCAAAACTGCTTTTTGATAGCTGGTTCGTTCAAATCATGACCTAAATTGGGCCCTCACGTTGCATGCATTTGTTTTGCCTTGTGTGCCTCTCCTGTTGAAAGCAGCACCCCCACTTTTTCTCAGGTCAGTTGCCCTATTGGGTATCCCACTTTCTGGATTATTCCACTTTCTTCTTTCCCATGTCATTTAGCTCGTTCTATGCCCTCCCACCCGACCATTTGAAAGCCGGAACTTCTCTCAAAAGCTTCCTTGGATTCAGGTCTAACTACGTTTTTCCTATTGAAAAAAATTTTTTTCAGGTTTATTAGGTATAATTGACAAATAAAATTGTAAGCTATATAAAGTGCACACCATGGTGACTTGATATAGCATACATTGTGAAAAGATTCCCACATCTAGTTAATTAACACATCCGTCATCTCACATTTTTAGCCTTTTTTTTATGAGAATGTTTAAGTTCTAATAGCAAATCTCAGTGATATAATACAGTGTTATCAACTATAGTCACCATATTTTACTTTCTAGTTAACAAGCGCTTGGCTGGCAGGGTTGTGCTTGTCCCCAGGGAGCAGACCAGGGACATCACAGTGTCCACTAGCTTTGAGGGTCTGCGTGGAGGGAATGTGGAGATGTGGGTGCTCATTGTGGACCAACCCTCATGTGGACATGCGCCCTTTCATCCTTGCTGCAGGTGGATGGCTTGTTCATTATTGGCTGGATGTACCTACCTCCCCACGATCCTCACGTGGATGACCCCATGCGATTCAAGCCCTTGTTTAGAATCCACCTGATGGAGAGGAAGTCTGCCACAGTGGAGTGCATGTATGGCCACAGAGGGCCCCACAACGGCCATATCCAGGTGATTGTATGCTCGGGGCTCCCTGAGACATGGCAGCTGTGTGCAGGCTAGGGGCACGGCGTCCTCCGCTTTTCCCAGTCCTGGTGCCAGCCGAGTTTGTAGTGGTATTCCTCGCTCCAAGCCTGTGTCTGTACAGATCAGGGGAGACAGGAGGAAACAGGGACTCTACCCCCACCTCTTCTGTGTATTATTTATGCTATGGTGCTGTGATGTAACTCCCCAAAGGATCACTTGCTGGAACTCTCCACTGGTTCTTTGTCCAGTTAAAACCAATCACAATTCCCCACTGTTCCTTTTTCAAAACCGCTTTGCCAGAAGATCAGCTTGGAATAAGACACTGTGATACTATTCTGGCAAGTGTGTTATCTAACACTGTGAAACGACAATCCCCTTTTAGCTGCTCTAAGAATTCCCCTGGTAAAGTGCAAAGGCCCCTCTCAGCTGCACCCCTCCTCTGAGAAGGGAGTATGTTCTCAGAGTGGTTCTGAGCTCCCTTCTGTGGACCAGCCACGATTTGGTGGTACCTCAGGCTTCTGTTGATGAGCGGGAGACATCGGTGAGTAGGGGCTTTTTATCTGGTGGGGGTGTCATGACTGACTCTTTCCTGTCTCTCCTTTGTCATGAACACTCAAGATTGTGAAGAAGGATGAATTCTCCACCAAGTGCAACCAGACGGACCACCACAGGATGTCTGGTGGGCGGCAAGAGGTGAGCCTGTGCCCCCTCCGTATACACAGAGCACATGTGAGGTGGAATGGTTTGGCACTGCTAGCGTGCCACCAACAAGAGGACCCTCTCCCGTGGTTCATCCTCATGTTTTTGGCGCAGAAAATGCGTCTGACCATTTTATCAGAAATGGCCTCGTGTGGATGTGTGTCCATGAGCATGGGTGTTTGTTTCCTGCCACCCTCAGAATGAATGACCAAAAGGAAATAGTTTTCTCTGGTTAGTTCTCCTTCGCCCCTTTGGGGAGATTGCCTGTGGGCTGCACAGGTTTCTTGGAGGTGAGTTGCAGGGAGACCCGAGGACTTGCTACTCACCCCTCAAGCAGACCTAGTGGTTGAAATTTCCAGACCAGGCAGCACAATGGATCAGCCACACCCAGGATTTTCTTTATATACTTCCTTTTGTTTGCACGAGTAATTTTACCTTGTCTTTGAGTTTGAGTTTTTTGAGGATCTAAGTCATATTGCCATTTCAAAACAGTCTTAAGAAAAAACTTGAACTTTTAAAATATAGAACACTCATTACAGCTTCTGTGTATTTGTTGCATATCTCAGCCTGTTTCTGAGTCTCCGATGGCTTGGGCTAGCTCATGATCCCTTTCAGCGTCCTGCTCACGAAGGAACCAGTGAATTGTCCTCCCTCACCCCTCATGTGGGCTCCACCCTTCATCAACACCAGAAGTCAGCCCTGCAGCCATTTATTAAAACTATATCCATAAGACTTGCCAACCCTCCCACTTCCTTGCATGCAAACTCTAGTCCCAGGATTTCTGCCAACTTTGCACACCTTTGAAGGCCAAGTCTAGGCTGTCCTGTTGTGTGATCCGGTACCTCAGGGCTGCAGGGTCCTCAGTCTGAGCCTCACGGGCACCTCCCATGTCACCCTGCCATGTGTTCTGAAAACTGCAGCAGCACCTTCTGGGTCCCTATGAACAGTGCAGCCCTCAGGCTGCCCCAGACTCACCCCAGTGCAGACGCTGCCTGGCTTGTCTTCACAAATGACAGCTCTAGCCCAGCCACCACCTTCCTTCCTTGTCCCTGCCCCGGCCCCCCAACCTAGGCTCGTGGAAATCTGGGGGATGCAAGGAGGAGCAGAAATGGGGAAGCAATCACTCAGTTACTAAAATGATACCTTATCATCATCAAATACAAAATCATCAGCATCCAGAGGAAAGAGTGCTGAGATGGCCCCACCTAGGAGCCGTCTCCAAGCCCAGTCTCCAGCCTCCCTTTATGTTTTTCAGGCATTTCTGATGTAATTGCAATCCAACTCAATCTAAGCTGGATTTTTTGTAGCTTAACTGTTATTCCAGAGATGCTTTCCAATCTTATTAGAACCCTTTACAAGCTTTATTTTTAGCACAGAATAGCACTCTGTCGTCTTGCTGCAATGTAATCAGATGTAATCGTTCTCCTGCAGTTGGACATGGGGTTTATGCTCAGATGTTCAGGTTTCCCCTACTACTCTCCTGACCACGTGCTTGAGTAACTTACCCTCTGGGAGCCTCAGTCCTTATCTGTGAAACAGGGCCATACAATAACCTGCAGACCCGGAGTGACTTTGGAGGATTGAGCAGGACCCCGCCTGTGAATGACTTAGCACCAGGCCTGACGGGAGCTACTCAGGAGGATGCCAAGTATTATTACTGTAACTCTACTTTCTGAGCTCCGTACAAAAACCTTATCTGGATTTTGGATCATGCAGAAATGGACTTGCCGGGTAAAAGGCCCTGAAGATGTTCCAAATTCTTGTTAAGTGTTGTCAGTTTGCTGGGCCTCATGTATAGCCCACCAGGGCAGGTGAGTCCTGCCTCCTACATTTCTGCTGGCCCTGATGTGAGCTCTGATTCTGGCACTTACTAGGTGGGTGACTTGGAAAAGGTCCCTCCACTTTTACAAGCCCCAAACCTCTATAGAGCAGGGCAAATGTCAGCACCCATCTCCTAGGCACCTTTGTGCTGATGGTGGTATTGTGCCAGCACATGGTGAGCCAGCCATGGATAAATATTAAACTCATTCTTGTCTTTTATGTTCTAGGCCCCTGTGTTTTTCCTTGTGCGCACATACCTCATAAGCTTATTTCATAAGGAACATATGTATCTCAAGGTTCTTTGTTCTGAGTAATTGGGTCTGGTTGGTATTTCCTAATGACTTTGACCTTTTCATGCAAAGTAAATAAGATTATGACTGTTCACAAGCCGTCTTCTTCATGGTATTTAGCTCAAGTCTGATTATTCACCATGGCAACATTGAAACCCTTGTTCATTACATTTACTTCCATTTTTATGATATTTATCTATTTGATGTTTTTAGGGCCTTTCCTTCATGGGTTCGGCCATTTAAAATGGAAGGCTTTGACTTCGGCGAACTCTGATTTGTCCATTGTTTTCTTTTATGGTTATCGTTTTCTGTGCCCTGCAAAATGTTACCTACCCCCAAGTTGCAAAGAGTCCCTTTCTCTTTGAAGTGCTGTGGCTTCACGTGATGCTTAGGTCTGCGACCCGTCTTGAATTACTTCTTGTGTATGTATGGTGTGAGATAGGGATTGTGTTTCTTTTTCTTCATGTGGACGTCCAGTTGTTCAAGCACCATTTATGGAAAAGACTTTCCTTTCCCTATTGGGTGACTTGGATGCCTTTGTTGAAAATAAGCTGACCAGATAAATGTGGGTCTGTTTCGTTGCATTGATATATCTGTTCGTCCTTATGCTCATACCACTGTCTTAATTTCTGCAGCTTTATAGTAAGTCACAATGTGAGCTAGTTGGTGTCCTCCAGCTTTGTTCTTTTTGCAAGATTGCTTTGAGTATTCTAGATGCTTTTCAGTTCCATATGCATTTCAGAATCAGCTTGTTGATTTCTAACAGAAAACCTAGCCTGGTGGGATTACGATTGGCATTGAACCTGTAGATCAATTCGGAGTATTATTGACTTAATACTAGTCTTCCAGTCCATAGACACCCCTGACTATTCTTAGGCCTATTGACTTCCTTTTAGCAGAGTCTTGGGGTTTCCAGAGTGGAGGTCTTAACACATACTTTGTAATATTTATTCCCAACTCCTGTGGGTTTTTTTTTTGAGGCTGTTGCAAATAGGATTTAAAATGTTCATTTTCCAATTTTGTGCTGCCAGTATCTAAAAATTCAGTTGATTATATATATTGACTTTGTAGTTCTAATAGTTGTTTAGCCCAGTCACCATAGTGATTTCTGTTGTTGACAGGAGTTTGGGTAGCAACATATTAAAGCAATTGACAGACTGTAGCTCTTTCTTTTTGGTAAATTGCTTTTGCTTTTATTTGTAGAGCTAATTCTAGATAATCATTAGAAACACTACATATATTAAGCTAGGGACTCAGAGCTGTGGATTAATTAAGTGAAATGTGTAGAATCAAGCTGTTAAGCACTAAATATCCGTCACAGTGTTTGATTCCATAATGAATTATTGAGCTTTGGGGGCACAGTATTTATAAAATCTCCCTTTTCACACATTACTGAGCATATAACGTAAGTGTGAGGCACATTTGGGAAGGGAGAATCCACCCACAATCTCTCTACCCTGGCTATAGCTATGGCGTTCCTCATTGACAGCCACAGAAAGCATCTCTGGCCAGCTTGACCAGCACAAGATATAGTGACAGTCCTGCTGTGTTCCCACTCCCCCAAAAGCCTGAGAACCAGGCTCAGAGGCTGTGCAGCATCGAGCCAGCTCAGTGTAGACATCTGTTTCATGGATGGGCATGGAAGTGAGGCTCATGTGGCTGCCCCCCGGGAGCTCTGGACATGGGCTATGGCCCCAGCCTCCTCTGCAGGGATCCCATGTCCCTGCTGCACCCCCTGAAGCCTGGGCCCATATCCTCTGGGAAAGCAGGGACCAGAGCCTCTCACTTTTTGTTGGTGGCACTCCTCAACAGAAAGGGAGGCCAGATACTGGGAGATGAAATGCATGGCAGCTCCCCATTCTTCTGCCTAGCTCTGTTTCCATCCACCCACCAAGGTGGGTTCCTTTGGCATAGGTGTGCCCAAGGTGTCGTCTACAGTTATAATAATGCTGCTTTGTCCACTCAGCATCACAAAGAGCAGCCTCTTCATACCCCTGTGTTATGGTGGTTTTCATGACCTGTGTTCTCTTGGAAGGAATTCCGAACGTGGCTGAGGGAAGAATGGGGACGGACCCTGGAGGATATTTTCCATGAGCACATGCAGGAGCTCATCCTGATGAAGTTCATCTACACCAGTCAGTATGAGTAAGTGCAGCCTCCCTCTGTGGGTACTGTGAGCACAGCCCCTCTCTCTGTGGGTACT
>NW_017731369.1:7320137-7326328 GCF_001890085.2 Hipposideros armiger | reverse complement strand
TGAGCACAGCCCCTCTCTCTGTGGGTACTGTGAGTACAGTCCCCCTCTCTGGGTACAGTCCTTCTCTAGAAGTACTGTGAACACAGTCCCTCTGGATACTATGAGCACAGGTCTTGGGTACTGTGAGTACAGTCCCTCTCTGTGGTAGTACTGTGAAATCAGTATCTCACTCTGTGGGTACTGTGAACACAGTCCCCATCCCCACCTCCCCACCACCCCCTTGTATGTTTTCTGTCTGATTTACCATCATCATCCACCAGCAGTGTGCTCCAGTGGGCCTGGTGTGTGTGCCAAATCCTCGGGGCTGTTTTACCATGTCCACCCTGGGAGGCCTGCTTTCTCACCATCTCTGCCTGTCCCTGTAGCCCCTGTTTTAGCCTCTTTGCCACGTCCTCTGTGCAGTCTCGGGTTCCTGTCCCAGGATGACAGAACAGGAGTAACATTCCCTTCACTCTGCTGAGAGCTCCCCTCCAGCTGCCTTGGGGTGCCCCGCAGAGACCCATGAGCCCCTGTTAAGCCCTGTTGGAATGAGAGAAGGTGTAAGGGTGCCATGCACACATGGGTGAGGGTGAGTGTGGCTCAGGACCATGGAGAGCCCCTGCTCCCCACTGGCCTGGCCATGCTATGCCGCCCTGCCCTCCCTCCATGGCAGAGCAGGGAGGTGTGTGGGCTCTGCACTGCTGCCCTCTGTGCAGCTCTGCTGTGCTCTCATGCCACCCACTTTCCCCCACAGCAACTGCCTGACCTACCGCCGCATCTACCTCCCGCCCAGCCACCCGGATGACCTCATCAGGCCAGGCCTCTTCAAGGGCACCTATGGCAGCCACGGCCTGGAGATCGTCATGCTCAGCTTCCATGGGAAGCGTGCCAGGGCCACAAAGATCACGGTGAGTCCAAGGTCCGCCCGGCAGGTCCAGCCCTGCGTGACCTCATCAGGTTGGCTGTGGAGCAGTGTGACTCGGGCTGTGCCCTGGCTACTCGTAGTGGGCCCAGACCCACGGCACCACTTCATTGGGGAGCTGGTTGGGAATGCAGATCCTCAGGCCCCACCTGGACCCGCCGAACCAGGATCTACAGGGGATTTTGAGTACTTCCGAGGTGGCTTTCCACACGGCTCGCAGTCCTGGCTGCACACTGCGATCCCCAGGGAGGCTGAAAACTCACTGATTGCCCGGGCCCCACCCTACAGATTCTGATTTAATGGGGTCATGGCTGGTAAGGGGCTCCACAAGCTTCCCAGCTGACCCCAGTGGCAGCCACATTGAGATCCCCTGCGTTGGCACACAGGCCCCACTGCCTTTCCTGGCCTCAGCGGATCTTGCAAGCAGATGGAAGGTTGTTGAGCTGAGTGGGGGTCCTGAACAAGTAGACCATGCATCGCCCTCTCCAGGGGCCACTGTTCACGCTGTGCGCACCTGTCATCTACATAGTTGTTGGGGTGCGTTTCTGGCAGATGCACTGAAGCATCCTGAAGAAGCAGTGCCTCTCCCTAGTCCTCACAAAGTATTGCTCTTGTACCTTGGTCCGCCAGGGTCCCTTTGCTTTTGGGAAAGCTTGTAAACGAGAACCCAGAAGCAAGGCCAAGTTTCTGGTCAGGTGGGGCTCTCCTGTGGCGTGTACCTTGGCTCTGTAGAGCTGCAGGGCCAGGGAGACCGAGCTCCTGGGTTCAGGCTTAGGAGCGTCTCTGTTCCGGGCAGACAGATCTGGGCTGACATCATAGGCCTGCCGCCTGCTGCCTGACCCTGGGCGGGTATGAACTTCTCTCAACCCCAGTTCTTCAACTATCACACAAGCTATTGGGTTTCGGAAAAGTCATGATGCAATTTTGCAACGAAAAACATAGAAAAAAATACATTATGACTTTTCCGACAATCCAATAGTTCCCACCCGAGGTCTTTGCAGGTGAGCCACCATGCCGGGTGCCTGTAGGCCCTCACCAGGTCATTCGTGGGTGCTGTCATTCCCTGTCCTCAAAGATACCCTCACAGATGGGGCTCCTGCTCTAAGTACTAACTTTTTAATGCCTTCTAAAATCTTACTTCACAAGGGGTTACCGCTAAGTCACTAGAAAAGCTGGAGCAAGTTCCTCTGGCCACAGTTGGGACCTAGGCTGGGAACTGCGCAGAGCGTGTTTCTGCGGGTCTCACCCTGCCAACTGCTGCACACTCACTCCTCAGGGTGACCCCAACATCCCTGCCGGGCAGCAGACAGTGGAGATCGACCTCATGCACCGCATCCAGCTGCCGGACGTTGAGTACCTCCGAAACTTCAACGAGCTCTCCCGCATCGTCCTGGAGGTTCGCGAGCAGGTGCGCCTGGAGCAGCAGCAGGAGGAAGACAGGCCCGAGGATGGCGAGGACCACAGCAGGCAGAGCCCCCGAGAGCCCCAGCGTGGTCCTGTCCAGCCCAGCGCGGGGCCGCCCACTGAGAAGGGCAAGGAGCCGGGGGACGGCGGGGCTGTGGCTGCGGAGGAGCAGCCTGGCCAGTGCGGGCAGGGGCAGCCATTCGTATTGCCCGTGGGCGTGAGCTCGAGGAATGAGGACTACCCCCGCACCTGCAGGATGTGGTAAGGACTTGAGAGCAGGAGAAGCCTGAGCTTCAGGGAGGGCCCTGCCTCCACACGCAGCATAGACAGGGCTGGCGTGGGCTCGGGTTCTGACAGGCCGGCATGGGGGCTTGCGGCACCAGGGTGGGGAGCCTCTGACGGCTTGGTCCATGCACCAGCTCAGACCCGAGTGGATGGCACTGTTTCCGGGGCTGCACAGTCAGCTCTCACCCCCTTGGGGAGCCTCAGATGGGGGTTATTAGAACTGCCAGGCATGAAGACTCCTCCAAGATGCCTCAAGTCGCATAGTTCCTAAGGTAAAAGGGAGATAAGGCAGGACATCAGGCAGCACTGAAGCAGACAGTGAGGAGGGGGACTCGCCCCCTGCCCACACCTGTCCCTGTGAAAAGCCTGCTTGGAGTTCCCCCGGATGGCCTTGCAGGCAAGGCCTGTCGTGGGTTCTCCATCCAGGCCCTAGTGAACTTAGTTCCACCGTCGGCCCGTTGTTTCTTCCTGATGGTTTCTCTCCTCCTTCTGTCTTTTCTTTTTCCTTTCTGTTATTGCCTTCCTCTGCACCTCATTGAGCCAGCACCTCACTGGCCACCGACATGAACCCCAGCCCAGACAGCGTGTGGAAGGGGGCTGGCATTGCTGCTTCCCTCCCTGCAGAGGTCAGGGTCCCTGATCCGGGATAAGGCCTGCTCGAGGCCGCCAGCCCCCTGCCTGACTTGCTATTCTTACACTGTTGTCTCAGGCCACTGCCTTCAGCCGCTCAGCCCCACCCCCGCCATCCAGGCCATTCCCTGGTAGACGAATTACAAGACCCTCGCCCCAGTACCCTACACTCTAGGGCTATTTAAGTTTAACTAAAATGAATCAAGTTAAAAATTCAGGTCTTCAGTCACACTGGCTATATGTCAAGTGCTCAGTAGCCACACGTGGCTGATGGCTACTACATTAGACATGCAGGTTTAGAACATTCCATCATCACAGAAAGTTCTAGAAAGTTGCCCTAGCGGACATTTTGAGGGAATAATATGTCAGTCTTGGCATTACAGCCTACTGTCTCCACTTTTGTCCAGTTGTACATAAAGGTTTGTTTTGCTTTACATCTGGACCGACTGCTATCTCATGTGCCAGCAGGGATGTAAGTGGGTCTTTACATACAGACTAACAGCGTGAATAGCATACTGAGCTACCTGAATGGGATTTAGGTGTTTACATGGGCTTGGCACAAAAAATTCATCACATTTTCCTCATGTTATAGAATTATGATAAAAGTGGATGAATTTGGGTTTTCCAAAGGGGGGAGATGTACAAATAGCATTCTAATGTAATTTCACCTGATGTAAATTTCTTTTGTAAAGTTAAAAACAAAATTTATTATAGTTGATTTACAATATTATATTAGTTTCAGGTGTACAACATAGAGATTTGACATCTATATTCCTTACACTGTGATCACCACAGTCAGCCTAGTAACCATCTGTCACCATACAAAGTTATTAGATAATGTTGAGTATTTTCTTATGCTGTATAGTACATCCCCATTTGAAAGGTCATAAAAGAAAAAGGCTCTGTTGACAGCTCCCAGTAGCTCGTGGCCTACCGGTAGCCCACTGGGTCACCACCATGCTGAGGCTGACCAGCCCAGAAGCTTCGGTCTAGCCCTCTAGCAGAGCTGCAGGATGGTTCTCCACTCCCATGCTGGATATCGGGCTTTGTGGTTGGGAGGGGCGTGCTGCGTGCCTTCCCTTTCTGGTTTATGTGCCTGCAAGGTTTGGCCTCAGTGTCTGGGCAGGAGACATCTGCTGTGTATTCTCTAAGCCCAGTGAGCATTCTTTGCCTCCTTATGGGCTGTGGTGCTGCTTTCCCCACCCAAGAAACCCTGTGAACCACAGGCCTCGTGCACAGGGCTGCTGTCCCCTCTCCCGCCCAGCAGAGCCTCTGTGTGGCTGGCAGAGGTGGGGGTCTCGGGTACCATCCCACGTGCTGGGAGATTCAGGCCGGTCCCTGACTTCCTGTCATCCATCTGAAGCACCAAGTTCTTTGAAAGAAGGACATAAATGTATTTCGGCCTGATGCCGATCTCGAAACTTGGCCGTGATGGGTATTTGAAAGCCCTGCCTTCTGAGTTAATGTCAGTTGCACGTGAACAAGTCTTTATTGATTATGTTTGAGTTGTTCTATGTTGACATAACTATCCCAGGAGTTAAGATGTTGTTACGTGGGCCTGCGTTCTGAAGATGTATGCTTTGGGACAGAGTCATGAGGCAGGGCTGCCAGAGACCCTCCTCCTTTAGTTGGGTGAGCTGGTAGACAGCAGCCATGGGCGAGGTGAGTCCAACCGTCTGGTGTGAGCCCAGCACACCTGCTCATACGCAGGGGAACATCCGCCCCCTAAATGCCCACAGCTCTCCCACTCTGCTCAGATGGCCCGGTGCGCTGGGCGTGTAGAGTTGTGCAGGGGCCCTAGGAAGACAGGCTCGCTTAGGGACTACTGCCTGCTGGTTCTTAGTTTCTTGCTGGCAAAGAACGAAAAGTGGCTCGCATGGAGTGAAAGGTGTTCTAGAACACTCCAGGATGACCGGGTCCTTGACTTCAGCCAGAACACGCACCTCGAGGCCCCTTTCACGCCTCTCTCCCTCCCGCTTCCCCTCTTTTTTTTGCTCAGCTTCTACGGCACGGGCCTCATCGCTGGCCACGGCTTCACCAGCCCCGAGCGCACCCCCGGGGTCTTCATCCTGTTCGACAAGGACCGCTTCGGGTTCATCTGGCTGGAGCTGAAATCCTTCAGCCTGTACAGCAGGGTCCAGGCCACCTTCCGGAACGCGGACGCACCCTCCCCACAGGCCTTCGAGGAGATGCTTAAGAACATTCAGTCCCTGACCTCCTGACGGCCCCCTTCCCTGCTGGGGGGATGTGGGGGGGTGGCAGCTTCAGACCCCTCAACCTGGGCAGAGCAGCAGCATGCACTTTGGAGATCTGACCTTCTGAGCAGAACACCCGCCTTCTCGTAGGCGTCTTGACCCAGCCACCCGAGTTAACGTTCTATAGAGTGTGCAACATATGCCTGTGTAGTTGTCAGTAGCTAGTGGGGAAGCTGAGCTGAGCATGTCTTTAAAAAACACAACAAAAGACCCAGAACTGATTTAGAGGACGGGCTGCAGAGGCGTGTAAATAACTGAATTGGAGAAATTGGATTTGTCTTTGGCCCACTGGCAGTGTTCTAGGGAAAAGAAAATCTTCCTTCAGGGAAGTTCATGAGGTAACAAGAGACTCTTGCCGTGGGCTGATCTAAGGGGTCGAGTGTGTGGAGTGCCAGCTCCACCACTTGCCCTGCAGGAAGCCAGTGAAAGTGGCCGTGGACCTGTGAGGAGGGCCTTGGCAAGGTGAACTGTGCAGCCTGGGCAGGTGCGCGGGGGTAGTGGGTGTGGAAGGAGAACCCCAGGGAGTTGAAGGTGCCCAGCTTGGGACCCAGGACTGAATTCTCGTTGATTGACTGACTCACTTGGATTTTGGACGGAAGCGCTTCACCCCATCTCAGTTTGGGAACCACTGAAATGGGGTTAGCGATACAGGTCACTAGAGAACGTCACTGTGGGTCTTTGAGCAGCTTGGAGGCCCTGTGACCACCACTCCCTCT
>NW_017731369.1:7306079-7320097 GCF_001890085.2 Hipposideros armiger | reverse complement strand
CCGCCCGCCGGCCCTGGTCCCCAGGCTGCACCCATGTGCTTTCCCTGACCTCTCTCCAGCTTTAAACCTTCACTACTGCCAGTTCCAGTCGGCCCTTGTTGCGTACATGCCGTCCCCTCCCCCGGCACAGCACAGGGTCTGGTGTCAGAATCCCAATGAAAGAGCCAGAAATGGCTGCACACAATGACTGTGCAGCCCCTTTGCGGGCGAGAGGGCAGCTTTCTAGAAAAGTCACACCATACTGATAGGGGCGCACTTTGGAGACCAGAACTCTCGGGATCCTTTCTCATGGAGACCCCAAGCATGGACCCTTCTGCTGGCATGCCCGTATCGGGTTGGCACCTGCATTTGGGGACACCCTCTGAGGTCCCTGCTGACCCATGTCCCCTGAAGAGTAAAGCCCTACATGTGTACAAGCCTCCGAGAATATTTCAGCTCTCCCTGCAGCCCACAGAGAGCCATCTCCACACCACCTGCCCAGAAGTGCACTTCACAGGGGGCAGGGCAGACTTTGTCTCCCGCTCCGTCGCTTGTCCTTGTTGGGTGGACTGTGCCGAGCCCTCACACTGGGGGCAGCTTTGTGGTGCCTTCATGTAAGAGACCAACCTAAGCTGTCCCGTGAAATGTGTACTCTGTTTTCCCAATGTCTCCCTGACTGACCTTTTTTTAAAAATAAAAAATCTCATTGCCAGAGCTTCAGTATGTTTGGCAACTTGGACCTTCCTTTGCTTCCTAATATCATAGAATTGACAAGTTTTGGGGTACAGACCCAAAATGGCAAACTGGCCCTTCCAGGAGGTTCTGGGAAGACCTGGGAGAGGCAAGCAGAGAAGGTGGGGTCCCTCCCGGGCAGCAGCAGAGTTCAGCTGCCTGGTGCTGTCAGTTGAATCCTGTCAGAGATGCACGCCCACGGCTCACCTTCTAGATCCTTCTATCAGGTCCTGCAGTCAAGTTGAGGCATGGTCCCAGTATCCTTGTCTTTGATAGGACAGTCTGAAAGCAGTGTCACACCTCCACTGTCTTGCAGTGTGACTTTTTCTCATGCCTCGTGTGGCCAGGCCTCAACGGTGATAACTATGGCCATGAAGCTTTGAGGAAAATGAAAGTGAAGGACAACTGGGCATGCAAGCTGTTCTCTAAGTTCCAGTTGCTTAAATAAAACCTGCCTACTTGACCCAGAGCCCGAGGCTTGCTCTAAGGGATTCATCTCCATCTGAGACCTCCCAAGCATTGTGAAGTGTAAACAGATCGAAGATAAGCACTTCTGATTAAAACCCAATCTCAGATCTGAATGATGTAACCTGCTTTTGGTGTTTGGATCTATCCATCGTTTCCACTAATAATGACTGAAATAACCATGGGCTGTTGGCTGTGTTCATGTTGGCCCTGTCTCTGGTGTGAGGTGGGACGCCAGGGCCTGTGGAGTGGCCGCTGGCAGTGGCCCACAGTGAGGCCCTGCAGGGCGAGCAGCAGTGAAGGCAAGGGCTTGTCCACCCAGCCTGTCATCCAGAGTACGTGTTGTTTTCCCATTCTGATGTGTCCTCAGCCAGCTCTCAGTTTCCGGTTCAGCAGGTGAGTGTGCAGGGACGCAAGACCAGCTGGCTTCCCTTGGTCAAGGGAATGGTCAGGCGGCTCGTCAGGGGAACTTCAAACCAGTTAATTCATTGCAGGTCCAGCAAGGAACCGGAATGATCCACTTTAGGGACCAGCTCCACCCATGTGGTGCTTGATTTGGGGAAGTTGACAGGTGGACCTAGGAGGGTCTTTAGACGTTTTTCCATCGTTGGCACCACCTTCGCCTTGCCACCTTCCTGCTGTGAGGGTGGATAGGTGTTGTATGGCCTGGAAGGAACCTCGGCTGCATCTCTGCTGCCTACCTGAAGAGGGTGATTGGCGTTTTCAGACACACGTCATTGGAGATTCTTCTGTATCAAGGCTGAATGCTCATTGCATGAGGCTGTTGCAAATGACCTTGTTTTTTTCAGCTATGTGACAACAGGCCTCGCAGTATATCCAGTTATATCTGCCCATCCAGCTCAGACCTCCAGCATCCACTGCTGAGTGTGAACAGGTTTGGAGGCCTCGTGGAGATGGGAGGGTTTCCAACTCCCTCGTTCCTTGGTCCAGACTGGGACCTCCCTTCCTGGCCACACCCCAGGTCCCCCTGCCTGGCGTCTGGCTCACTGTGGCTGGTGCTCACTGCCATACCTGCCCTGCTCCCCTCCCGTACTCTCCTGTCCTGATGCCGGGCAGCTCAGGACCAGACAAGTCCTGGCCAATGTGGAGGGCGGGGAGTGCACACAGTGGCCAACTGGCTAGATGCAGGTGGGCCTCTATTCCTGCTTCATGCAGAACTAGCCCAGAGGCCAAGTTGATGTGCCAAGCTTTCTCTTTCACCGAGAACTTGGAGTTCACTGCTGCAGCCCAGACAGCCAAGACCGCTCCCTTAGCCAGCTGATCTCTCCACCCTGACCACACTTCAGGGCTGGTTTTGAGTTGGTGGCTTGCCCAGGTTTTCTTGCACTGCCACTGTGAGGTCATTTTTTAGTGCCCACGAGCAGTGACTGAGAACAACAGAAAGCCTATCTGCTCTGTCCCTTTGTCACTTGGTGAACGTGGTCACAGGCATCTCGGAATTGCCTGAGCTCCTTGGGACCACGGTGTCTGGTGTGTAGACTCCGAGCAGCCTGACGTTATGACTCAGAGCTTGGAGAAAGAAGTCATGTTCTTTTGGAACCCTTTTGTTCTGTGCACTACCTTCATGTTCCATCTGTTAAGAGTGCTGTGGGGATGTCCTCATATAACCCTCACCTGGCTTGCGGAGAAAACACCCCAATTCATAATTCATGGTCTGTCCCGGTGTTAACTAGGCTAACTTCTCTGTCTTTATTTTTGGGGGGAAGAGCTGGAATGTAATTTGGTTGTGTGCTCCCAGAAGTATTTAGAAAGTAGAAGAAAGCCACAGTGCCATCAGTTTGCCTGAGACTGTGACTGGGGATGAGAGATGCCTGCTTCAGGGGGTGTGGGTGACTGGCAGCCGTGGAGCAGGAAGGCGTTTCCTCTTCTGGGTCCTCTCTGCTCCCAGGAAGACCAGCCAGAACACATAGAGGAGTCAGAACCTTTTGCTTTTTTAGCCTGATTTTACTTTTCATTGTTATTTGAGATCCGATGGCCCACTTGGAGCAGGAAAACATTTATGCTGTTTGGTCTTGGAATCATTGATGATAAAGAGAGTTGAGATGAGAAGAGCTGCCGTCACTCGCAGGCATCCACTTGGGTTTGCCAGGTGGGGCTCTGGGGCTGGGGCTGGGGCTGCGGCAGGGGAGGAGGCACCGGTGGGTGGGGCAGGACCTGAGGAAGCAGCGGCCAAGAGCCTAGGCCCCAGTGTCACCAGGGCAGGAAGGCCATCTGGGGTTGTTACGCTATAAATCTGTTTTTGGAATCTTGTTGTGTGCTTTTAATTGGTTCTTTGGGGATGTGATTCAAATAGAGGCTGGAACCCTAAGCAACATGGGCTGTGGGAGGGGATGACTGTGGGAGAGGGGTGGTGGGTCTTGGGCGCTGCCCTTGCAATACCTGGTCTTGACAAAGTTTCGATTTTCCCAGTTATGGAATGGAGTGGTGACCCACCCCTGGGAACCCAGACGGGTAGATCCCTGGACCCCTCCCTTTGACCTTGGCTGACATGTGTGTCCCCACCCCCAACGAGGCAGCCCAGAGGGAGCTGGGCCACAGTGGGTGTTCTTAGGCTAAAGGCAAAGTGAGTTTGCCTTTTCTGAGAGCAGGATAGGATCAGCACAGACAAGGGCGGGGCTGTGCTCTGTCTGTGGCTGGGCAGACAGCCGAGGAGCTCACTTAGTGTTTGTCTTTTTTCCTGTTTACAAAAGTAATGTTCTTGTTTTTAAATTGTAAATATTTAACACAGAAAGTAAAAGTACCTCATGTTCCCCTCTAGCCGGGCCAGTTCCCCTCCTCCATCTGGGGGCCCGCTGTCCCTAGAGGCACTGTAGTGGCAACTTGCTGGACGAGGGCATATGTGGTCTTTTCTTCCCATAGTCGGCTGTGTTGCTGGGGCCTCCCCTCTGCCCCCTCGAGAGGGGTGTCTTTGTAGCCCGTCCTCTAGTGGGGACTTAGGGTCACTGCAACATGTGTGGCACCAGCCAGCAAGGTGAAAACAACGAAGAAATGCCACTTGGGTCAACTTTTCAGAGCTTGCCCCCAATTTTGACTCGAAAACCCATGAGTGATAGAAGGCTGCCTTCCTGGCTCCTTCCCAGGACGTGGTTTTCAGAAATGGCGTGTCTGCAGAGAACCAATGCTCTGCTCAGGTTCCCACAGCCACCCACACCGTGGCCCCGTGCCAACACCCAGCTCTGCTCTGCCGGGCCCTGGGGTGGACAGCTGCTTCCCAGGGAGCAGAATCGTGAAGGGGCAGTGGACTTCCCAGGACCTGTGTGGGGGGCACCTAAGTGAGGCCTGAGCAGCAGACCAAGGGCCCCTGATGGCTCTGCTCCTCTCATGGGCTGACGGCCCATGGCCCAGGCCAAGCGCAGACTCAAGATCTGTGCGGGGAAGCCAGTGCCCTGTGACCCAGCGCTCCTGCCTCCAGCCCAGCTACTTGTTTGCAGCGGGGCTTCTCCACCAGGTGCTCTGTCTCCACGTTTGGGGCCGTCCTGTGTGCTGTAAGGTGCCAAACAGCATTCCTCGCCTCCCCCATGGTGACAATCTAAAATGCCTCCAGAGATGGCTAGTATCCCTGGGGGACAGTCACCCAGTGAACCACTGGATCAATACCTTCACCTCTGCTCCCCAAATACGGTGCCAAGCATTGGGGACATGGTGAACAAGCAGCAAGGTCCCAGGCCTGCAGGCCTGCACAGGTCACAGCACGGAATGTCCTGTAAATGGGCTGAGGTGGCCTCCCCTCGGCCCTCAGAGTGACACAACAGGGCATGGTGTGTCCCCAGTGCGGTGGGAGGTTAAGGCCGAGACAGAGGCAGGTGAAATTGGACTTGTGGTGCCTGACTAGGCGTGAGTGATGCCTGGCTCAGAACCAGCAGGGTCAGGATGGCTGGCAAGGTGCTGTGTCTTCACCTATCTTCCTCTCGATCTGGGAGGGACATCAATCCCAGAACCCGAGCAGGGGCCCAGGGAAGGGGTCTCCAAGATGGTCCAGAGCTGTGGCTCCTCCCCAGCCCCGGGACCATCTTCCCTGGCACATTTCCCCTGGCTCCTGGTGGTCAGGAGGCGGCGATGGCTGTTGTGTCAGCAGCAGCACCGTCTGCCAGGGGGGCCTCAGGGAGCTTATCGGGAGAGATGATCTCCCAACCCCCACATGCTGAACCATGATCTCCCAACCCCCACATGCTGAACCATGATCTCCCAACCCCCACATGCTGGACCATGATCATCTCCCAACCCCCACATGCTGGACCATGATCTGCCAACCCCCACATGCTGGACCATGATCTCCGGGGGAGTGGGAAGTGGGGTGGATGGGGGGAGGGTCTGAGCATTCATAACCCCCGAAACCCCCCAAAGGAGTGTGATGCTGCAGCATAGCTTGTCTTCCATAAACTATGTCATCTGCTGCATAACAAATATCTCCTTTTCCAACCTCTTTTGGGCAGAGGATTCCAGAGAAAATACTCAACGTGATTTTAAACAGCTAGCTGTCCTTGGCACGTCAGTGAGAAAGGGTTGAGCTGTTCTTTTTCTTTCCCTCGGTTAGGTTTTTGAGATATAATTTATGTACAGTCACCTTTTAATGTGTGTACATTTCCTTAAGTCGACCCCAATGCATACAGCTGTGAACAAGAACCACAATCCAGATATGGGACATTCCGTCACCCTCAAAATCTCCGGTGCTGCCCCCCTTCATAGCCAGACCCCCCAACGCCCGTCACTGGCAACCACTGATCTGTTCTCCATCCCTATAGTTTTGCCTTTTCCAGAATGTCAAATAAACGGAACAGACAGCATGTAGCTTTTTCAGTCTGGCTTCTTCCATTCAGCACAATGTTCCTCAGCCTTCTTTTTTATCATTATTGTCTCCTTTCAAGGAGCCTTTTTAGACACTTTTTTCTAATACTTCTCATGAAATTTTGAACCACAGATGTACTGTTTACTGTATCCATGTGTGGGGCTATGTGTGTGTGCACATGTGTGCTGATATTCACACAGGCATAGGTCACATGGCCTCCTCCAGGCATAGTGAGGACCAGGCCCCTTCCTCTGAGACCCAGGGGGACCCCTGGAGGCTTCTGAGCAGGCTCAGACGGCTCTGGTTGCCATGTTGAGAAGGGACTGTAGGTGAGGAAGGTGGTGGGAGATGTCCCCTAGGAGGCTGCTGTGGGGATTCCAGTAAGGGTTGACACGGCCTGAACCCTGGGAAGTGCTCAGACTCTGGGTGTGGAGTCGTGGACTGCTGGACTGGGGCGGGGGAAATGAGAGAGAAACTGATTCTGCTCTCGCCTCTGCATGCCACTGGCCCAAACACAGTCTCAGGGATTCTACCTGCTAGTGGCTTGGCCCTGGAGCCCACCTCACAGAGTTGCCGTGACCACTCAGGCGACAACAGGTGCCTGGACACTGGCTCATGGTGGCTGCCATCCCAACCTGGGAGCCCATGTGACAAAGGAGGGATTTGCTGAACCCTGCAGTGGACGAGCCGGCCGCCCTTGTGCAGTCATTCAGCTAGTGGCTGATAAGCATCCTGTGGAGAGCGCTGGGAGGCTGGCGAGGACATGGACCCAATTCCTGTCCTCTCCTCAGACTCCCTCCAGGATCCAGGACAGGGAGAGCCTGAGCCCTGTGGATGGCCCTCATCACCATGGAGCCTCTCTCTGTGCTCAACGTTCCACAGTTCTGTTGGAAGGCACGCTTCCGTGGGGCGCTGTGGCTGAGTGAGATACTTCTCAGAACGCTTCTTCTCCTGGAGGACGGTTGGTGATCTCAGGGAAAGTGCACTAGGGTATGGGTCCTTGGTGCTCGGGGTGGGGGTGGGGGGACCGAGGTATTTGTAAATGAGCAAACTCTTACAGCCTGGCTGCCTGGCTTGGGCTGTGCCCCTTGCCCAGCGCTCTGATGACAGGAAGGAGGAGGAAGATGGTGGTACCGTGTTCCCCAGCAGATCACTGGAGGATGCAGTGAAGGAGAAGTCAAGGGGGACCAAGACGCTGACATTACACAACTCATGAGAGAGAGAACACTAGAATGTCGCAGACAGAAAGGCGAGGAGAATCAAGGAGACCATGAAGCCTTTGATCCCAGGAAGAAAGGGTAAGGGTTTGGGGCAGCAGTCGCACAGGATGATGCCCACCAATGGGGACCAGGTATATATAACACAGGGCCCCAGTATGGGTGAGAGTGAGCATCCTGTATGCAGGGGCCTTTAACACAGAACATACCGACTCAAGTCAACGGCACCTGGTGTGATCTTGACCCAAACTACTGTGCAACCTGGGCAGGGAAGGGATGCTTAACTTCCGAGGGACCCAGAAGTCCCCCGATGAAGGATGTGAGATTTAAAAAATTACAGTTCTTAGATTTTTTTTTTTTTAAAAATCACGTTTTAACCCACAGGATTTAGAGTTGTGGAATTCCTTTTCTATGTGTCATGGGTCAGTTAGGCCGAGTGCAGGCTACATGCAAGTCTTGCTCATGTTCTCATCCAGGACCCTTGGTTGGTGAACATGCTGAACAACTGAACCACGACTCCCGGGACTCAGAGCCCTTGTGTGCTCCCCCTTCCCTTACCTGGGAGCTCTGGAAACGAAAGCCTGGCAGAGAAATGTCTGGCAGCCACGGGCTTCTCTGGTCCCATGTCTCTCCCCTGAGACAGTGGAAATGAGCCAATCCCTGCTTGAAGTGGGAAGGGAAATATAAGGGAAAAAAAAAAAAAGATTCTGCCACACTCAGTAAGTGTCGGTTGACGTGCATGTAATACTCGCTCTATGTCTGGCTCTTTTCAGTACCTTTCATGCTGTCTTACCTGATCTTCTCAAACTTCCTGTGGGATTAGTTCTATGGCTACCCCTAATTTACTAACAAAACTGAGGCTTGCAAAAATTATGTGACTTGTCTGATACAGTAAGAGGCAGGGTGAGGATTGGGATCAGGTCCTTTTACTTGGGTCACAGTGTCCTTTGGATCACCTGCTGGTGTGGTGGATTTGCTCTCCTGGCTTTGAACATCGTACAGGTGGAATCCCATGCATGTTTTGGGGTCTGGCTTCTTTGTCTATGTGCTTCACCCATGTTACTGTGGGCTGCAATTGTGTGTTCGTCTTCATTGTCACATAATGTTCTTCTATGTGAGTAGGCCATATATTCTTTTTAAAAATCTTATCTCCTATGGATGGACATTTGGGTCATTTCCAGTTTGGAACTGTTAAGAGAACATTGTTGTGGATGTTTTTGTCTACGTCTTCTTGTGGACATAAGCTCTCATTTCTCTCGGGGGTATACCCAGGCAAGGAACTGCTTGGTCATCCGGTATTCATGTTTAGGTTTTGTAAATACTGCCAGTTTGCCAACATGGTTGTATGTATTTCATGAGCAATGTATGGAGGTTCCAACTGCCACATCCTCAAAAACTTGCTATTGTCAATCCATTCCTGGCGGGGATGAGAACCGTGATAAGCTAGTCTTGACATGAAAGGGTAAGACAGTGTCCCGGTGGTAAGTGCCAGAGCTTCCAGGGGGGCATAAGCCTGTCCTCTATGCTACAGCAATGTGCCAGTGAGCTCAGGAGAAAGGAGACAGCATGGAGGTCAAGAATGCTCCAAGGTGGGCAGAAACAAGACAGCTATAAATAAAATGCCTGGCTAATCACGAGATTCCTGGGTAATTTTGTCATTAGCTATTAAGAGACCAGTGATAACATTATTTACAAACACACACACACACACACACACACGCAGGGGGTGATGTCTGCAATATTTAGCAGCTAACCTAGTAGGGGCATTACCCAATCAGCATGGGTGCTGGCCAGGAGAGCATGTGTGTACTAGCTGGAAGCTCGGCCCTGCTCACAGGTCATTCATGACCTTAACAGTTAAGTGGCGGTATCCAAGAAAGCTTAAGTAGTGTCTGGGAGCATCGTTTGCTCCATGGCTAGAATGCAGCACATTGGGGCCTTGTTTATGATGGTTTGGGCAAATATCAGTATTGAGAGTATTCAAATCCTCATGAAAATACTGAAGTGGGACAAAACTCGTTTCCCAGAAATAGAAATTGGAGTTTGTCATAAAGGAACATATAGAGGCAGAAAGCATTTGGCTTTATGAAAATGTGAAGATATACATCCTGTTTTCATTTCAGCAGCTTCCCAGAGCGCACGTGTGCAGGGGTGGAGCGAGGGTGGAGGGAGGGGAGACGAAGGCAAGCAGGCCAGACGGTTCAGAAGAGCACCGGGACCCTCAGGATGACAGCTATTTTGAATTCCATGGCATTTTAAACCCCAGGTGGCTCAAGAAATCCTCATTTCTCTAAAAGTCACAATTTGAGCCCATCGATAGGGTTGTCATATTCAGCAAGTGAAATGCGGGGCGCACAGTTAAATGTGAAAACAATGTTCAGGAAAACAATGAACGACATTAAATAAAAGTACTATATCCCAAGTCCTGGCTGGGATAGACTCATGCCAAGATGCTCCGTGGCTCGCTGAAAGCAGCCCTTGGCCGGCGTCCGCACGCCCCTGCAAGGACGCCGGGATGTGGGTCCCACCTCCTTTTACAGACACCCAGGCTGGGGCGCCCCGCGTACCTGCAGGCCTCTTAGTCGGAAATGGTGAGTAGGCTTTCCTGATCAGGGTAGGTGGGCTTCCCGGGCCGACGCCCACCCGGGATAGGCAGCAGGGAGGAAGGGAGAACAGAGGGGGACGGAGCGATCGCAGTACAAACTAACCTCGCTACCCCGCCAAACCTGGGACCCTTGCAGCCAGGGTCCAATCAACCGCTAGAAGTGCGCATGCCTAGGAAGCAGCACCTGATTGGCTGAACGCAGACCAATCAGCGGGACGGGGAGGTGTACGCAGAATAGCGGTCGGGCCGGAAGGGCGGGCCTCCGAGCGGCAGGCGGGCGGAAGAGGAGGAACCCCGAGTAGGCGACCTGGTAGAGGAATGTGTGCTTGTTTGTGCTCACCCGCGGGATGAGTGACTCGTGTATGAAGTAGCCTCCGCTTTCATCACCACATCATGATGAGCATCGCCTCCTCCATCACCACGACCGTATCTGAGTCGCGGCGGGAACTTCCGGGAGCTCTCGGATGTCCGTTGGGTCTGTCGGCGCGCACTCACACCCCGAGCGCATCTGGCTAGGCAAGTGCGTCCCTGAGTCCTGCACGCTGAGCCGCGGACACTACGCCTGGAGGAGCCCCAACGTCCCAGTCACCTGGAGTGGTCCCAGAGCCCCCGAGTCACTCTATCCCAGCAGTAACTTGTATCACATAAGCAGGACAGAGGCCACATTTATGCACAAAACGTAAGCACAAAAGGGCAGTTTTGTTTCACTGAGAATGTCAGGGGTAGGTCTTCAGATATGGATGTATCCAGATGTTCAAGGACTGTGGTCAAGGACTGTTTGTCTCCGTCTCTCAGCTTTGCTTACCTGTGTGCTGGCTTCCCTCCGGGAGGCAAGATGACCACCAAGAACTCGAGAGGCTTACAACCTCAACCGAAAAGTAGATTCTCTTTAACTTACAATTTAAGCACAAAGCCTCAAAATGAGTTTCATTGGACTGACTTGTTTATGACACCATTTTGAGCCAGTCTCTGAGACGAGCTGGGCCTCACTTTATGCCCGGGAGTGGGGGGTGGGGGGTTCCAGCCACTTGAACTACATAGACTGGGATGGGTATGCGCCCCCACCCCAAGGAAACAACAATGCTGTCATTGCCTGCAGGAGGTTTGGGGGCTTGGATGCTGTGCAGGCAACATCCCCCATCCCCTGTGTTTTCAAGTATCTTCTGGGTGAGTTGCTGTCAATGACCTGAAGCTATTGCTGGAATGAAATAGCAATAATAATGGTTATTTTGATAATAATGAAACACAAAAGCACTTGCACCGCTCTTTCAGTTTCCATGTTACAAAGCACTGATATTCCCATTTATGCCCACCGGAGACCCCATAGGACCAACATTCTAGCAATTTGTTTTGGAGGGAGAATGAGGAAGACTAACACAGAGTCTGTCATCCCAGAGACAAGCACCCAGGTTTTTATGCTGGAAGGAATTCCATTAAATGTGCAGCTTTGACAGTGTTTTCCAAATAAGCTCAGGGGTGTCTGGTAAAGCATCATAGGTGTTGTGGTGGGCAGCTCCATGTCTTGGAAAGTTCTCACAGGGTTAGAATGTTCCTGTCTTTCCCAAAGGGCCTAGCACAGTTTTAGCTGTAGTGCACCTGAAGCAAATATTGGGTTGTTGGGAAAGTCATGACGCATTTTTGCAACAAGAACATAGAAGAAAATATGTCATGACTTTTCCGACAACCCGTTAGATTGGGGAGTGCAGAATTCCACAGTAGCCCCCTAGACATTAGCATGTGAGCCCAAACACACCTACTTCTCTTGTCACCTCCTACCCCATCTTAGGCTTAGAAAGATGACACCTTCCACCCCTGGGTTTAATGATATGAACCCTGTTCCCAGAAGGCTGGCCCAGGCCCACACCCTAGCATTCCATTCTCCGATTTACACAAAGCCCGGAACTTTCTAAGCCTTCCGATTCTTCTTTTCTAGGAAGAGCACATTTCAAACCTCTGGGAAACAAGTGTGCCTCACAGATCTTTCGGTAAAGAAAGCAAACCCTCAGCTACTTGACCCCAACCCAACACACCCCTATGGGGGTGTGGAGAGCGGAGAATGAGGGCCCAGAGGCAGCATCTCATGAGAGGATGTGTCAAACATGGGAGTCTGTGGTTGTAGGGGCCATCACTGAGTCTCTGAAACCTCTATATGGGGTCACCTACTGCCTTCTCCCAGCCCCCAGTTCCTCACAGCACTTAGAGATAGGAATTCAGGATGCCTGGGAGGACCAACACTGTCCCCTAATGTACCTGCTCTGGGCATCAGCTCTGTCATCTGCCCCTGGAGAGGACGACGTCCCCTCTCCTTCCTGCCTGTGGGTATGGGAAGGATCACGTGGATGGATGTGGAAGCCTTTGCAAATGGAAATCACTATATGCAGATAGATTGACACCTAACCACAAAAGGAGCAATCATCTCCCCACTAGAGTTGGTTGTACTCCGCCATTTTCAGAGGGGAAAACAGACTTGCTCATGGTCACATGGCAGTAAGTGATCCCGAATCCCAGCACTCCTGGTCTGCAGGCTCTGGCAGTTCCCCTTCAATGACTTTGGAGGGCCAGCCATGGTCGCCTGCCTCTTTCTGAGCTGCAGGAGGAGCCGAGGCTTGTCCCTGGAAACCCTGCCTCAACCCTGGCTTCCTCTGAGCATTAACTTACTCTTCCAGAGAATTCTTTGGCTCACATCACAAACGCAGCATCACATTCAACTCTGTCTTTTCTGGCTCTTGCTCAGATGTGTCCGGCCCCCAGTGCTATTCATGGAGAGCCCATGTGCTGTGAGTGCCAGGCCAAATTCAGGGGCCACCTGCCGGTGCCCAGGACTCAGGCGGCACTGCCTTACTGGGTCCCTCAAACCCTGAGACCCCAAAAGCAGGTAGGTGACTTGAACCAGGGGTTCTTCACCGGGGTCCAGGGTGAACTTCAGGGGCCCAGCCGCCCCTCAGAGTCAGAAGTATTATATGAATAATATTTTAAAATTTATGGGAGACAGTTTGTGTTTTTTTTTAAACCAAATTCTTTTAAAAACCAGGTTTATGGTGTTATGATTGACATAATGAACTGCACATATGTAAAGTGTACAGTTTGCTAAGTCTTGACATATGTATACATCTGTGAAACCACTACACCACAGTTGAGATAATGTACATATGCAGAACCCTAAAGAGTTTCCTTAGGCCCTTTTGTAACTCCCATGTAACTCCCTGCCGTCCCCAGGCAATCACTGATCTGTTTCTGTCGCTATAGATTAGTTCACATTTTCTCAAATTTTATATAAATGGAATTATATAGTATGTACTTTTTTGGTCTGGCTTCTTTCACTCAGCATGGTTATTATTATTTTTTTATTGGGGAACAGTATGTTTTTCTAGGACGCATCAGCTCCAAGTCAAGTAGTTGTTTCAATCTAATTGTGGAGGGCACAGCTCCTTGGCCCATGTGGGGATCGAACCAACAAAAGTGCTCAAGTGTTATGAGCACTGCATTCTAACCAACTGAGCTAACCGGCTGCTCCTGGCATGGTTATTTTTGAGATTCACCCACTGGTTGTGTGTATTGATAGTTCATTCATTTTTAGTGTTGAGCAGTATTCCCATTATATGAATAGACCACAGTTTATCCATTTGTCCAGGGAAGCACATTTGGATCGCTTCTAGAAGTTTTGTCTAGTACAGATAAAGCTGCTATGAACATTTGTGTACAAGTCTTTGTATGATCATGCCTTCATTTTGCTTGACAAATACCTAGGAATGGAATTGCTGGATCGTATGGTAGGTATATATTTAACTTTTTAGGAAACTATCAACTGGTTTTTCCAAGTGGTTGTGTCATTTTACATTTTCATCAGTAGTGTATAAAGTTCCAGTTCTTCCATATCCTTACTAACGCTTAGTTTGGTCAGTGTTTTTTAATTCAGCATCTTAATAGGTGTGTGTCTCATTGTAGCTTTGATTAATAATTCTATTAATGATAAATGGTGTTGAACATCTCTTCATATATTTTCGCTATCTGCACATCTTATTTGATAATGTAACTGTTCAAATATTTTGCCCATTTAGAAAAATTGGGTTGTTTGTTTTTATTACTGAGTTTTGAGAATTTCTCTATATATTCTAAATACAAGTTCTTTATCAGATATTGAATTTGCATATATTTTCTCCATGTCTTTGGTTTGTATTTTTTCTCTTTTATTAGTGTCTTTCGAAGAGCAGAA
>NW_017731369.1:7274712-7306048 GCF_001890085.2 Hipposideros armiger | reverse complement strand
ATCAGTGTCTTTCAAAGAGCAGAAGTTTTAAATTTTGATGAAGTCTAATTTATCAATTTGACCTTTTCTAGATCTTGCATAGGTGTGCCCACCCCCAGCACAGCAATGCATCATGCTTTCTATGCATTTCTAAGAAATTTTTTGCCTAACCCAGGGTCAGAAAGGTTTCTTTTATGTTTTCTTGTATAAGTTGTATAGTTTACAGTTCATGTGTAAATCTGTGGTCCATTTTAAGTTGCTTTTAAAAAAAATTTTTTTTTAATTAATTAATTAAATTTTTTTTTTTTAGCTGAGCCATCCTGCCATCTGTTGGCAGCTCAGTGGCAGCTCAGCTTGGGCCGTGAATTGAACCAGTGACCCTGTTGCTCAGAGCTCACACTCTTGAGTGAGCTCTTAACCAACTAAGCCACTCAGCTGGCCTCTTATTACCCTTTTAATATTAGTTGAATTTGTAGTGATGCCATCTTTCTCATTTCTTGTTTTTTAATAAACTTTCAAAGGGGTCAGTAGCTTTAAGATAACTAGGTCATATTGTTCTAGGCAGTGATCATAACCTCAATCTCTTGTTGGTCAGGGTAGGAATTATCCTACCCCTTTAGCAGATAGGCAGACTGAGATCCTAAGAGGGCCAGGGGCTTGTCCAAGGTCACACAGTCAGTCCATAGCAGACAGGGATTAGAATCCAGGTTCCTGGCTTTGAGTCCAGGACTCTCCCCACTGAGTTGTGCTGCTAGGCATTGGGAAGGAGGTGGCCCCGAGCCTAGTCTCCTAGCTGGTCTCCTTGCCTTCGTCCTCTCTAGCTTTGACTGTGCATTTCCTGATCCTCAGCCCTGTGAGTTTTAGCACCGTGGATCTGGCCCTGTCATTCCCCGGGGGCCCCCCATTTTCCTCAGAGTATTGACCACACTCCCTGACACAACCCCTGCGGTCCTTCCTGATCTTGTCCCTTCTTCGGTCCCTAGTCCCCTTTCCACTTGCCCCACGGGCTCCTGTTCCAACAGAAAGAAGGTGTTAGGTTGCAAGTAACAGAAAACTAACTGACAGTGGCTGCAAACAGGGTCTTTGGTAGAGAGGATTCTCCCAGGATTGTGTTTAGGCTTAATGGTGTCTTCAAGGACCCAGATTCTTTCTATCCTTTTCCTCAGAGTGTTGGCATTGTCACCTCTAGTGTTTCTAGATTGTGGCCGCCAGTCTCTTTCTTACGCAGAGATGCACATGGCAGGAAGTGAGCATTTTCTGTGGTCCTCCTAAAAAGGAGGACATAGAAAGCTTACTCTTCCATCGTCTTTCTTATCGGGGGTAAAAAATTCCCAGAAACCCAAGTCAACTTGTCTTTCATCTCTTTGACATCATCTATTCCTGGCTAGGCCCCCGCTGATTGATGCTGAACCTCTGGGACTGGGCTCTTTGCTCCATGAACAAAATTGTTTGTTTGTTTGTTTGTTTGTTTTTTTAACCAGAGAGGAGATGATTGCTGCACAGAGAACCCATAAGGTCTGCTCTGTGAAGTGAGTTCAGTTACCCACGCCCTTGAGGGCTCTCACACAGACACGTGCGATTCTCCTGCCTTCTCCATCTAGCCGGCCTTCTAGGACCTGGCTCAGTGGCACTTTCTCAGGAAGCCTCCTCTGGGTTGGAAGCTCCCTCTGCTCCCTGGCACCCTGATTTTTATTCTCTCTCATGGGCAGTGCTGTGTAGTGCCCCCGCACATCCCACTCTCCATGGGCAGGATGGGGTCTTACTTGGTCTAGCGCAGTGCTTGCCACAGAGCATGCACTCAGCAAGTGCCTGGTGGACTGGCCAGAGTGTCCTCATCCTGCTGACTGGGCAAAGGGGTTACAGGTAAGAGATGCCCATGCCACGGTGGCGAGAGGTGCAGAGGGAGGGGATGGCCCCGAGTGCTCCAGGCCCTGTTACGTCTTCTCCTTTGCAGGAGCCCTCAGATCCCTCAGCCCTTCCCCTGCAGACTCATCTGTTCTTCGCAGCACATCTCACACAGCTCCTGTGGTTTTCCTGGAAGCCTTGGGAAGTCAGCAGCGCCACTCAAAAGTAGCTTTTATTTTTTTATAGAATGTGCGACATGAGCACATGGTTGGAAATTCCCGCCATACTAAAGGGGATATAGTGAACATAATTGTCCCTCCAGACCCCTCTTCTGTTGCCCAGCCCCTCCTCCAAAGCTTCCTGTGTGTCTTATAGATCTTGTGTGTGTGTGTGTGTGTCCTTTCACTAGCGATGTATCACAAGTCACCCAAATACCTGGCTTGAAACAACAGTCCCTGTTATTACTTGTGTGTCTGAGGGTGGCTCTGCTGGGCAGCTCAGCCCCTCGCATCCCTGATCTTGGGGCTGGTGGGCTTGCCCCGGCATGGTCTTCTTGTGGCAATGACAGAGGAGTGAGAGCAGCTGGAAACCTGCGAGGCCCCTTTGGCCCAGGCTCAAATCTGGTTGCTGTTTCTTCCTCCTCATTCTTTTGGTTAGACCAGGCTCTGGTCTAACCGAAGTTGAGGGGTGGAGCCTACCCTGTCCCTGTACTGGAAGGAACTGCAGAACCACATGGCCAAGGGGGAGGCTACAGGGAGGGATTAGGAATTGGACATGACCCACCACAACTCATGTACAAGCAACACTGCATGCATGTTCTTTGAAACAATGCAAATGGTAGCATGCCGTACTTATCATGCTGCATCTCCCACTTCACATCGTGTCAGGACAGACTGGGCCACCTCATTCTTGCCAAAGGCCACGCCATTCCCTGTTGCCCCCTTGTTCCGTCATTTGTTGTCCTTCATTGGCGGGCATTCAGGCTGTTGGTCACGACAGCCGATGCCACAATGAATGTTCTTGTGCACACATTGTTCTGCAAGTAACACGAGTCATCCGGGGATACAGTCCCAGGGGTGGATCGCTGGGTAAGAGATTGTCCATTTGAGACTGATCAATGTTGTCAAAAATGCTAGCAGAGCCCTCTTTATAGCTGAGAATGCTGAGGCTTAGAGGGGCTAAACGTGGGGCCCAAGGGCCGCTCCTGGAGGCCACCAGGCTCAGGACAGACCCAGGTCCCCGGCTCCAACCTGCGTGTCCTGCCCCGGTGCCATGCAGAGCCATACTGCAGAGGTGCAGGTGATGGGTCATGAGGGCAGGGAAAGCATGGAGGTGCCGGCGCCTCCCGCCCCGGGAATGTCATGAAGGGTAGACAGTGCCCCCTCAGCCAGGCCATGGGTGCATGATTATGGGAGGGATGTAGAGAGGAGCTCTCCAGGCCCCATCCCTGAGGCTAAGGGTGTCTGGGGCGTGGCTCCATCCCCCTTTGGACTTTCTCTTCCCTTCTCCTCTGTCAGATCCAAAAGACGATTCGGGTTTGCATCCCCAAAGTCATCAAGACGTGCCTGTGCCGATGCCACTGCTTTGAGGGCCGCCTCCCAATGCCTAAGGATCAGGCCACGATGCCCTACTGGGTGCCTCAGGTCCTGAGATCTCACAAGAAGGTAAGAGGGAGGCTGGCACAGCAGCGAGGCCTGAGAGTGAGGGTGGGCCTTCGGAGGGACCTGGAGAAGAAGAGGGAGGGGGCTGGGTTCTTTCCCCAGAGGCTTCCATTGGTGTCCTATGGGGGAGGGGTCTTCTGAAAGCCATGGCCAGGGCAGCGCAGCAGAGGCTGTGTGTGGGACGGGGCCGGTGTTCTGGTGGGGGTTGGGGACGGGGGTATACTGCTCTCTGAAGAGGGTGCCAGTCTCTGCTGATTTCTTGCCCGACCCCTCTCCTGCCACCTCCTCCTCCTCCTCTTCCTTTCCCTTCCACCACCTCACTTGCTCACCTCCCTGCCTCCTTTTCCTCACCCCCTCCTCCATCACCCCCTCCAGCTCTGTCGGCCTGTCTGAGTATCTTGTCCTTATAGCCCCAGCCTGGGCACACCTAGAGGGTGGCAGTGGGAGGGAGGGTGCCTGGGAAGGACAATTGCTCCGAGTTTCTGTTCTAGCTCTTTGCTCTGTCTGGCTCCTCCAGAGCCCTGGGTCCCAGGGCAGTGACTGCAGGTCGGCCAGGCCCAGCCTTCCTCAGTCGGGGGCACCTCTTCTCCCGTGAGTGTCCTGGGTGGCAGTTCGAGACTTCCTTTCTGCATTGACTCATATTCCTGTTACTGGTTTACTGTCACCGAGTAGCACACTGTCCCCAGAATTCAGACCCAGAGTCCTTTTAAAAGGAGACCAGGGCTGGCACTGTGCACTGGCCATGGCCCCTTAGGAGGTTTCCAGGCCAAATGACTGGCTCTCCCCTGGTGGATCACAGGGGCTGACACATTCGCCCACATGCTTCTCTTTTAGGTGGTGGAAAGGCAGCAGAGCTCTACAGGCACGCAAGGTAATTCAGCGTATGCATGTCTCATCCCATCTGTCTGCCTCGGGAAGGCAGGGTCTCATGACCGTCATGATGGGGATGGGGAGACTTCTCTCACCCCAGATGCCTGTAGCACAAAGAAGGCCACAGACTGGCACACATAGCACTTCTTCCACCTGCTCTCTTTGCCAGGCATCACTAATCACCCACCATCTTTTCCCAACGAACCCAGGGAAGCCTCAGACTTGACCAGTCTACTAGCATTGGCTCTCAAGATGAAGCCAATTTGCAAGCTGGAGCTGTTTTTTTTTAAGCTCTAAGCTTCTATAATTCATGACATAGTGTGTGTGTGTTGTATATACATGTATTTATGACATAGTATATATATATATATATTATATTCATGACATAGTACATATTCCTACATTATATATTCATGACACATCATGTTCGTGATACCATATTTATGCACATGTTTGTTACACAGTGTTTACACGCAGTCATGTTTGTGATCTACCATATATATACACGCATACATTCATGACAGACATAGTACATACATACTCATATGTTCGCAATGCAGTCTATGTTCGTGACAAAGTATATTCATATATGTATACATCTGTGACCCAGGATATGTACAGTTCTACACTCACGTCATACTGTACTAGGAGGTGGCATCTACACCCTGACCATGACTTTTTTGGTCTCTAAAATGAGTGGGTTGGACTTGCTCTTGATAGCCAACACATCTGCTTTCTGTGTTGCATGTGAGTGAAGGAAGTGGCCATGTTCTGTGGGCTTGTATTGCGGCCTCCCCTTGGCATGCTATAGCCAGACTCTGTGCATGAGGACCCTTTGATAGAACCTGTAAACCCAGGAGGGAACGGACGGATCCCAAGAGGTTGGATGGCTGATGCCAGGGATCCTGTGACGGGCGAGTGATTTGAGCAGCCCGCTCAGAGCCCAGCGTCGCGAAGCTGGACAGGACAGGGCTTGGGAAATGAATGGCCACCACCGGACACGCTCACCTCTTCATGCTGCAAAAGATTCACATTTTTTTTTCCCGATTATAAAAGCGACACCATTAGGAGGAGTGTAAATTGTCACAGATTTTGTGGGGGGGGGATGCAATTTGAAGGTGTCTCCTCTCAACTTTCATAATGTGCGTGACCCTTAATCCAGCAAGCCCGCATCTGGGTAACAGCTCTAGACACTCCCACGTACGTGCCTGTCTACAGCAGCGATTGCTTTGGCAAAATACTGAAAGCAACATAAGCGTCTCTCAGTGGGAGGATGGACAGCAGTGGGGGTGTATTTGAAGTGTGGCACTTGCCACCTAGAGTCCACAGCTGTTAGGCACAATGAAATGGGATCCCTACATTGTGACAGAAAAACAAAAACAAGTCTCTGTAGCCCACACAATAGGACTCTATCGATGTAAATTTATTGACTTTTTTCTTATTTATTTATTTATTTATTTATTTATTTATTTATTTATTTATTTATTTATATTCATCAGTGTAAATTTAAAAAGCAAAAGCCCGGTTAGGGTGTAGGTAAAGGCTGCGTGGTGTGTGTCTGAGCTGACAGCCACTGGTAACCCACATGGGCGGGGAAGAGGGCAGGTAAAGGCCTCGCAAAGATTGACTGGGGGGAGGTACATAACGGACAAAACAGATAAAAGAGCTAAAGATCACTTTATTTAAAAAACTTGGCTCCAGTAGGACAAAAACAGTAGGAGAAATTGCTCTTCCTACCTTATAATCACACATTTCTGCGTTTATTTTTTTTGGTGGTTTTTGGCTTTAAGAAAAGCTAAAAGCTCTGTTAGTTTATTGTGGAATCCTGTGCATCAACTGTTACATTGTTAAAAACAAGTATTGATTTTTTACTCCAGCCACTGTTTTATAGTTGAGGCAATTTATGTTAACGTTTCAAGGCTGAAATCCATTCAAGCCAGTGGTGTTCACAGGACAGGACTGAGAGCTCAGCCTCACAGCACAAGAGGAATTAGCATGTGTCTCTTCTCGAGCCTCGTACAGAGGCACTTAAAATGTGGTTTTCTAGCCTTCATAGCCAGCTGATTTCTATTTCAAAGAGAAAAATCCCTATTTTTCATCTTGCATTTTCCTTGCAAAGTGGGGGCTCATTTGCTTTTCTTCTTTATGATTTTGCTGTGGAATCTCTTATAAGGAAAATGCATTTTATGTTAATAGTGTACCTTTATGTCAGTATAATTACAGTGTACATTTTATAGTAGTGGCATACTAATAGCATAATTAAAAAAAATGAGATACAGTATCAGGAGGGCACGTGTTGACCAAAGCAGGTCTGGAGAAAGCTGGAGAGTGTTGAGGAGATGGGAACGCTGGAATCCTATTGGCGATTGTGGTGGCTGCTAACTTTTCATTATGGGAAATTTCAAATACTCAGATAAATCCCATGTTCCCATCACTCGGCTCCTATCTTCAGCTCCTCGCCAACCTGGTTTCATCTGAACTTCACCTACTCTATCCCCCCCCCCAAAAAAAAAGAAAAAGGAAAAGATTAATGTGAAGCACATCGCAGCCAAACACCCTATTCTTTCATCCATAAACATTTCAGGGTGCAGCTCTAAAAGCTACAGACTCAAAACACAGCCATGACTACCCTGGAGTTCAGTGAGCAATCTCTTCACCTCCATGAACATGGCTTGGCGTCCACACCCTGGGACTGTGACCAGCCTTGCTGGGACGCTTGGCTTCCCGCCCTGTGTTCTGGAGGGTTCTCTGGTGTGCAGTGTACAAACCCAAGATGAGCCTGTCCCCACACTTGTGACTCGCTTTCTTCACCTAGAAACCTCCCGGGACTCACGCCCCTGGTACAACTGCTGGCGGATCTGCAGTAATGGAAACCTTGTCCTCAAGTGGCAGCGGCTCCAGGCCCTTCATCATCATCGGAATGGGCCACTGGCCCCCGGGAGGGGACAGAGCCCCCAGGCCCTCCTCCTGCCCCTCAGTCTCCTGCCCCTCCTCCAGGCTATCCTGAAGGTCATCACGGTCATTCGGTGAGCAGGCTCGGGGTGGACGAAGAGGTGGCCCTGGGTCCATCTCACTTCCTGGGCTGCTTCGCCTTGGGGTAGTTAAGGTTTAGTTGAGTCAAGGATGTGGAAGAGCTTTGGTGGTAGTTCAACCAAAGGGTGAGAAGTGGGTGTGGCCGGGATTCCTGTGGTGTGGTTATCACTGTCCAGAGCCTTGCACATATCCGATGCAGGGGCCTTTTTATTCCAGCAAGGTTAGTGGGAGAGCAGCGCAGACGTGTCAGAGCTAAGGGTGGGGAGCGGGGCACCTGAGGGCCACCTACCTTGCTTTCTTCACCTCTTCCCTGTCCCCAACTTCTAAAATTGCCCTGCCCCCCAAAAGACCACCTGTTCCAGTTCCCATCAATTTCTGCCGTATCAGGGTTGAAAGTGGATCTTAAAGTCACCTCGCCCAGCCAGCCCTCTGAGGTTTGAGCACACCTTTGGGGTGGGGACCTGCTGCCTGTCCCCCAGTCAGTATCTTCCCCAGCCATCGAGGACCCCACCAGCCTGGCCCAGGCCCCGTGTTTCTCTCACTTGGCACCTTGCTCAGTCCCTCCCACAGGAAGCCTTCAGGGTGACTCCTGGGTTCAAGGCACAGCCTCCCTTTACCAGGCTGCTTCCTTTAGTCTCCTGAAAAAGCCTGCCTCCTCCTCCAAACTCCCCTCCCCACCACGCCCACAGTTCACCCATTCTCCCCCAACCATTATCTCTATCCAGCCCGGTTCCTTTTCATCACACCTCTATATAAATACATGTAAACACACACAAATATATGAAAATAAAGACATGCAAACATTGGGTTGTCGGAAAAGTCACGACGTATTTTTCTATGTTTTTCGTCACAAAAATGTGTCATGACTTTTCTGACAACCCAATACGTATTAATATGTCAATGTATGCAATTCTAATTTTACATATATTGACTTGTTTTAACTGTCTCCTTCATGTCATTGTAAGAGGAATAGTCTAGAAAATGTCCAGTACCTGAAAACGGTGGTAAGTGTCTTTCTCCCAGGTTTCTAGTTGTTTATAGCAAGCTAGCTTTGTCTTTGTCATGCTGTCATGGTCAGCAGCGGAAGTCCCGCCCCCCCCTGTCTCCTGCTTGTCTGTTCTCGTGTTGAACTCCCTGCAATCACAGATGACCCTGAGATGCACATCCGCTTATGAGTGACCTGGGTTGCAGCCTCTCCAGGGTGTGTGCTCCCAGGAAGGGGGCCAGGTGGGGGGTCTGTCAGCATGGCATGACCTGTGAACATGTGTAGGGTAGGGCAGCAGCATGACATTTTTCCTGCTTTGCCTTTGGAGATTCATCTTTCTTTTTATGTTTGCCAACTCGATGTCAAGTTTAATTGGACTCTATTGTACCCACTCTGGGAAGAGTAAAGAAAGAAACTTGACGGTTAAGTAGTAGACGGTCAGGGAGGGCCAAAAGGAAAATTGCCGATGCTTTTATAGGAGGTGTTTGCTTCTGAGTCAGGCTCTTAGGGCAGAGAGAGGTGCAGGCGCCAGCCAGCTGGTTAGGAGAGATGTCTTGCCTGGCTGGGGTGTATGTGGGGTGCCCTATGAGTTACCCAAAACGGCACCACCAGCTTATCTGAGGAGAAGCCCCTGGCTGCCCATCTGTTGGCCTGGCAGAGACTTGCTAGAATTGTGGAGGCCTCGGGAGAGAGGGCGAGCTCAGAACTTTTCCAACAGGGAGCCCCATAGAGCAGTGATTAAGTCACGCGCTTGCCTTCTTGACCAGCCTGCGGTAGTCTTCATTTCATTTGACTCCTGTCTCGGTTCTGCAAAGCTGGGACTCTCCTCCTCATTCCAGGAGAAAGCGAGCTCTGAGGGGTGGGTGATGGCCTGAGGTTCCATAGCTGGAAAGTGAGCCAGCTAAGACTGCACCCTGGTGTCGCCTCACTGCACCCCTCTCCTGCCGGCTCCTCAGGACAGAGCACATTGGGGCCTGGATGACACCCCCCACTGCTGTGGGGGTATCCCTGACTCTCTTCCCCATGGGGGCTCCCCAACAGGCCCTGCAAGGGCAGTGTGGTCTTAGCTTGGGGACATTTCCTACTAACTGCCTTTCTCTTTGCTTTCCAGCCAGTATTTTTTGGTTTGAAGTTGGAACCTTTAGCTACTGTCAGGAACATCAACAAAAATGCCAGTTACAATCAAGGTCTCCAACGAAAGTCATCAAGTCCGGAGGAGTCTGTGACAGCCACTGTTCTCTCAGATCACATCATTCACACCCAAGATTCAAACCACGTTATTTATCACCAGGTGATTCTTAGTCGGAGCAGGGTTGCTGTAAATGCGGGTGAGAGTCTGTTGTGAATGTAGTCAATAAATGTTATTTGTGAAACTCTGTCAAGTGGCCACTTTTTTGTTGATAACCATTTTTCCTTTGTGAAGGAGTGACTAGTTCTCTGCCTCTGTGTCCCCGTGGGATGGGGCCATCTCGAAGCTTTTCTTCCTTCTGCCAAGGACAGCAGAACCACTAGACGAGGGCACTGAAATGGTTCTAGGATCTGTTTCAGGTGGATGTCACTTTAAATAGCATAAAACTGTATGTGAATTGAGTTTTTAAAACTGAGATACCATTCACATACCATAAAACTCACTTTTTTTTTTAAACCTAATTTTTTTTTTATTCCAATTTTGTACTCTGGCTCATTCTGTTAGGTGTCAATGCCACATTTCTTCCTTACTTTTAAAAATAGTTTGTTATCAAAGTAATGTTCATAATAGAAACATCCCTGAAAATACAGGTAAGACAAAAAGTAGAAAATTAAAATCCGTTAGAATCCCTTAACCCAGAGATAACCTCTGCAACGATAAATCAAGGTACAGTCATATGGCGGAATATCATGGGGACATGAACAATCAGGCTAGAGAGGAATCATTAATAATGTGTGAGGCCATGACACCATATTGTGAAGCTTACAAAAGGATTATACAACACTTAAGGTAATACTATCCCGCTTTTCTATGCGTCTAATGAATAGAATGAAGATTGATAGGCTGTACACAAAATTCATCTTTTTGAAGTATATGATTCAGTGACTTTTGGTATATTTACAAGGTTGTGCAATCATCGCCACGATCTAATTCTAGACCTTTTTCGCCACCGCCAAAAGAAACCTCGTGCCTACTAAGTAATCCCGGCTCTTTCTTTGTTCTCCAGCCCCTGGAAACCACTCACCTACTTTCTGACTTTTCCTGTTCTGGACATTTCATGTAAATGTAATTATATAATAGGTGGGTCTTTTGTGTCTGGCTTCTTTCACTTAGCTTAACGTTTTCAAGGTTTGCCTGCGTCGTAGCAGGTATCAGTGCCTCATTCCTTTTCATGGCTGAATAAATGATCTTCCATTATATGAACAGACCACATCTCGTTTACTCATTCATCAGTTGTCAGACCCTTGGGTTGTTGCCACTTTTTGGCTGTTGTAACTAGTGCTGCTGTGAACCTTTTTTTGTTGTTGTTTTGTTATTTTTGTTTTTTCGTGAACAGCCTTTCTCTTGGTTATGTACCTAGGGATGCTGGGTTATATGGTGACTCTGTTTACTGTTTCGAGGAGCTGTCTCAGGTTTTCCACAGTGGAAAACCGCACCATTTTATATTATATTCTTGTCAGCAAGGCATGAGGTTTGGATTTCTCCACATCCTCACCAACACTTGTTATTATCCATTGTTTTGATTCTAGCCATTCTTGTGGGTGTGAAATGGCATCTCATTGTGGTTTTGATTTGCATTTCCTGGATGACTAATGATATGGACCATCTTTTCATATGCTTCTCGGCCATTTATATGTCTTCTTTGGAGAAATGTCTATTCAAACCCATTGCATACGTTTTAATTGCATTATCTATTTTTTACTGTTGTTGAGTTTGCGTTCTTTATATATTCTGGACACTAAATCCTTATCGGATGTATCATTTGAAAATATTTTCTCCTATCCTGTGGGTTGTCTTTTCACTTTATTTAAAAATTTTTATTTTTTTTCAAATACAGTTGACATTCAGTTTATGTTAGTTTCAGGTGTATAGCATAACGGTTAGACATTTATATAACTTATGCAGTGATCCCCTCAATAAGTCTAGTGCCCACCTGGCACCATACACATAGTTATTACAATGTCATGGACTGTATTTCCTATGCTGTACTTTATATATCAACCTTTTAATTGTCTCGATGATGTTCTTTGAAGTACAAAAGTTTTCAATTTTGATGCAGTCCAATTTTCTATTTTTTCTTAGGTTGCTTGTGCTTTAGGCCATATGGTCATTTCTAAGAAGCCATTGCCTAATCCAAGTTGACAAAGGTTTGCCTTTGTTTTTTCTTAAGAGATTTATAGTTTAACTCTTGCATTTAGGGTTTTGATCTATTTTAAGTTAATTTTGAGTTAACTTTGATCTATTTTGAGTTAATTTTGTAATGTTTGTTTATGGTGTTAGGTGGGAGTCCTGGTTCATTCTTTTGCATGTGGCTATCCAGTTGTCCCACGTAACATGCTTCAAATGACAAAATTATAGGTATGGAGAACAGATTAATGGTTATCATGGGTTCAGGAAGGGGTGAGGTGGAAATAAAGTGGGTGTGACTACACAAGGGCGATGTGAGGCATCCCTGTGATGGAAATATTCTGTGTGTTGACTCTATCAGTGTTCTGGTTGTGATATTGCACTCTAATTTTGTAAGCTGTTACCAAGGGGCAGCTGGATGAAGGGTAACATGGGATTTCTATCATTTCTCATAAGTGCATGTGGATTTACAATGGTCTCAAAATAAACTTAATCAAAATGCAGTACAATTTGCTTTGGGAGATTTTGAGAATACAGAAAAGTACAAAGAAGAAAATCAAAACCACTCAAATCCGCCACCCTTAGCTAACCTCTGTTGCTGCCCTGGCAGGAAGGAACGGACAGATTCCAACAGGAAGCAGACTCTGGGATTCGTGAACAGGGGTGTACACCTTAGGGGAAGGAAAAAGAAGTGGGAGTCTAGTCTGAAGAGGGCTGGGTACCTTAGACACGCAGGACGAACAGGGCTGTGGTCACCGGGCCAGTGGCTGGCCCTGTGGGGCTTTCGGGCACAGCCTTCCCTGTGAGCTGGCCGTCGTGGAGGGCCTCCAGGCTTCCCTTGGGGAGCCATAGCTGTGTTCTCCTGGGGCACTTCAGTGGCTCAAGGGCTGCATTAAGCATCATTCATTCAATCAATCAGCAAATATTAGTGCCTAGTATGTGCCAGGCATTGGGGAGATTGTGTAAGAAGATGTGTTTGACCCCCACGTTGCTCTTGGGCTGGTGGAGTATTGTAACACAGGGGTACTGTTGGTGTTATGAGTGAAGTGATACGTGAGCATGGGGGTTAGGGTGCAGGGGACATTGTCCGTGTCACGACCATCCCACATTCCCATGTTTCTCCAAGAACCAGCAATCCCTGTCTTGGGTGATCTCTGGCTGTGGGAGCCTGTGCAGTGACAGGCTAGATGTGTTGGGGAGTGACACCCTCGGGAGTAGCCCTCAGCCACCGATGGCTGGGAGGTGTAGATAAACACCCACCCTCGTCCCCCTCTGAACTGTGTTCTCTACTGTCTCCTGGAGGTCCCAGCAGGACCAAGCCCTGATCCCCACAGTGGTCACCTTCCTGGTAATGTCGTTTGTCCCGGCTTTCTTTCCTTCCCCATGTTACTTCCCCACTTCCTTTCTGGACTACCTCTCAATAAAACACTTGCACTCCATCCTTGTCTCGGGCTCTGTTTTGGGGGAAACTAAGATAAGACAAGGCACTGCTACCTGGGTCTTGAGGGCCAGGGAAGTTTCCTGGCGGCAGGGCCGTCTGAGCAGAGACTTGATGAGGCTGGTTATCTTAGCCACGAGGGGTGAGGACAGAGGATGCGGGAAGAGGCATGCAGCGTGAAGGCCTGCAGGTGGCAGTCTGGTGTGTACAACCCACACAGGAAGCTCACGCTTGGGAGGGGACAGTGACAGAAGATGGAGCAGATGCCAGATGGTGGGAGGCCTTGGGAGGTTTTTAAAAGACCACGAGTGCATCAGACTTGCGTTTGGGAAAAGCTACTATGGCTGAAGCAGTTTGAATGGAATGGAGGGCTAGAATGAATACAGGAGACCCACTCGGAGGCTGCAGCAGAAAACCTGGCAGGGGACAGCGATGTGGGGGTGATGGTGCCCGGACCGGACCAGGATGGCAGCAGCCATGGTTTTCTTCCAGGTATGGAGGAGTATTTGGACCCATCATTCAGAAACCTGTCCGGACATGTTCCCGGGGAGTGACGGAGCCACTTGTCGTTAATGCAGCGACGACTTTGCTGCCGTGTCCCAAGCTGGGTGTGCTGTGTGATTATCAGACCTGAGCCCAGGCACTCCCTGCCCGCTTGCGTTTTCCTGAAGCTGACGTGAAGGGCCACGAGAGGGCGCTGTCTGAAAGCCTCTGGTCTGGCACCCTCTCAGAGAAGCCAGCGAAGGTCAGAGCTGGAAACGGCTCCGTTGCCCAGCTTGGCCCTGATTTTACCTGTCGTCTCCTGGGGCTGCTGATTGCTTTCCCCAGGTGAGGCCCTGAAGTCTGTGATCTTCTGAGCAGCATGTGTTCCTCGCAGATCGAGGGGTTTTGGGAAAGACGTTCCCGTGATCTGTGGCACCTCAGACTCGGCAGGGAGCACAAAGAAACACCTTTCCACTCCCTCCTCTGTCCCCCTCTTCTTCCTCTTTTCATCTATCCCATACCATTTACTGAGCAATTACTGAACTGAAAGTTCTATAGCCCCATCCCATAGAACTTCCTATGGCGGAATGCTCTAGATCTGCACCGTTCTGTCCAGGAGCCACAGCACATGTGGCTCGCTTGCCTCGGGGAAACGGTGCCTCTGGTGTTCTGAGAAGAAGCCCGTCCGCTGCTTACTCAGGGGAACAGCACACCATGGGAGGAAATCCATCCTTAGAAAAAATGATGCTGGAGAATGTGGCCAAGCCGCTGCCACAGGCCAAAGCAGATGCATTGGGAAGCACCTCAACACTCATCACTGAGGACATCTCTCCACCTCGGCCAAGACCTGGGCTGTCCCCTCCCTGCCCCAGACAGGGGTCCTGGCCCAGGCCTCTGCGCAGTGTGGTGGTGAGTGATGAGAGGACAGCAGGCTTGCTAGGACTGCCGGGAAGCACGTGGAGCGAGGGGAGAGTGGGGGACAACGAGGGGACATGTCTTAGGGGCAGAGTCTTGGGAGGCTTCCTGGTAGTTGGGACTGGACACAGAGAACAAAAGCATGCAGCAGGCAGGAGAGGATGTTCTGGGCAGAGGCAAGAACATTCCTTGGGGTGAGGGCAGCGTACAGGATCCTTTGGGGGGCTAACAGTGGTTTAAAATGTCTGGCAAACGAACAATCCCCAAACTATTGATCAGACTTGGATTCCTAGGACTGAAAAGGATTCTGCTGGAGGCCAGAGAATCTCTTTCAACCTCTTGCCAGAGAAATTCCCTAAATTCCCCTTCCAGCAAAAGCCCTTTAGACTGGTCCCTGCACTGTAAACCCATTCCCCTTCGCTTACAGAACAGTGAGCTTCTTCCTGCCAGAAGCGATGCCCACATTTGACGCGTTTCTCTTAGCCCCTGGATGAAGCAGACCCCACTGTTGGTTTCGAATGTGGGGTGACTGGCTTTCCTGTTCCGTGAGTGCTTGGCTTGTCGTCTGTCATGAGAACCCAGCCACAACTGTCAGCTCTGCCCCAGACAACTGCTGCACGGAGCAGCTGCGAGCTCTCTGCCCATGTGGTTAGCCCCGAGATCATAGAGGTTAATGGCGCTTTCATACTTGACAGCAACCAAGTGCTCCCCAGCCAAGAAATGCAACAGTCTGAAAGGAAAACAGTCTCGGATCTCAGTAGCCGCCGAATCTACCGTGATTTCAGGCTAAACCAGGCTCCGACTGCTTCTGCTCGACATCTGGCCAAGGAAGTAGACAGTGTCCAGACTTTCGAAACACAGACTGGAGACCTAGCATCCAAACTACGAAAGGCTGTGACCATCAGTTTCCTTTAAGCAACAGGTGTTAATGGTTGAGTCTCCCCCCCGCCCCCCACCACAGAACTCAACAATTGATCTGCTTTGTTATTCATAACTTGTTCCGCCCTCAGGATCAGGGAGGAGGATGTGGATCTCTTTGGGGGCCATTATTCTGCTGACCTTGAAGCAGCCTCTCCGAAGTCTTGAACAGCACATTCACTTACACAAATCTTCTGGAAGTTTCTTATGCTGTGAGCCAGAGCCTTGTCTGTGGCTGCACCTCTGTGAAGGAGGCTGGGCGTGCAGATGTGGGCAGTGATGACACTGGGCTCCCTTACTAAGGGGGATGGGGGAGTGGCTGCTGGGAAGACAATTAGCAGTCTCTGTCAACTTTAATCTTGACAACAGTCCAATGAGGCAGCCATTTCATCATTTCACCATTTCAAAGACAGGGAAACTGAGCCTCAGAGAGGTTAAGTAACTTGTTTATAGTCGCGCAGCAGGTCAGAAGCAGAGCCCAGGTTCAGTAACAGCCACACCACCTCCCACTGGTTTTATGTGTACACCAACTTTGGGAGGGAGCTATTGACGTTAGGTCCATTTCACACAAGATGCCTCAAGCTCAGAGAGGTTGAGTAACTTGTTTATAGTCACACAGCAGGTGAGAAGCAGAGCCAGGGCTTGGTGACAGCCACACCACCTCCCACTGGTTTCATGCGTACACCAACTTTGGGAGGGAACTATTGACATTAGATCCATTTCAGACGAGACGCCTCAAGCTCAGAGAGGTTGAGTATATTGTTTCGGCCACACAGCTATAAGTGGTGGAGCTGGGATTCAAAACCCTGTGTCCTGACCTCAGTTCCCTAACATGACAGTGTGGTCCCAATTCCAGCAAGTTCCTGTCCGTGAGCTTTACTACCAGTAATAAACCCAGTTCACAGACACTGGACATCTAACAGCACTGTCCTGGGCTGTTGCCTGGGGCGGCTGTGAGGGCATTTTCACTCATGTAACCCTCCTCACCTGACATCCCAGGCGTTCTCTTTGCATCTCCATCATAGGCTTAGAGCATGCCACTGTTATCTCTGCTCACTGTTTGCTGGGTGAACAGATCTCCACCTACCATTGGGTTGTTGGAAAAGTCATGATGCATTTTTGCAACGAAAAACATAGAAAATTTTTTGACAACCCAATAAACTACGTTCACTAAGCCTGCGTGCAGCTTGTATGCCTAATGCTTGACACAGAGCTTGTTACATGGTGGGTACTCAGTAGCTGTTGGTTGAATGAATGAATCAGTGAGTGAATTAATGAATTCTAGAGCTCCAGCCTGCTATGTGCTGGGAAACACCACATTCTTGTCTGTGGAAACCACCTGTTGACTTGGCCAGGTACGCAGGAGCTGGGCGCTTGTGTGGCCTTGGGAGGTCAGTTTGCATTTTAAGGGATGCCGGAGGGGTCTTGTGGGGGCCAGGTGCCCCTTCTTCCTCCATAACCCCATCCTATACCTGCTCCAGCCTCCTGGGACTGCGCTGGGTCTCATGCCCCGTCCAGCTTCCTAGTACCGATGGGCTGGCCTGGGATTGCTGTGCCCCAGTGGCTTGGCCAGACCACTGTGCAGTCCCCAGCAGTCTGCCCAGTGCAGCCCCAGTCCTTGATGGGCTCCCTGCCCTGCTTCGCCTTTGAAGAACTCTCTGGTTACATGTGTGCTGAGATTGGGGGCTGGGAGGAGCCATGGGGACACCTAGTCCAACCACCTCATTTGTAGATGAGGATGCTGAGGACCAGAGAGGGCCATGCCATGTCCAAAGCCACACAGCAAGCTAGTGGCAGATGCAAGACTCCAGCTCAGCTCTCCCGCATCCCATCCAGGCCCCCTTTCACTCAGTAACCTCCCGTCTCTAGGTGCCCCCTCTCCATCCTCCACTCTGTGTCCTTGATCCTTTGCAAGCTTCCCCATTAGAGGAATGGCCAATGGGTTTTATTTCACATGCTGCCTGGGCACTGTGGCACAGACCGGCGCTCCTGTGGGTCGTGGAGGAGAGAGCTCTGCAGTCAGTTAATGATGTCTGCCACAGGCCTGGGCTGGGGCTTGGGGTGTGAGTGCCATGGACTTTTCACTGCTGTCCTAACAGCTCTCACTGTGCTTGGCACACAGTAAGTGTTTCATAAGCACGTGTTGATTTTGGGTATCCGCTGTTTTCTCTGGTGGGCGACCCACTGGGGGGTCTGGGAGCCCAGCAGAGCGATTGGAAACTTCCTGTTTTCACATTTGCCATTTCCAAAAGAGTGGCCCTGTTCGAGGACACCATTTTTATGTTAAAACAACAAACCTCAAGGTTGATCCATGAGCAGTGGAAGGTGGTGGCATTCCGGAGGAGGCCAAGTCTGGCATTCCAGAGTTCAGGGAATTTTGTTGTCTCAGCACCAGCCGAGCAAATGTATCCTTTCCAGACATTCCACATTTGAAGGGGAGGGGGGGAATTCCAGAGATTGCAGTACCCCCAGCTCCCTGGTCTCAGGTGGGGAGTGGGGGTGGGCTGGGGATCAGGTGCCCTTGGCCAGCTTGGTTTGAGCTGCCTGGGTTTGCCCCTCACATTGGCAACAGCGGGGGGCATGGTGGGGGGCTGGGGGCTCTGGGGCCTTACCCGGGTTGGGCAGTTCATCTATAAAGTGATTATAGCCCCATTATAATGCTCGTGTGCGCTTCACTGGCATCAGCCAGCCTCTGGACCCTCCTCTCTGTCCCAGCAATGCCCTCTCCTCCCCTTCCCTCCCCTCCTCTCACTTCCCCTCCCCTTCCAGAAATCATTTTTCATCTAAAAATTGGTATGTGATTCTAAATATTTAAAAAGGCAAAGATTAAAAACAATGAAACCTCAGCGCATCGTCGCTCTTCTTTTTCCACAGTTCTTGGAAACTCATAGTTGACTAGAGACTTGACAGGTGGGAGGGTAATACTTTTTGCAAGATTACTTCCTCGGCAAGGCTGTGTGCTCCCCGTGGCATTGTAGCAGGAAGTTCCCAATCCTGATGGTCCCACTCCTCAAATGCTACAACCGATCAGTAAGTCCAGGGGGGTCAACATGACCCCAGTGAAACCTCACCTAATGGCCTTAGCATCCTTTTGTTAATTCACGAAGGGGCGACTGCAATATATGGATTTAAAATATATAACTTATGTACTTTCATCCCTGGGACCTCATTTAATTCTCACAACAAGCTTGGAAACTGAGATTATTGTTGTCCTACTTTTGCAGACAAGGAAACTGCTGCCCAAAAAGGGTCTGTTGTGGCTGCACAGGGCCACACAGGGTCACCCAGGGTCACCCAGGATCTGTGCCAGGACTCTTTCCTTTCCTTTCCTTTCCTTCCCTTTCCTTTCCTTTCCTCCTTTCTTTCTTTCTCTCTCTCTCTCTCTCTCTCTCTCTCTCTCTCTCTCTCTCTCTCTCTCTTTCTTTCTTTCTTTTTTTAGCTGAGCCATCCTGCCACCTGTTGACAGCGGCAGCTCACCTCGGGCTGGGAATCGAACCAGCAACGCTGTTGCTCAGAGCTCGTACTCTTGAGCGAGCTCTTAACCAACTGGCCCCAGGACTGTTTCTTTTTAATGCTGACACTTCCCAGCCTGTATCTCAGCTTCCTCTTGTTAGAATTCCATGGAACACTCATTATCTGAGCTGCTCTTGGAGGGTTCCATTGTCAGATATGTTTGAAGCTATGCACTGTCTATGTGTGTCTGAAGAGACCCGCACACAAGGTGTTTCCATGCGTGTTAGATGTGCTGGCAAATCATGTCTGTTATTTCAGTGAAGGAATTCATTCTTCACTGTGTGCTGCATGTAACACTGTACAGACGCAGGTATAGCAGATGTTTGTTTTTTAAAGGTTTTTTATATTAAAATATAGCTAACACACAATATTATATTAGTTTCAGGTGCACACAACAGTTATTCCACATTTATATACCTAAAGAAGTGATCACCATGATAAGTCCAGCAACCATCTGACACTGTACCATGCTATCACAATATTATTGACTATATTTCCTATGCTGTACATTACATCCCCATGACTTACTTGTTTTATAACTGGAAATTTGAACTTCTATTCCCCTTAACCTTTCCCCCCTCTTTAAAACTTTCAATTATAGTTGACATTCAATATTATTTTATATTAGTTTCAGGTGTACAGCATAGTGATTAGACATTTATATAATTTAAGAAGTGATCCCCTTGACTAGTCTAGTACCCACCTGGCACTATACATAGGTATTACCATATTGTTGACTATATTCCCTATGCTTTACTTTACATTCTCGTGACTATTTTGGTAACTACCAATTTGTACTCAATCCCTTCACTTTTTTCACTCTGCCCCTAACCCCATCCCCTCTATCACCCCAACAAATCTAGTACTCATCTGACACCACACATAGTTATTACAATATTATTGACTATATTCCTTATGCTATAACCTACATCCCCATAACTACTTTGTAACAACCAATTTGAACTTCTTAATCCCGTCCCCTTTTTTTTTACCCCACCCCCCACTCTCATCCCATCTGGCAACCATAAATATGTTCTCTGTATCTATGAGCTTGTTCCTGTTTTGTTTGTTTGTTTTGTTCTTTAGATTCCACATATTAGCAAAACCACATTGCATCTGTCTTTCTCTGTCTGATGTACTTCACTCAGCACAACACCCTCCAGGTCCATCCATGCCACCGCAGATGGCAAGAACCTATTCTCTTCCACGGCAGAACCATATTCTACTGTATATATGCTCCACCTCCTCTTTATCCATTCATCCATTGATGGACACCCAGGCTGCCTCCACATCTTGGCCACTGTAAACAATGCTGCAGTGAACATATGGTTGCACACGTCCCCTCGTAGTATTTCTGACCTGGAGGTACTCAGTCAAAGTCTCAGAGCACACCGAGGCCAGTTGTTGCCCACCTGGGCCCTGCAGACTCCGAGTGCAATGAGGGTGGGGCTGGCTGCTCTCCGAGAAAGTGCTTGAACTGAAAAGATCAGGTGAGTCGGGTGGGTCAGGGTTTCAGGGAGTCAGTGTGTGGAGCTCATCAGACCAATCAAATTCAGATTTGGCTCTGAGGGGGCGGGCTCAACGCAGGAAAGATGGCGCCCACCTGCCGGCCTGCCAGCTGCATGGAAGGAGGACCTCACACAGGGAAATTGCCGACTGTCCTCCAGCTCTAGCTACAAAGCCACACACCTCAGCCTGCCCTCTGTATGCCTCCAACACCCGCGAGTTACTGTCCCTCTGCTGGAGCCCAAGGTGAGTGCCTTTGAGCGAGTCTGTGCTTGCGCCATTTAAGAGGACAGCTGGTTTTCTCGCACGCAGCCTTCTGTCTCGCCTGGATGTTCGGAATCCCCATTGTTTTCCACAGCCGGTTGTCTTGTGGGCTTCTCTTCCTGGCCCCAGTACTCTGGGCTGGGGAGGCCAGTGTGGGGCCAGGGGCCTCTTGCTCCTCCAGGGGGAACCTCTGTGGCTGAGGTGTCCCTCCTGGTTCTCAACCGCCACACAGAGGTTTGGGACCAGCCTGTTTCGCATCTCCACCCCTCCTACCAGTCTCGACGTGGCTTCTTCTTTATATCCTAGTTATAAAACTTTTGTTCAGCCCGACTTCAGATGGTTCTCCAGGTTGATGGTTCTATAATTTGGTTGTAATTTTAATGTGTTTATGTAGGGAAGCAGGCACAGTGTTTATCTAGTCCGCCATTTTCGATCCCCTTTGTAACAGATGTTTTTAAGAATGCCACTGTGTGTGTGTGTGTGTGTGTGTGTGTGTGTGTGTGTGTGTGTGTGTGAATACAACAGTCACACCCATTCCCCACACCTGCACTTCTCTTTGGAATCTTTGCCAGCCTGAGAGGTAAAACATGCGGTTGCTGTGTCATTTTAATTAGCATTACTTAATTAAGATGTGAGCAGCTTTTCGCACATTTGCTGGTATTTGCACCACCTCTGCTCTGAATGGTCTGTCCGTAGCCTTCGCCTTCTGCTGCCTCACGTGGTTCCAATTGAGGACAGCTGACAATGCCAGTCAACATATTAAAAAGCCAAATAAAAGAGTGACAAATCTTTAACTGGAATTCCCTTGGACCCCAGTGTGCTATAAGAGGGTGTTTCTATTTTGGGGTGTGATATGATGGGGGCTGAGGTCATAGACATGGGCATGTGTGAAGCATGGAAAGTCAACACGGCATAAAAAACATCACACTCTGAACTCTGTGGTCTGTGAGTCATTAATGTTTAGGAATTGGGAAAGTGGTGACCAAACCCTCATGTACCTCTGATTTTTATCAGTTGACAAAAGTGGGGACTGAGATGTGCTGTTTCATAGATATTGTTTTTTTTTTCCCCTCCTGCAAGTCTGACTCCAGAACATTGAAAGACAGTACAGATATATAGGCAAATACTCTATCTGGTGGTGACATCGCTAGGAAGAAAGGTGAAGGAAGCCGAGTAAAGGGGTGGGTGGCGATAGGGTGGGGTAGGCTTCTCTGAAGGGGGTACCCTGGACAGAGGATTGAAAGGTGGGGAGGGTTTATGGTGGAGGGTGCCGAGCAGAAAGGCGGCATGTGCAAAGGCCCCAAGGACACGGGGAGTGTGGGGAACGGCAGGAGTCTGTTGTGGCTGGAGTGGAGAGAGAAGTGGGTGGTGGGCAGAAATGCAGGCATGGAGGGATCAGCTCATGCCCGGTCACGAGGCCGCCATATCATCGAGGGAGTTGGTGTTTATTTTGACTTGGGGAAGCCCTTGGGAGCTCCTGGCAGGCTTGGAGTCTAACAAGCGCCCTCTGGTGGCTGTGCTGAGAATCAGCCCCGGAGGCCTGTGGAGAAGTCGACCTCCCACCTGGGAGGATGGCAATTGAGCCTGTTGTTGTCTGTGATCCTTGTGGATTTTGCGGATGCAGACGACAGGATGTGCTGATGGATTGGCTGGGNCTCTCTCTCTCTCTCTCTCTCTCTCTCTCTCTCTCTCTCTCTTTCTGTCTTTCTTTCTTTCTTTTTTTAGCTGAGCCATCCTGCCACCTGTTGACAGCGGCAGCTCACCTCGGGCTGGGAATCGAACCAGCAACGCTGTTGCTCAGAGCTCGTACTCTTGAGCGAGCTCTTAACCAACTGGCCCCAGGACTGTTTCTTTTTAATGCTGACACTTCCCAGCCTGTATCTCAGCTTCCTCTTGTTAGAATTCCATGGAACACTCATTATCTGAGCTGCTCTTGGAGGGTTCCATTGTCAGATATGTTTGAAGCTATGCACTGTCTATGTGTGTCTGAAGAGACCTGCACACAAGGTGTTTCCATGCGTGTTAGATGTGCTGGCAAATCATGTCTGTTATTTCAGTGAAGGAATTCATTCTTCACTGTGTGCTGCATGTAACACTGTACAGACGCAGGTATAGCAGATGTTTGTTTTTTAAAGGTTTTTTATATTAAAATATAGCTAACACACAATATTATATTAGTTTCAGGTGCACACAACAGTTATTCCACATTTATATACCTAAAGAAGTGATCACCATGATAAGTCCAGCAACCATCTGACACTGTACCATGCTATCACAATATTATTGACTATATTTCCTATGCTGTACATTACATCCCCATGACTTACTTGTTTTATAACTGGAAATTTGAACTTCTATTCCCCTTAACCTTTCCCCCCTCTTTAAAACTTTCAATTATAGTTGACATTCAATATTATTTTATATTAGTTTCAGGTGTACAGCATAGTGATTAGACATTTATATAATTTAAGAAGTGATCCCCTTGACTAGTCTAGTACCCACCTGGCACTATACATAGGTATTACCATATTGTTGACTATATTCCCTATGCTTTACTTTACATTCTCGTGACTATTTTGGTAACTACCAATTTGTACTCAATCCCTTCACTTTTTTCACTCTGCCCCTAACCCCATCCCCTCTATCACCCCAACAAATCTAGTACTCATCTGACACCACACATAGTTATTACAATATTATTGACTATATTCCTTATGCTATAACCTACATCCCCATAACTACTTTGTAACAACCAATTTGAACTTCTTAATCCCGTCCCCTTTTTTTTTACCCCACCCCCCACTCTCATCCCATCTGGCAACCATAAATATGTTCTCTGTATCTATGAGCTTGTTCCTGTTTTGTTTGTTTGTTTTGTTCTTTAGATTCCACATATTAGCAAAACCACATTGCATCTGTCTTTCTCTGTCTGATGTACTTCACTCAGCACAACACCCTCCAGGTCCATCCATGCCACCGCAGATGGCAAGAACCTATTCTCTTCCACGGCAGAACCATATTCTACTGTATATATGCTCCACCTCCTCTTTATCCATTCATCCATTGATGGACACCCAGGCTGCCTCCACATCTTGGCCACTGTAAACAATGCTGCAGTGAACATATGGTTGCACACGTCCCCTCGTAGTATTTCTGACCTGGAGGTACTCAGTCAAAGTCTCAGAGCACACCGAGGCCAGTTGTTGCCCACCTGGGCCCTGCAGACTCCGAGTGCAATGAGGGTGGGGCTGGCTGCTCTCCGAGAAAGTGCTTGAACTGAAAAGATCAGGTGAGTCGGGTGGGTCAGGGTTTCAGGGAGTCAGTGTGTGGAGCTCATCAGACCAATCAAATTCAGATTTGGCTCTGAGGGGGCGGGCTCAACGCAGGAAAGATGGCGCCCACCTGCCGGCCTGCCAGCTGCATGGAAGGAGGACCTCACACAGGGAAATTGCCGACTGTCCTCCAGCTCTAGCTACAAAGCCACACACCTCAGCCTGCCCTCTGTATGCCTCCAACACCCGCGAGTTACTGTCCCTCTGCTGGAGCCCAAGGTGAGTGCCTTTGAGCGAGTCTGTGCTTGCGCCATTTAAGAGGACAGCTGGTTTTCTCGCACGCAGCCTTCTGTCTCGCCTGGATGTTCGGAATCCCCATTGTTTTCCACAGCCGGTTGTCTTGTGGGCTTCTCTTCCTGGCCCCAGTACTCTGGGCTGGGGAGGCCAGTGTGGGGCCAGGGGCCTCTTGCTCCTCCAGGGGGAACCTCTGTGGCTGAGGTGTCCCTCCTGGTTCTCAACCGCCACACAGAGGTTTGGGACCAGCCTGTTTCGCATCTCCACCCCTCCTACCAGTCTCGACGTGGCTTCTTCTTTATATCCTAGTTATAAAACTTTTGTTCAGCCCGACTTCAGATGGTTCTCCAGGTTGATGGTTCTATAATTTGGTTGTAATTTTAATGTGTTTATGTAGGGAAGCAGGCACAGTGTTTATCTAGTCCGCCATTTTCGATCCCCTTTGTAACAGATGTTTTTAAGAATGCCACTGTGTGTGTGTGTGTGTGTGTGTGTGTGTGTGTGTGTGTGTGTGTGTGAATACAACAGTCACACCCATTCCCCACACCTGCACTTCTCTTTGGAATCTTTGCCAGCCTGAGAGGTAAAACATGCGGTTGCTGTGTCATTTTAATTAGCATTACTTAATTAAGATGTGAGCAGCTTTTCGCACATTTGCTGGTATTTGCACCACCTCTGCTCTGAATGGTCTGTCCGTAGCCTTCGCCTTCTGCTGCCTCACGTGGTTCCAATTGAGGACAGCTGACAATGCCAGTCAACATATTAAAAAGCCAAATAAAAGAGTGACAAATCTTTAACTGGAATTCCCTTGGACCCCAGTGTGCTATAAGAGGGTGTTTCTATTTTGGGGTGTGATATGATGGGGGCTGAGGTCATAGACATGGGCATGTGTGAAGCATGGAAAGTCAACACGGCATAAAAAACATCACACTCTGAACTCTGTGGTCTGTGAGTCATTAATGTTTAGGAATTGGGAAAGTGGTGACCAAACCCTCATGTACCTCTGATTTTTATCAGTTGACAAAAGTGGGGACTGAGATGTGCTGTTTCATAGATATTGTTTTTTTTTTCCCCTCCTGCAAGTCTGACTCCAGAACATTGAAAGACAGTACAGATATATAGGCAAATACTCTATCTGGTGGTGACATCGCTAGGAAGAAAGGTGAAGGAAGCCGAGTAAAGGGGTGGGTGGCGATAGGGTGGGGTAGGCTTCTCTGAAGGGGGTACCCTGGACAGAGGATTGAAAGGTGGGGAGGGTTTATGGTGGAGGGTGCCGAGCAGAAAGGCGGCATGTGCAAAGGCCCCAAGGACACGGGGAGTGTGGGGAACGGCAGGAGTCTGTTGTGGCTGGAGTGGAGAGAGAAGTGGGTGGTGGGCAGAAATGCAGGCATGGAGGGATCAGCTCATGCCCGGTCACGAGGCCGCCATATCATCGAGGGAGTTGGTGTTTATTTTGACTTGGGGAAGCCCTTGGGAGCTCCTGGCAGGCTTGGAGTCTAACAAGCGCCCTCTGGTGGCTGTGCTGAGAATCAGCCCCGGAGGCCTGTGGAGAAGTCGACCTCCCACCTGGGAGGATGGCAATTGAGCCTGTTGTTGTCTGTGATCCTTGTGGATTTTGCGGATGCAGACGACAGGATGTGCTGATGGATTGGCTGGGGGTGGGAGCAGGGGGGAAGACACCTGGAAATCTGAAGTTCCATTTCCTGAGCCGGGTAAGGTGGGGAAGGGACAGGTCCCGTGTGCGGGGCTGTGCTGAGGAGCCACGTGGAGATGTCCCCATGGCTGGTAGAACTTTGAGTCGAAGTGGAAGGGAGAGGTTGGTGCTAGAGGTGTAAATCCGAGTCACCAGCTGCCTTCTTTTAGAGCCCAGAGGCTGGATGTGATCACCGGGGGAGTGGGTATGGATGGAGAAGACAGAGACTAGGGGAGGCGAGGGGCAGGGGTGTCTTCTGTGGGGTAGCTATCCACATGCTCCATGTTACCTAGGACACCAGCAGATCTGGATGACAGAGAGTGAACACATGCTGTGCAGAAAAGCCCATTTTGCTAGAACTGAAAGACTGTGGCCTGGTTACGAATGATACTTTCTGTTCTTACACAACTGAGAAGGTGCCACAGCAATAAAAACAGGTTCTGGTGTCACGCAGGCCTGGCGACCCTTCGCTTCATGACCCCCTAGCTGTGTGTCCTTGGGCTGGTCACCTCCCTGAGCGCATTCTCCACATCTGAGAAGTGGGGGTGATGATATGACCGCCTGCACCGGGTTCTTGTGAGGATTCAATGAGGTAACGCGAATCAAGCACTTTGAAAGGGCCTGGAGGGCGGAAAGTGCCAATAGCTAGTGGGGCCTCCCCCCCCCCACTTCCTTCCCTTCCTCCCCCAGCTCCCCTCCTGCCCCTTTCTGCTCCTTCATTCCCGCCCCGCCCTCCTCTTCTCCCTGCTGATCTTTCTGTCATCAGTGACCATGTACTAGTGGTGCTGTCTGCGGCCCAGCAGGCCCAGCTGTGGGTCCCACGGTCTGGGTGCCCTGGGTGTTGGGTGTGGACGGGGCTGAATGGCCAGGGCGCTCGCATTCCTGACAATGGGAGTTGCCTGTCTGCCAGCCCCTGGGGCTCAGAGCACAGGCCTTGCATTTGCAGTTTACTCCGCGCTTCTTTTTTTCTTTCTTTTTTTTTTTTCTAAGATTTTTATTGGGGAATTGTGGGGATGGGAACAGCGCTGGGGAATTGGGGGAAGTGGAACAGACAAGTTGCTGTCCTTTTGTTCTTCAGTCTAGTTGTGGAGGACGTTGCTTCACTGGCCCAAGTTGGCACCATCATTGCGCTCTTCCCGGGCGAGGCAGATCAGTCACCGGCTTCTGGACGGCTGCTCACTGCAGCTGCTGGCTGCTCACGCTGGCTGCTGGCTACATACGGTAGCCCATGGCAACCCACTGCAGCAGGGGCTGCAGCCTACGCCGTCGCCCGTGACTCACAGCAGCCCAGCTCCAGGTTGAGCTGTTGTTCAGCATCTTAGCTGTAGAGGGCAGTGTCACTGGCCCTCATATGTGGGATCCGAACCAGGGCCCCCTGGCATCCCAAGCTAGCTCTTAACCATCGTGCCACTCGGCCAGCCCTACTCCGCACTTCTTGTGGGTATCTAGGAACAGGTGATATTTTATAAGGGTTTGGGAGCACCAGGTATGAGTGGAGGGAACGCTCTGCAGTCAGCCTCCCTCTGTCCCCAGCCACCTTCCCAGGGCGCATCCTCCATTGGAGGGAGCCAGCAGGTCTTCTTGGCGTGGCCCATCTGGGGGGCAAAGGAGTTACACACCAGCTGTCAACCTCCTCCCAAGGCACGTAGAACCGGGGACAGTAATCGAAGGTAGAGTGCCGGGGGCGACATGGGGAGCACCTTTGTGTCTGAGCAGACACTCCTTTGGGCCTGTCCTTGGCTCTTCCACACCCTCCTCCATCCTCAGATGTCTAACAGAAACGGAATGGGAGCCACATATGTAACTTAAAGCTTTCCAGAGGCACATAGACCAAAGGAATAGACTAGAGGGCCCAGAAGCAAACCCTTGCATATGTGGTTAAACAATTTTTGATAAGGGTGTCAAGATCATTCAATGGGAAAAGGGCAGCCTTTTCAATAAATGGTGCGGGGAAAACTGGATATCCACATGAAAAGAATGAAGTTGGGTCCTTACTTAACATCACAAACAAAAACTAACTCAAAATGAATCAAAGATTTAAATGTTAGAGTTAAAACTATAAAACTCTTATAAGAAAACATTGGGGGGAAAAGCTTCATGACATTGGATATGGACAACAATTTCTTGGTTATGACACTAAAGACAGACACCAAAAGAAAAAAAGTAGATAAATTAGACTGCATGAAAATTAAAAAAAAAAAGTTGATCAAAAGAGTAAAAAGGCAACCCACAGAATGGGAGAAAATATTTGCAAATCATATATCGGATCAGAGATTAATATCCAGGATATATAGAGAACTCCTAAAACTCAACATTAAAAACATGAACAACTAATTCAAAAATGGGCAAATCACTCAGATAGATACTTCTCCAAAGAAGCTATGCACATGGCCAATAAGCAGACGAAAAGATGCTCAACGTCATTAAGGTTTAGGGAAATGCAAACCAAATCCACAATGAGATACCTCATACCCATTAGGATGGCTACTATCAAAAACACTCCAAACCCAGAGAATAACAGGTGTTGGCAAGGATGTGGAGACATTGGAACCCTTGTGCACTGTTGGTAAGAATGTAAAATGGTGCAGCCACTATGGAAAACAGTATGGCAGTTCCTCAAGAAATTAAAAACACAATTACCATATTGGTAATTCTACTTCTGGGTATATACCCAAAAGTATTGACAGCAGAGCCTCAAAGAGACATTGTACAGCCTTGTCCACAGCAGCATTCTTCACAATAGCTAAGATGTGGAAGAAACCCAGTCGTCCATTGGCAGAAGAATGGATAGACAAAATGTGGCCTAGACATACAATGGGATATTATTCAGCCTTAAGAAGGAAGGAGATTCTGCCGCAACATGGATGAACCTTGAGGACGTTATGCTCGGTGAAACAAGCCAGTCACAAAAAGACAAATACTGCGTGATTCCACTTACCTTAGGTTTCTAGAGCAGTGCAGTTTATAGGGACAGAAAGTAGAATGGTGGTCGCCAGGGCCTGGGTGAGGGCGAGGAATGGGAGTGAGTGTTTAATGGGTACCGAGTTTCAGTTGGGGATGGTAAGAAGGTTCTGGAGGTGGGTGGAGGTGATAGTAGCATATCATGCATGTACTTAATGCCACTGTACTGTACACTTAAATGGTTAAGATGGTAAACTTTATGTTTGTGTATTTTACTACAGTAAAAAAAAAGTGAAACCAAATAACTGAATTGTTGGTAGTTATCACTGGTGTAGATTGCTTGTACCGTGTCCTCAGCTCCCCAAGTGTTGAGCTGTGTGTCTCATGAGGCCTTGAGGACCTGAGGAGTGGTGTCCAAGGCACAGCACGTTGGTGGAGTCGGCTACTCTGTGGGACAGGGGGATTCTGTTGGCTTGTGCTACATGTTTTATGAGGTGCCTACTATGTGCTAGGGGACATGCCAGCCCCTAGTGTGGTTCCGACACCCAGTGTGAGGCCTCTTAATTGGCTTCAAACGGAGCCGCAGTCTTCCTGAGCCACTTAACGACCCTGGGTAACGAGCTGTCTCACTCTCAATATTTGTTTAATGCTTTATTCACGGGCACAAAACAGTGGTAACATTAATTTCAGGGGAGCTTTAATGATGTATGTGTTTGGTGAAGTCCCCAGCTTCTGACCCTTAGGTGCTAGATCTGTTTGGGGCCATGTGAAATGTTTTGCATCACTTGCAAGAAAGAAAAAAAGAAGTGCTGTTTTTCCTCAGGAAAAGAAGAGGGATTGCACAGCCAAACCTTGTTCTTCTGTGGAATATTTGTCAAGGACTGCAGAAAGCAAAGACGTGGAAATTTCTAATCCTTCTTCTAAAGGAAGGAGTTGGGGGTCTTGTCACAACCAGAACAAGGATCCTGTTCCTCCATTTGCTAATCTGTTCATCAGTTCACCCATCCATCCATCCACCTACCCACCTATCAACCCATCAATTCATCCTTCCATCCATCTATCCATCTACCCATCTATCCATTCATCCCTCCATCCATCCACCCACCAAACCATCTATTCATTCTTCTACACTTTTATCCATCCTTTGTTTCATCCATCCATCCATCCATCCATCCACTCATCCACCCATACATCTACCCACCTACTCACCCACCCACCCATCACAGGCTGAGGCCCACTGTATTCTGCCAGCTCTGAGGGTCAATATGTGTGTCCAGCCAGCTGGGCATGGCCAGTGACTTCACCTTTCTGAACTTCTGTTTCTTCACCTGCCAAATGAGACCATACTGGTGACACACCAAGCCCAAGGTCTGGCCTAGAGTGAGCAAATGTTCAATACATGCAGCCACAGCCATCATCAGGAATAATAATATATTCTGAAATAGATACTGCTATCCCCTCATTTTACAGAGGAGGAAACTGAGGTAGAGCACTCCAGCACTGTTGCCTCTAAAACACAGAAGTGAAATGCACAGGAGCCCGGCTGGGCAGGCCCCTGGCCCTGCCTCTTGTTACTTGAGTCACCGTGACTTTTTCTAGGTCTCTGGGGTCCCTCAGAGCCCAGGATCAAGGGCTTCCTTGGGAGGAAGCCAGGGGCTGTGATTTTCTACCTCTGGAAACAGCGAAAAGATTAAAAACAAAAAGATTTTCACTTCAACATTTGTTTCCTATAAATAGCTGCTTTCTTCCCCACTCCCCTTAAACCATTCTGAACAAAGTTTGGTTGGCGTTTCCAGGCTTCTTTCTTATTTCTGTTCCCCCAGGTGAGAGAGAAGCTGATTATGACCTGGTCTGGCACAGATGGCTCCTGTTTGTGTAGTCCCAAATTCTTCCTTCTTAAATAAAATTTAAGACCATCTGCAACGACCTGCAGGGCTGACCTCTGGCTCTGATTCTTGGTTGAGTTTCTGACATGCCTGTATGAGGCCCGAGCCTGCTAATGCGCTGAAATAATTACCCTTGGCAGGAGGGAGGTGTTAATGCCTTAGGTGTTCGCCTGCCAGTTGTCTTGGAGCTCATGAGAAACAGTGTCAGCCTCTCCGTTCATTCGCTATCAGGCTGCAGCCTGCCCACCCCTGTCAGGAGATTCCAGCCCTGCTGTCAGTCCTAACTGATGGCAGTCACTCGGTGATGTACCAGAGGAAGACGTGGGTGCCCCCACCTGTGTGCTCGCAGATGGTGTCCTTGGGAACAGACCTCAGACACACTGTGGCAGCCAGCCTCCGTGATGCCCAATGGTCCCACCTACTAGAATTCACATCCTTGTGTGGTCTCCTCCTTCATTGCACCAGGGTTGATCTATGTGACCAATAGGATCTGCAGAAGTGATGCTATGCCACTTTCAAGATGAGGTCATCAAAGGACAATGCAGCTTCCATGTTGGTGCTTCT
>NW_017731369.1:7270097-7270911 GCF_001890085.2 Hipposideros armiger | reverse complement strand
TCTTGTCTGGGAAGCTCTTCATCTGTCCTTCGATTTTATTGTAAATGATAGCCTTGCTGGGTAGCGTAATCTTGGTTGTAGGTCCTTGCTTTTCATCACGTTGAATCATTTGTGCCAATTCCTTCTGGCCTGCAGTTTCTGTTGAGAAATCAGCTGACAGTCTTATGGGAGCTTTCTTGTAGGAGACTAGTTGCTTTTCTCTTGCTCCTTTAAAGATTCTCTCTTTGTCTTTAATCTCTGGCATTTTAATTATGATGTGTCTTGGTGTGGACCTCTTTGGGTTCATCTTGTTTGGAACTTTCTGTACTTCCTGGACTTGTATATCTATTTCCTTCACCAGGTTGGGGAAGTTTTCAGTCATTATGTCCTCAGATAGATTTTCAATTCCTTGCTCTCGCTTCTCCTTCTGGTACCCCTATGATATGAAAGTTGCTGTGCTTAATGTTGTCCCAGAGGCCCCTTAAACTCTCCTCATTATTTTGGATTTTTTCTTCTTTTTTCTGTTCTGATTGGGTGTTTTCTGCTACCTTATCTTCTAAATTGTTGGTTCCATTCTCTGCTTCATCCAATCTACTGTTGCTTCTCTCTAATGTATTCTTCACTTCTGTTATTGTAGTCTTTATTTTTGACTGCTTCTTTTTTATGTTTTCTATCTCCATTTTATATTTCCTGTCTTTTTATTGAAGTTCTCCTTGAGATCATTGAGCATCCTAAAAACCAGTGTTTGGAACTCTGTATCTGTTAGATTACATATCTCCATTTTGTTTAGTTCTTTTTCTTGAGCTTTGTTCTGTTCTTTTATGTGGAACATGTT
>NW_017731369.1:7264994-7267537 GCF_001890085.2 Hipposideros armiger | reverse complement strand
TTGGTGAAGGGCAGTCCTACAGGGTGATACGTCTTTGGCACTCTTATGATGGAATGGGCTTCTAGAGGCCTCCCATGAGGCAGGGGCAGAGAAGCTGGGCAGAAAGCATGACACACACAGTGAGGCGGGCCACGGTGCTGCTGGCTGCATCTGTGCCCAGCCAGCTGCTGCAGAAGCTGCTGCAGCAAAATGGTGGGCTAAGAAGATAGCATATGGGGCATGCAACACTCAACACGCCGGCCTCAAAGATCCAGCCCTTCTTCCCCAGACGTGTCCTGGGCTTTTCCATTGCCTCCTTTCCTCGAGCGGGTGGTCAGTTCCTCTTTCTAAGTTGGGTTATATTTCTCCCCCAGAAAAATGGAAAATGGGTTAATTCCTTTGACTGACATCCCATTGAAAGACCTGTCCATGGCCTTATTTGCTGCTCTTAGCCTAGCACAAAGCCAGATGGAAAATTTTGTTCCATCAGGCTTTATTCGATTCATGGTAATATTACCTAATATTGGATGTATTAGATTCACAGTAATAGTTACCTGTCAAGGGCAGGTTGGAGAGTATTTCCTGGCTGGTTTGCTATAGAGTTTGTGTGTGGTTTATGCATTCATCTCACACCAGCCAGACTTCTTAGGGTCTTAGGGTCAGACCCACAAGTGCAAATGCTTATCACAGGATAAATGTGCGTTACAGATGTTGGGGGATTAAAACATTCCTTGTCTCAACATAAGCTGTTTGGGGTTCTCTTTGTCCCTTTCTCTAGGTAAGTTTATTTTTCCTTACTGCCATTAGTAACTAAACTCTGTCTGCCTCACTTACGAGCTCCTAGGAGGGCGAAAGTTTCTAGAGGTGGAATTGATTATATTACAGACCAGGACTTGAAGGTACAAAGCTAGTTGGCACTTAACCCACTTCTTTTGTGAGCCCCATTCTACATTCATAGGAAATCTACTTTCAGTTTCTTGGGGTTCTCTGCTTTGGAAGAAATCCTAACTCTGTCATATAGTGAATGGGATATATGCTACTGAACACTCATTCATTCATTCAAGAGTTATATCCCCGGGCCGGCCGAGTGGCGCATTGGTTAGGAGTTGGTTTGGACGCCAGCTCTGAGCAGCAGGGCCCCGGTTCGGATCCCACATGAGGGCCAACGATGCTGCGCCCTCTACAGCTAAGATGGTGAGCAACAGCTTGACCTGGAGCTAGGGCTGCTGTGAGTTGCTGGCAATGGTGTAAGCTGCAGCCCCTGCTGCAGTGGGCTACCGTAAAGCTACTGTGAGTGGCTGGCAGCCAGCGTGAGCAACTGGCAGCTGGCGTGAGTGGCTGTCCAATGGCCAGCGAGTGACTGCCTCATCNCCCTTTGAGCTGCTGCCCCAGAGCTGGAGCTCAGAGCAGGTGAATCCGTCAGTGACTAAGTCCATGTGCAGGTCCCTTAAAAATGCCACTTGGGTGTGTAGCCACCCTCCATCTCACTTGGCCACAATCTCTGCTGGTTTTCACAGCCAGAAATTATAGGGACTTCTTGGCACTGAAACCCTGGGCTGGGGAGTGACTGGGATCCCTGGTTCCTGCGGGGGCGGGGGGGGGCGGGGAGGAGATCCTCTGCAGCTGAGATAACCCTCCCAATTTTTAATGGTCACACACAGGTGTGGGACCAGCCTGTTCCACATCTCTGCCCCTCTTAACCAGTCTCATGGTGGCTTCTTCTGTGTGCCTGTAGTTGTAAGGCTTTGGTTCAGCTAGACTTCAGGCAATTCTCAATAATGGTTGTCCTGTGGTTTAGTTGTAATTGTTGTGGTCCTGAGAGGAGGTGAGCAAGTTTACCTACTCTGCCATCTTGACCGGAAAAATCAACTCAATCAGACTATTTTTTAAAGTAAAGTTTTATTTTGTAATAACTTTAGATTTATTGAAAAGTTGCAGTGATGGTGCAGAGTTTTCCTAGATACCTCACACCCAAGTTTCTACTAATGTAGCTTATATTTTCATATAAGTAGTTTTTAGCTTATATGATCATGGCATTTGACAAAATAGCTATTAATTAAACTCAAGTTGGTATTCAGATTTTACCAGTTTTTCCACTAATATCCCTTTTTTTTTTCTATTATGGGGTTCAATTTAGGACACAATAGTCCATTTCTCACACTCTTTTTCAGTCATCCTGAATTTGCTCTTAAAACGTACTGTAGAGCGGAAGTGTTGCTGGCTAGTCAAGGATCCATTTGGCATGCCACTTGACAGGTGGCAACCCAATTACTTTTTGTGGTTTAAGCCCATTTCCTCCAGTGGTGTGGAGGTCTCAGTGAGTAGATACATTTCATCTTCTAGGCCAGCTCTAATCTATTGATGCGTCTGCCTGAAGCAGTGTGTCAAAAACAAGGGCGAGATCACATTTGAGCTCTGTGATCAACTAGCAATGTCTGTCCTGGGCGTGGGAGTAGAGAGGAGTGATGTGTGCTGAGTACCTGCAATCTGGCAGCAGAATGTTTCACATTTGAGCACTCTGTTCCCATGTCCAGGAAGGGAACCTGTATTTAAGTGTTGGATAT
>NW_017731369.1:7262873-7264030 GCF_001890085.2 Hipposideros armiger | reverse complement strand
TGTGGACCCTGCCGACCTGGTTCAGGCTGTACCACCAGCACACCCGCAGCTGTGGCTCACAGCAGGCAGGCCCGCTTGCTGACTGACTCATCTCGTTTCGCTCAGTGACATATTTATTGGGGCTTGCCCCCACGCCAGGTCCTACACTGGGTGCCAAACACATGCCTGTCCTGACTTTGTCTGCCTCATGCCTCCAGTTTCTTCCCTTGGGCCCTCAACCTGGCTCATGGACCGGACTCTGTTGGCCCGGTTTTCTTCTTCCCAGAACCTGCTTTGGGCTGCTCGCTTGGCTTGGGAGGGGCCCGTTTGGTACCTGACGTTTGAAACATGCCGTCAGGCAGCCCTGGAAACCCCGTGTTGCCGCAGTTCCTGCAGCAGCTAAGCAAGCTCAGGGAGGACAATCCAGCCTCCTTTTTTCATGAGCATCTTGTGTCCGCATGCGTTTCCTTTCCTAATTGGGACGGAAGAGGCTAAACTGCTCAGGAGGCCTCAAGGACGACCTGCTCACTGGACACCATCTCACTGGACACCATCACGCAGGACGCCCTTGTCCCTCACCTGGTGGCCAGAAGGTGGCGCTGTCCCACATTTTATGGGTGCATGAGGTGACCAAGAGCAGAGAAATCTGTTTTATCATCCAAATGCTACTTTAAGATCGAGGCAAAAATCATGGGCATTTGGACCAGTTTTCTGGAAGAAAAAAAAAATCCTGAAAATAAAAGGAGGAGTTAAATCTTCCATTCAGGTTCTGTATCTGAGGTTTGAGTTCTGCACTCATGAGGACCCTTCTTAGAGGTTAGAAGAGATTTTTTTTTTTTAAACTCTGCCTGGAAATTCTGCAGGAAAGGCTGGTGTGGCTGAGGACCCAGTACTGTTTTTCTACGAGATTGAGAAGGTGGGCACTGAGCTGTGCCCCTGGCTTGGTGTCTCTGGGCAAGTCACAAGAGCACTCCAAGCCCTAGTTTCCTCTCCTGAAAAGTGGAGATAAAAGTCCAGATGCCAGTGGGTTGTGGATAGTCTATGAGATTATGAATATAAAGTGCTTAACCCTGGGGCTGCTATGAAGAAAGCACTTGCTGTGACTGGGCTGGCAGCCTTGGTGGTGGTGGGTGCCTCTGACACCCTCCTTTTCCTGAGGGGATTTTTGTGGAGAATGC
>NW_017731369.1:7260619-7262156 GCF_001890085.2 Hipposideros armiger | reverse complement strand
TCCTGCTCAGAATGCATTCCCTGAATCTAATCACGACTTCATATCAGACAAACTCAACCTGAAGGACATTCTACACAATAACTGGCCCCCAAAAGACCAGAAAGACTAAGGAATGTTCCTGAGGAGAAGAGAGTATAGAGAAGTGACAATGGAATGCAATGTGTGGTCTGGGATTTTCTGTGGTGTAAAGGGAATTATCAGGACAGTTGGTGACATCCGAGGAAGGTCTGTAGATTAGATAATGACGTTGTATCAAAGGGAATTTCCTGATTTTGAGGCTCTGTACTAAGTACTGTCATTGAGAATGAGAACATCCTTGTGTTAAGGAGCTGCACACTGAAGCACTTAGGAGCTAAGAGGTCATCGTACCTGTGTGACCACTTATGCTTAAATGGCTCCAAAAACAAATGTACAGAGAGAAAATCATAAGGCCATTGTAGGAAAATGGTAACACTGGTGGTACCCAAGCTGAGGGTCTTTGGGACTATTTTATATACTCTTTTGAGCTTTAACACAAGTCTCAAATTATGTCAAAATATGTCTAAAAAATCCCACGAACCTTCCCCCTTTAACACACCATACTTGAGAACCATAGCAAGTGTCATGACAGGGTGTTTGATGCAGTGATACCTTGCTGCCAGGCCATTGTCACTCCCACCCCAGCATCCTGGCACAGCAATCAGAGCAGTTTTGACACCAACCAAGCACCAACTCCTGCCTGTGGGCCTCATGTCGGCCCCACTTGGGGCTTGCTGCCTTTTTTTCTGAGCTGCTCATAAAAACAGCCTCTACTGTTGGGTATGACCCGGGGGTCAGGTATTTTTTAGTCTTCGTGTTGACCCTGCTTTTGTCTCTGTTTCACAGATGAGAATACTGAGGCTCAAAGGAATGAACTAAGAGCCAAGTTTTGAAAGCAGGTCTGTCCAGCTCCGCTTTTGAGCAGTCTGCCTCCCCCTCCCCTGCATCTGTTCTCATGTTCACTTGTTATCATCCATCTTTCCTGCATCAGCTCTTTGAGGGTGGGGTCCTTGTTCTGTTCACCAGTATGTCTCAAGAACCTGGCTCAGTGCCAACCCCATGACAGGAGCTCAGTCAATATCTTCTGGATGAAGGGCCATCATAGGGCTTAGCCCACTTAATACGTGGGTGTTCTTGGCTCACATTCTGGTTCTGCTACTGAGAAGCTGTGTGACCTTGGATAAGTCAATTGACCTCTCTGGAACACAATTTCTGAATCTATAAAATGCATATTCTATTCCTACCTCACAGGGGTTATGGTGAAGATCTAATGACACATGCACATAAAGTGCTTATCGCAGGACCTGGCATTGCGTAGATGCTCAGTCCATAATTATTGAATGAATGAATGAATGAATGAGTGGACTTTATCTGTGGGGGACCCCAGCTCCTCCTGTAACTGTTTATTGGAAAGCTGTATGGAGAGACTCACCTGAAATTTAACTTACTATAACAAACTCGGTAGAGCTATTATCTACGTACTTATTTGTGTGTTTCCAGCGTCTCCCATTCCTGCATA
>NW_017731369.1:7215059-7258679 GCF_001890085.2 Hipposideros armiger | reverse complement strand
GTAGCAGGAGGTAGGGGTCCCCAAGGCCTCATCTCCCAACCTCCCCTGCTCTGTATTCACCCTGCTCGGTCCCCACCTGACCAGGTGGTTTGTCCAAGTCCTTTTTGAGTCTCCAGGGTTTTATCTGGAGGACTGTCTACATTTCTAAGACTGTTGTCTGAACTCGGTAAACGAATGCAGGAAACTCAGGTCCCTGTGACTTACGGTCATTCTGTCATCCCCCACCCCAGAATGTGACCAGCCAACAGTGGTCGCTGTTCTAAGGGGCTCTTTCACTCCACACGCTAACACACAGTCCAGACTCGGAGCTTTTCCTGAGTTGATTCTCTGCACGCTGGCCTTTGGCTTTCTGTCGAGGGCCTGGTGTCAGCTGCAGCCACCTTTAATTTACTTGATTTACTGTGATGGGGACAATGCCAGGGGTGTTTGGGCTCCAGAGAGGGGACGTTGTGGCTGCCTATCTATGTCCAGATGGGGACAGGAAAGATCCCGCTGATGTAAGCACCCTTGAATGCAAACGTTTCGAGGTGAAGAAAGGGGCTGGGTGACTCTGTCCCTGATGGTAGAACCTTCTCACTGCAGCACTCGGGGCGGAGGCAGGGCCCAGCGTCGGCCCCGCAGAACAACATTTTGGTTTTCACACTCGACACTGAGAAGCCATTAAATGGAAAGGAAACCTGTACCCCTTCCCTCCGCAGTCACGCCAGCCGCCGTCCCCAGGCACCTCACAGTGCCGCTTTTGTTCGGGGGTCCGGAGTGTAAAATTGGAGTGGCAGATTGTTGGTGCGTACATTTCGAATTTCCTGGCTTTCATCAGCTGTGCCACTCAAATGACAATATTTAATCCCAAATGTTTCCTTCCCTTCCCCCGCCCCTCCTGTTTCATAAATGAGGGGGCTTCCCCTCCCCCCCTTTATTTGCAAAGTAGGCTTCGTTTCCATTTCTTCAGCCATAATGAAAGTGTATGTATGATTTTTCTCTCATGTATTACACAAATTACACAAAGCCCATATTAAGGGTCTTTTCTTAGGAGACCTTGACTTCCTGTGTTTCAGTTTCACGTAAGTATCTTCACTGACCATTTTATAAGGAAGAGCCTTACGCATTTTACTTCCAGGGGTCAGATCTCGTAGCAACCATGCCATGCCATTTTGTTCTATTGGATATAGCTGGGGTTACTTCTCCCGTTGTTTTGAGCCAGGCTGTTTTTCTGTTATTTAGGGATTTTTCACTGTAGTCATTTTATTAAAGAATGATCTGGCCTAGATGGGAGAATCAGCTATCCGAGATGGAAGACATGAGGTTTCTTCTGTTGCTTGGTAACTGCATGGAAGCAATTGCTTAGCAAGACAGCCCTTGGGAGACAAGAACGAATTTTAATAGCATCATTGCCTGGGTTTTCTAGCCAATAGATATCCACATACATATAAAAATCACTGTTTACATTTTGCATAGTGCACTCGAGTGTCCCAAGTGGCATTTCGTGTAAGGAAAGCTGCATGCAGTTCTGAGATGAGGGTCTTCGTTTGTTCTGGGAAGGAACAAGTGTGACATCCGCTTGTGTCTCAGCTAGGGCTTTTTGGTGTGTGCAGCACCGAGTGGGGTCTGATACCTGAGCAAGTCTGATACCTGAATAGGATCTGATACCTGGCTGAGACCCCCATGGGGTCGGTTTTATGTGTGGACTTGGCTGGGCTGTAGTACCCAATTACTCAATCAAACATGAATCTAGGTGTTGCTGAGAAGGTTTTTGGTAGTTGTGGCTAACCTCTACAGCTAGTAGACTCTGAGTAAAGGAGATTATCCTGGATAATCAGGGTGGGCCTCATCCAATCAGGTGAAGGGCTTAAGAGCAAAAACGGAGTTTTCCCTGAGATGAAGAAATCCTGCCTCAGGACTGCAGCATCAGCTCCTGCCAGAGGTTCTGGTCTGCTGCAGCCCTACAGCTTTGGGACTTGCCAGGCCCCACAATCATGTGAGCCAATTCCTTAAGACAAATTTCTTTATGTGTATATTTATCTCCTCTTGGCTCTGTTCTCCTGGGGAGCCCTGACTGATACTGTAGGGGTTTCAGGCTTGAACTATGTAAAAGGATGGCAGTCTCAGGCTACCAAGGGCCTACAAAAATCAGACATGTGCTTCCCTGTGCCTCTCTAAGACCTTCTAGGAAGCTTGAGTTGTTTTCCAACAGTGCGTGTGTGCGTGCTTATGTGTGAGGGGTGGTGGGACAGTGACGGGTAACACGGACACACTGGACCTGTATCCCTGCACGTGTGCTCCGCTGGCAGGCATGCCCACGTCAGTGGAAACCAGCTACCACATTGCATTTGTGGCCACGCACGGGCAGCGGGTCCTGAAAGAAATCACCACAGACAGTGGGCTTCCGGGGTGGACCACAGCTATTTCTTATGGACAAGAGCTAAAATAAATGTTGATGAGCCCAAAATATATTTTAGAGTTGATGCAGGTGAGGCCCTCAGAAAATTTCCCCCACTTTGAGACACCACGTAAGGGCATCCGCTTTCATTATTAAGATGACAAGTTCCAGCTCTGTGATCATTTGGAGTTGGGCTCAAGCCCCAGCTCTGCCATGTACAAGCTTTGTGGCTTTAGGGACATTCCTTAACCTCTTTGAGCCTGGTGGGCAGAAGGGAGGGGAGGAGCTTGAGCTGTCTCATAGGCTTGCTGTAATACTTAAGTTAAAGGACATAAGAACTATCTGCGGTGCACCACCCAGTCAGTAGGAAGCCCTCAAATGAGATTTCTGTATTGTCAGGACCAGGGTGAGGAGAGTGAGGCATCCAGCTATACGATTTAAGGTGGCACCCACCCTCGGATGCCAACTCTGCATTTGCACAACCCTGAGAGTGAGTGTCACCTTAAATTGTGCACCCTGGGTATTTCGCTCCCCTCACCCTAGCCCTGGCCCTCTCTTTACCCTTATAAATGCCATACCAGCCTTGCCAGTTAAGAGGATCACCCATCTCACTGAGACTACAAACCCTCCCAAACCCCCCTGGGTAGCGTGAGCTCTTAGAAGGCAGTGACTGCCCCTTAGTCATCTCGGGCAATTGCATACAGCACCCCGCACAGGGCAGGTGCTACATAGATGCTTACAAATGTGGATTGGATGAAGGGGAAGAGGGAGAATTCAAACTTCAACATGGTTTCCCATGAGTGAAGGGGTCTGCTCCAGCTGCCATCAGCAAGGGGTTCCTTGTGAGACCGAGGACTGAAACGCCAGTTTTATCCTTTAAGTGGAGAGCTTTGTCAAAGGAAGGAAGCCATCTTCCACTGAGGGTGAGTGCTGCTTCAAGATTGCCCTAGATTTGGACCAAAGGTCAGAATTGTATGATTCCATGTGTATGAAATATCCACGGTATATAAACTACAGAGTGAGAAAGCCAGGGGTTTCTGGAGGTGAGGGGAGGGGGGTGCGGAGTAACTGCTAGTGGTTACAGTGTTTCCTTTTGGGGTTTTGAAAATGTCTTGGACATTCAGCTACACAGAGATGATAGGTGCACAATCCTAAAAATATACTAAATACCACTGAATTGCACACTTTAAAAATAGTTGAAGTGGTAAATTTCATGTTACGTGTATTTTAACACACACACACATACACACACACACACACAAACTAGATCTGTCAGGACTCTTCGGGTGTATGTGACAGAAACAAGATTCAGGCACAAGTTCAGCTAGTCAGCTCATGAACTTGAAGATGGGGCTGAACAACTAAATTATAACAATGTCCCAGCTTTCCATGGGACTTCTCTGTCTGTGTCTTCTTCAGGCTCATTTAGAGCAACTATTATTTCTTCCCCTCTAAAGCCTCCCAGATGCCAGATGGAAGAATTCACCAAAGATACCAAGTTTCCAACAAGGGGATGTGTTTGGGAGGGGGTGGAGGCAGATAAAGACCTGGCACACCTGGGAAAGTTGTCATGCAACGGTAGAGCTTGCAGTGAGGATAATGGGGGAGATTCTTCCAAGATTAAGCCCGATTGTTCATGCCAGGGCAAGACTATAGAATAGGTCCCCACAGGACAATCCCTACAGCCCAGGAGCTGTGAGTTCCAGGGAGAGTTGGGCAATTCATGGATGTCTTAGAGCCAGGGAGCCCGGCAGCTCTGATCATCGGAGTCAATGTGACACCACGAGCATAGGGTATGAGTGTGTGTGGGGTGAGAGTGTTATGCTGGTTTCCAAGTGCATAAGCGCTGGCTAAATAATGGTCTTGGTGGTTGGTTCTCTAGGTGTTGGACCATCTGTTCAGCTTTTGACTAGAAGCCAGTGGGGATCTCCTTGCCTGATCCCCAAAGATAGTTCTACCTACTGTTCAGGAAAGAGGTGGTGAGAGCCTAAAACAAACAAAGAAAACCCAACTTCAAACATGATTAGTATCCCGAGGGAGGTTTCTTTCCCAGCCTTAATTTTGGGATTAATTTGTGTTAGAAGTTCTTTGGCTGCTAGTGTGTGTGTGTGTGTGTGTGTGTGTGTGTGTGTGTGTGTGTGTGTGTGTGTGTGTAAGAAAAGAAACACTAGGAAAAAAGTTTGTCACATTCTTCTGAAACCAATTACCTGCCTTAGCTTCCTCTCTGTGTCTTGAGGATAGCACTACCGTGGGGGCACATCTGTCACCTCTACACTCTTCTTGGATGAGGCTTTGAAAGAATGAAAGGGAATTGGGTCACCCCCAAGCTTTGTTCCCATAGTGGCTCCATGCCAGAACTGTCCTCACCTGCATAATTTGAGTGTTTTATTATGAACTCAAAGTGATGTTGGTTAATACAAATACAGAGGCAAAAGCTGGGAGTGCTCTGATTTCTAGCTTCAGCCCCTTTATTATTATCCATTAATAACAAATGATCCTGATTGTTCCATTGGGTCCCACTCCTGGAGGTGGGGAGTCCGTGCTGTGCAACTTTCTCTTCTGAATTTATTAACTTGAATTTCAAGTTATGGGTCACCAAAGACCCTTTTTCTAATGATTCCTGAATTCTCATGATTCAAAGGAGGGTATTAGTTATACATGGGTTTCTTTGTTTTGGGTGGGGGGGTGGAGCATGGACAGGGGAAGGTCTTTATTACTTAATAGATTACACAAGCCAGATAAGAATATATTCAAATGATTCTGAAGTTCAGAGTAAAAGGTATTGTCCCTTCCTTCACCCTAAATGGTTAGATGTCACCTTCCAAGTTCTCTCCTGGGCATTTAGACATGTGTATGGATAGTAAGACTTTTGTCATTGAATGTCACATCCGTGGAATAATTCTGTATATATTAATTGGTTCAACTAATATTTCTGAGCACCTTCTGTATGCCAGGTGTGATGCTGGGCGCTGCAGACTCAATAATGAGCAAAAATGACCGCCAGCATCACACAGCTCATAGGCTGCAGGCATACTGTGCTGGGACTTAATTTCCCCCTCCCATCTAACAAAATGCCTAGGCAGTCTCTCCACGGCCATCCTTATATGTCTGCTCTATACTCTTTAGTGTCTAGAGGTAACAGACATCAAATTGATTTCCAATAGATTTGCCATAAAAAAAATGAAGCAATGAAAGTCTTTATTTGAGCACCTGGGTATTTTATGGGATTACAAGGTTCTTTGAATGGTGAGACACACAGCACTCTGACACTTGGATGGAGGAAACTCCCAACTGAATATTGTGTTACAGTTTCCGAAACAGAGTCTTCAAGGTTAAGGTCTCATGGAGCCTTCACTACCAACCTAGGAAGCAGGTACTGATATTTCTGCCATTTTATAGTTGAGGAAACCAAGGCTCAGGGAGGTCAAGAAGTTGGCTCAGTGTCACACAGCTCAGAAGCATCAGGACAGAGCCTTGAATTCAGGCTTTGTGATGTTTACGTTGAGGACCTTCTATTTCAACCATGTCTGGACCTTGGCATCTCTGCCTCAAGGGTTGATCTCTGCCTCCCGAGTATCTCCGGGAGTCATCGTGAATCTGAAGAGCACACACGCCCACATCTCCAACCTTCGACAGAAAGCTGAGCCTTTCCATGTCCAATGGTTGATTTCATACCTGGAATCGGGCATTTTCCTGTCCTGGGGGTGCTGCACCATGCCTCTTAAGGAACGTTATGATATCATAGTAGGAACAATTTCCAAACATCCCTCGTCATCATCTCCCATAGCCCTGACACCTGGAGAAGCGAAGACCATTCCAGAGGAGGAAAGACACCCTTTGAACCATTTTGTCCGGCATATGCCTCTCTGCTTGAATTATTCTTCTTGAAGGCGAACACTTTTCCGTAGTCCAAAGCCAGAGTCCGTTGCCTGTGAGAGCGCTTGATGTGTTGCTGTTTTAAAAATTAAGTATGTGGAGTTTGCAGAATGGACACGGCCTTTCAGTTTTTTAATTTAAGGTTTAAAAAGTGCTTTCACGCTGTAATCCCCGGGGGATGGGAAAGGCTATTTGTTCTGTCCCTGGGCCTCCAGGAAATCTGGCCCGGACCACCTACGGGAAATTAGCCTGAGACCTCAGCTTAACTGGGAGGCGACAGCAACCGCTCTTCCCTGCACTGCAGTCCAGTATGGTTCGCACTCCATAATCTAATCTTTCAAGGCTGTTTTCCCCTGGAGAGGCAGGGAGCTGAGTAACTAAACAGACACAATGCTGCTAATCCCTTTTTCCTGAGGCCGAAGGATTTAACTCCTTGCCTTCTGTTTTAAGGCAGTAAGCTCAAAGTGGACTGTTGGGGTCAACATCAGAATTTTATGAAAAGCACTTGGTTTTGTACTCTGTGCCAGTGGGATAATCATAGCTGACGCTACTCGATGTCCCTGGGTCCTTCTATGTGTCTGGAATTGCTCTAAGTGCTTCAAATAAAGTAATGTGGTTACGCCTACCCTAGGAGGTGAGTACTATTATTGCACACAGAGATGTTAAGTTACTTGCCCAAGGTCACACAGTGCGGAGGGAGGCAGAGGCTGGGGTTCAAACCCAGGTTGACTGCTTCCAACTCCATGCTCTTGACCCCTGTGCTTGGAGGACTCTGAACTGCCTGCCTACTCAATTTTATTTCATTCATTCATTCATTCATTTATTCATCTCGTTTGCATTCAGCACCTGCAATGTGTGAATGCCAACGTGCTTTAGTTAAGGGCACTCATTGTCCTCTCAGGATCTGGCAGCCATACATGGACATGAATAATCTAGAAATAATTGCGATGCAATGAGCTGAGGGCAACCATAGCTGTGCAAGGGCCAGAGGGGGCCAGCAGAGGGAGGGAGCATTTAACTCAGAGGGAAGCAGGAGAAAGAGGTTTCCCCAGGGGTGAGGAGGAGGAAGAGGATGGGGCATTTGCCAGGAAGGGATGATGATGAGGATGGACGGAAGGTGGAGAAAGTAGTCCATGCAGTGCCTTCTGGGAAACTCTCTGGGGTGGGGTGGGTAGTGAGGATGACTGTGAGAGGGAGCCTGGACTTAGTTATCTTGGCTTGGGCAGTGTTTAAATCAGAATCTCTCGGTTTTTCAGGGCAGGCCAGGTGAATAATTCCATTAGGTCTGGTTGCTCAGCACCATAGGAACCAGTGTTACCAGGTAGGGTATGGTGTAGAGGGGCCCCTGCTAAAATCATAGGATGTAGGACTGGGTTTCTGCAAAACCAACAGTTCTCACCTGCTCTCATTAAAATACCCACAGAGTGGTCCTGCCAAAGGCCTCTCGAGGGTTCAAGCGCTGTTGCTGTCGGGCTCAGCCAACTTCGTCAACTTCATCCCCCTCCCCCCCAGGAGACCTCAGGGCTCTAAGCAAAGCCCGCCCCCTAGGACACAGGTCAGGGGCAGGTTCTTGACCCTCATCCATCACAAGGTGACTACTGGCTGGTGCAGGATGTGACCAGGTTCCAGCTGGTTCCATCCCAGTGACAGCAGACAAACCATCCTTGCATTTTTGCTCTGCAACCCCAGCCCAGGGCAGCACCTGGGGGGACCTCAACGGAATGCCCCTCTGTCCAAGCCTGGGCTGAGATGTTTCCTCTGGCTTGACAGAGCCGATGCTGAAAGTGCCACTCAGCCAGCTGGGTTCAGAGGGGCTCCGCAATTGGGGAACACAAAGATATTTGGAGCTGGAAATTGCTGTCCACTGTTTTGAAAGGTGCAAAATGTTTAAATAATTACTTCCAAACGCGGGGACCTCCTTCATCCCCTTCACCTGAACTCTGAGTCAGCTTCCTCTTGTCAAACTCCCGTTCATCTCTCCATCTCCTCCCCTCCATTTCCTTTGGCCTTTTGCAGCCCTCCTCTGCGTTCCCCCTCCTATCTGGAGCTTGGAGTGAGTTCTAAGGCGGCCTCATTAACGACTTAGATTTCTCCTGACTACTTCTTTCTTCGCTTGTTTGTTTTCAGGCATATTTCTTAAATAACCACATAGAGAGGGGGCCCTGTTTGTTTTTCTTGCTTAGTCTCCCCACCAATCAGTTCTTCACCAAACAAAGGCCATGTGATCCCCCCACCCCTCCCTGCCCTGCCAGGACTAAAGGGAAGTGAGAGCTCCTCCCCCGCCCTTCCAGTCCTGACCCCCCAGGGAGAGGACTCCAGCACACACACCTGTTCTGGGGGAAAATGGCCCACTTGGAAGGGCTGTTTGCCAGGTGATGTTGCAAATAGAAACAGTTTACCTTTATGAGTCAGAATGACTCCCATTTCATAGATTAGGAGCCCAAGGTCACACAGTACATTATGCACATAGATACGAATCCGGGGTCTGTCTGAACAAGAAACACTGTTCAATAGACACAGGTGAGCCACGTGTGTAACTTAAAATTTTCCTATAGCCACATTATAAAGAGTGAAAGTAAAATTAATTTTAATAATATACTGTAGCTCAATATATCCAAAATATTATCCTTTCAACATATAGTCAACATTAAAAATATTAGTGTGATGGACTGAATGTATGCCCCCCCGCCCTCCCCCCAACTCATATGTTGAACCCCTAACCCCTAATGTGATGGTATTTGGAGGTGGGGCCTTTTGGAGGTGATTAGGGTTAGAGGAGGTCCTAGGGGGCATGATGGGATTAGTGTCCTTATACAAAGAGGAGGAGACCAGAGGCCTCTCTCCACTGTGTGAGGACACAGTGAGTAGTTGGCAAACGCCACCAACCAACCAGGGTTCCCTAATTTAAATGCCAGTTGTTCGATGATATTTCCCTGCACACCACTGCGCCCTTGCAGAGAATCATGAACTGAGCTCAATTTTGAGAAGAGCAAGCTGAAGCAGTGTGACAAGTTCAAGTTAAACTTAAAGCCTGTTGGGCCGGCCGAGTGGCGCGATGGTTAAGAACTGGCTGGGGACGCCAGAGGGCCCTGGATCAGATCCCACATATGAGGGCCAGTGACACTGCCCTCCACAGCTAAGATGCTGAACAATGGCTCAACCTGGAGCTGGGCTGCCGTGAGTTGCTGGCGACGGCATAGGCTGCAGCCCCTGTGGCAGTGGGTTGCCATGGGCTACCGTGTGTAGCCAGCAGCCAGCGTGAGCAGCCATCCAGAAGCCGGCGACTGATCTGCCTCACCTGGAAGAGTGCAATGATGGTGCCAACTTGGGCCAGTGAAGCAACGTCCTCCACGATTAGACTGAAGAACAAAACGACAGCAACTTGTCTGTTCCCCTTCCCCCAATTCCCCAGCATTGTTCCCATCCCCCCATAAATTCCCCAATAAAAATCTTAAAAAAAAAAAAGAATTGGCTTGGGACACCAGCTCTGAGCAGCAGGGTGCCGGTTCATTTCCCACATTAAGGCCAGTTACGCTGCGCCTTCTACAGCTAAGATGGTGAACAACAGCTCGACCTGGAGCTGGGCTGCCATGAGTCGCCAGCGACGGCGTAGGCTTCAGTGGAGCTGCAGTGGGCTCACGTAAGCTATCATGAGCGGCCGGCAACCGGTGTGAGCTGCCAAGAACTGCCGTGAGCGGCTGTCCAGTGACCGGCAACCGATCTGCCTCAGCCGGGAAGAGCGCAATAATAATACCAACATGGGCCAGTGAGGCGACGTCCTCCACAACTAGACTGAAGAACAAAACGACAGCAGCTTGTCTGTTCCCCTTCCCCGATTCCCCAACGCTCTGTTCCCCTCCCCCAACTCCCCAATAAAATCTTAAAAAACAAGACAAAACAAAAAAAACTTAAAGCCTGTCTATGACTCTTTCAGGATACTTTTATAATCGAGGAGGTAAAGTGAACTTCAGGCTCTTCCCTTGTCAGAGACAAAAGAAAAAAGCAGCCACAGACGTCCTCGTCTCTTGCTTCTTCTTGCTCCAAGTGACCCTGTTAGTTTTCCTCTAGAACTTTATTATATATTTTAATAGCAAAAAAATATTATATTGGAACAACGGGGAAATATTGAAAGCGTATCGTAAAAATACTAAGTCGTCCTTAGAGGCACATTTGCACACATGTGGATTAGTAGTTTGTAGAAAATGTATAATGGAACTATACTGTTTCAATGCTAATGAAATACATCAGCCACTGGAAAACTTTTTTTCTTTTTTTTTTTTAAAAAAACAGCTTAGTCCTTTAGGTGAACTCACTTTACCTCAGTTTATAAATTTGGAAAGCAAGAAAGTGGGAGAAATGTAAGAAGATGAAAAAAAAAAAAAGAGTTAGGACATCCTGCTTATTCCAGTGATGTAATGCCACTGAGTTTTAACATCATCTTTGGAACAGGAGATTTGGTTTTCTTTCCATTCATTCATTAATTTGTTCAACAAATATTTGAGTCAGATCCTGAGCTAGGAACTGGGGAAACCACGAAGAATAAGACCAATGTGGTGCCTGCCTGTACAGGCTCCGAGTTCAGTGGGGGAGACGAATAAATACTGTAGAACCACAGTGTGGTTAGAATTACAAGGAGAAGTGCAGGTGGATGTGAGTTTGTTAAAAGGGGGCCTAAGCCAGTGGGGTTGGGGTGTCTGGCCGAGGGGGCTTGGTGCTGGGAGTTGATGTTGATGCTGAGGCCAGAAGGAGGATGGAGTTGGCCAGGTGAAGAACAGATGGGGACAAGGATGTCACAGACAGAGGGAACAGTTCGTGCAAAGGCCCCAAGGTTGGTAGGAGCTTGGGGAGTTTGACCCAAGTCTGTTCCCTGGCCGAGGAGACCCTCTGTGGGAGACGCCAGCTGTAGAAAGGGGTCTTCTAGTGCCTCCATCCTCACCCACCTGCCCAGTGGGCAGGCACAGCGCCCACAATTGCCCATGTTGTTAGAAGCCAAGGGAGAGTGTCTGTCCCAGAAAGCAGACCTGGAATTGGGGTCTTGGGAGAATCCTGAGAGTTTCATGGAGAGAGGGATTCCTCCCGTTCTTCTCTGTGAATTCCGCAGACGTCAGGCAGAGTTCTTCCTCCTTTCGGCAATGCCCCGGGCTCTTCATTTCTGTTGCACTTTGCAGCTTCTGCTGCATAGATGTAGCTTAGTGATCATGGCACAGTCTGTTTCTTTTCTACCCAATATCCACCCTCCTTTTCTTTTCTACCAGAGCTCTGAACTCAGTCCAGGGCACCCATCCCCAACCCCATCTGCATCAGGGGTCCGCAAACTCCAACCTGAGGGCCACCGCTTCTTTGTGTAAATAAAGCGTTAGTGGAACACAGCCATACTCATGTGTTGATGGATTGTCTGTGACTCCTGTCACGTTACAACAGAGTTGAGTAGTTTCAACAGATATTGCCTGGCTCGCAAAGCCTAAGATATTTACTACCTGGTTTTCTACAGAAAAAGCTTGCCAAATTGGGTCTAAGTCAGCCCTTCATTTCCCGGCTTCCATTACAGCGGGTAGGGGGACCGAGGTTGCGAAATGTCAAGTGAGTTATGTGACTTCCCTGAGTCTCAGTTCCTGATGTGTAAGCACTTTATGTACATTATTTCACAAGAGTTGGTTTTCACAAGAGCCCATGAGTTAGGGACTATCGGTATCTTGAAACTAAGGAAAAGGAGGACCAGAGAAGTCACACAGCTTGAAAAGAGTGGAGCGGGGACTGGACTCCTGTCTGGCTCGTGCATCTGGGGCTTAACCTCAGATCTCTGGAGTTGAGGGCTGGTGGGAATGGGCTGGAGGAAGGTAGCTCTGTGGATTTCTATGGCTCTCTGATCCTAATTCAATTGGAGAATGAGCTTGTCCGTGTCCTATTCCTGTCCCTTTCACATGTAGCTTAGAGGAGGGATTAAGCAAGCATGTGGTCCATGCAGTCCAAGGCCTGGGTTGAAATCCCAGTTCTACGTCTTACTGAGCCTCCGCCTCCCCAGTTGTCCAGTGGGAAAACTCACAGGGCTCCTGGAAGGGTTGTGCAGCGAATACGGGTAAGTGCCTACTACATAGTAAGTGCTCAATCAAACTGGCCATTATTATCCACTCAAAGCCAGCCTTTGCCAAAGCGAGAAACACAAGCTTCCGTGCAACCATTTGGTGCATCAATTATTGAAAAAGAGAGGAAGTAAAAACCATTGTGTGGGGTCCGGTCTGGGGATAGACTCTTGACACGAGAGTCCAGTTTTATCTTGTTCAGTCTTGATGAGGGAGGTGCTTTGTTATTCCTGTTGTTTCCGATGATGAAAATGAGGCTGTTAGAGGAGCACGCTCTAGCTCACAGCCCCGTGCTGGTGAGCGGCAGGCAGGCATGCATTCGATGTGCAGCCCGTAGCTTATCCTCTGTGCCCAGGTGGGGTGTCAGCAGGTGCTGTGGCCAGTCCCAGCCCCGCTAGCCAAGGGCCAGCACCTCAGAATCCAGTGATTTTTAACTCTCTGCTAAGAAGTAGAAAGCCAGGCCCGAGCAACTCTCCCAGGACCACAGGGGGAGTTTAAACTGGGCCTGGACTAGCGCTCACAGGGGCCAGGTTTATGGTCGGAGACCGAGGTTACTAGCTCAGACCTCATTTTCTTGGCCTATGAATTTCTACTGAGTCAGTTAAAAAACAAATGGATCTATTTAAGTGAAAATGCTTAGAGGCAGGGAATTTAATTACTCAATGATTTTTTTTCCTTTTCTTTTTTTTTTAACTATTGAAATTAATTAAAAAATAATTTTGAACTTGTATGGCTGACACGTTGCCAGGAACATGTCATGCAAAAAATTATTCATTTTACATCATTTTTCATAAATCCTGACTGGTCATCTGTTTCCATAAGACCATTTGGAGTCCACCTTCAGGACTATTTTTTTTGCCGAGCAAATTAAGATTTGAGACTTTTCCTTGGGAAAGAAAAATCCTGATGTGTATATGTATATATACATATGTATGTATATTTATATACACACAGAGACACATATATTCACACATATGTATCCACGTGTGTCTCTGTGTGTATATATGTAGTATGTATGTATGAAAGCATATGTGTATATATAAATATATGTGTATGAATATATATGCAAATTATCTTGCCATAGTTTTCAAGCTAGCTTGTAATGAATGATCAGAAATAGCTAAATGTCAAAGACAGTAATGCTGGTTTAAATATTGACTTTTTAATCATAACCTCCAATTGACATCAGAACTGATTTGAACTTTTGGGTCATTTCTTTGTTTAAAACTTTTCCCCACCTACTATATAAGACGTATGGACTCATTAAAGAAAGGCACCTCCATCTCTTTCGCTGCCAAATACAACTCCATTAAATGTGATGTATTTCTTTCCAGTATATATATATTTTATGTGCCCAAGTTAGCACATGTAAGTACAATTTTGTATTCTACTTTTTTTACTTGAAATTACATTGCAAGCATTTCCCGCAGCCTTTAAATATATTATTTTTGGTGGTTGCATAGTATTTCGTCCACTGCATACTGAAGTTAATTAGCCACGCTCCTATATTTGAGCCTTGAGGCTGTTTCTAACGTTTTAATATTACCAATAAAGCACAGCCACGAACAGCACTATTAACGATGTGCCCCCGAGCACCAGTGAAAGCAGCCTTCACCTGTTAGCCCATCACGCTGTCCCTGGGATTTCCTTTATCACACACGCTCATGAACAACAGCTTCTCCCGAGGACTTGTCTGCACTCCCTCTAGAATGAACGTGTTGGGGAGCAGAGCCTGTCTGCCGGGCCTGTTGGGGTGTCCCTACCCCCGTGGCAACCTCAGTCACAGCCATGCCTCATGTGGGGCATGAGACTGGAGCCTGGACTCTGAGCCCCACGGCCTGGGCAGGAGCCCACCTTGGGCATGTGGGAACTCTGTGCTCAATTTTCTGTAGCCTCAGAGTGCTCTAAAAAATAGTTATTTTTTATTAATTAAAAAAAAAGAAAAAATCTTTCCCTGTCTGTTCAGGATCTTAACCAAACAAGAGCCAGTTCAGATCTCAAACAAAGAGGGCATTAACGAGAGAAAAGCTTATCTAAAATATTTGCGACAGATAGGCCCAAGGGAAGCTGGCAAATGTGTAGAACGCTCAGCCCTCCTAAAATGCATGGCAGTGCGCCCTGTTTGCAGCTCCAGGGCGAGGAGAGGGAACCCCAAGGGGCACCCCGAGCAGCTGCAATTCGCCTCATTGAATTTGACTATTTAAATGTTTGTCCTCTTCCCCTGTCCCTCGGTTTCATAGATTCCTGTCTTTATGCAGCTCGGCCGGGCTTGTTTCTCTCTTGTTTCTCCGTGTATATGAAATGCTTTGCACCAAAGGAAAATTATACAGTGTAAACATTTATTCAGAAAAATGGTTTGCAGTGTTACCTCCCTGGAGTGCTTGGCCGAGAATGAAAGCCTGGTACATGCGCCTGCCGGCTGAGGACAGGAAATGGAATCCTTTGCTCAATATATTTCCAGCTTTTATGAGGCAGCTTTAGTGGAGACGTGTCAACTTCTCGCCTGAAGTACAGGCTGCAAAGGGCCCTACCCGCAAAGCCAGACAAACACCCAGGCATGGAGAAGGGTTGAGAAAATTGGCACACGGGTCTTGGCGACGAAGTGACGCTCTTGGCGACTTTCATTTGAACTTCAAATGGGCCCCAGAATTCTAAAGGTCCGAAGGGGTGGGGGGGTCACTCTTGTCTTGGCCTGCTAAGACCACTAATGCTGATGATGTCACCTTTGGACACACAGACACACATTGCCCCTCACTCTGGCACGTCTTTTCTCGACTTTATTTTCTCCAAATGCAATTGTGGGTTGAGTTCTGTCCCCAAAAAGATAGTTCAAGTTCTAACCCCAGGTACCTGTGAACGTAACCTTATTTGGGAATAGGGTCTTTGCAGATGATCAAGTGAAGATGAGGTCATTAGGGTGGGTCCTAATCCAGTGACCGGTGTCCTTATAAGAAGAGAGGGACACAGAGAGCCAGGAGAAGGCCATATGATGACGGAGGCAGAAATGGGAGAGATGCATCTACAAGCCAAGGAATGCCAAGGACTGCTGGCAACATCAGAAGCTGAGAGAAAGACACAGGACGGGTTTTCCCCTGTAAGTGTCAGGGGCCATGTGGCCATACCAACACCTTGATTTTGGACTTCTGGTCTTTGGAACCATGAGAGAATAGATTTCTATATTTTAGGTCCCCAGCTTGTACAGCTTTGTTATAGCAGCCACAGGATACTCATACATGCTGAATAATGTATTACTGATGTTTAGGGCCTGCCTCCTCACCCCATCTCTGGATGAACAGGGCTTGTGTCCACTACAGTCACGGCCGGACCCCACATATGGGCATATAGCAATTTGTTGAGGGAGTGAATTCTCGGGGACTGTCCACGCAAGCTTTTGTGGAGCCATCTGGGAAGTCCTCCTGAAGCTGGTTTTTGGGAGTCTTGAAGCCACACTGAGAGGAGACTGCCTGCTCTACCCCCTCTACCCAAATGCACCCCTCACACACTCTCCCCCCAGTACTTCAGCACAGAACGCAGAGAGCATCACCTCACCCGCGAGAATGCAGGGATGGCATGGCTCTTTTTTCCTTTTATTTTTCTTTTCAATTTTTTTCCCCTACCCTGGTCCACACTCGTCATTCTGGATTATGCATTTTTTTGCCTGAGAAGCCCCAGAGAGGAGAAGGGAAGACACGCAGGAGAAAGGAGGTGATGGAAGAAGTTTTGTGGTGCATCAGAGGAAAAAAAAAACTTTACAACAAAGACGCCAAGATCTGAGGGGGACCGCCTCCTTTTTTTCACCTGCAAAGGTGAAGACGCTCACCTTACACTCTAGTGCCAACCAGGCTGCGAGCTCCCTGCGGGCAGGATGGACCCTTCTCCACTCACAGGCCGTCTCATGCTGGACAGAGCCACCACCTTGGAAACAGATGTGCAGGGTTTCCTCCTCCTGTGTCCCATGGAAGATGGAGAAACATGTGCTCTGGGAGGCTGGGGACACCCCAGAACCATGGGAACGGCACGACATGCCTGGGTCCTGGAGGACTTGACCCTTACAGCAGGCTGGACATGGTCAGCTTTACAAAGCAAAGTCCTGGTCCTCCTAGGAGGTTGTGACTTTCAGCCTTTACCCTGCCAGGCTTGGCGGCCTCTCACAGAAACTACTGCCAAATGCAGGGTTTGGGGACAGCCAGAGAGCAGCCCCTGCTTATTGTCTCTCCCGCAGCCCTGAGTTGAAATGTGAAGGAGGCAGAGTGCTGCTGGGTTCGAGAGGCAAACATGCAGGATGGGATCACTTGGGGCTCAGGCAAGTGACAGAGTCTCATGGAATTGGAACTGGGACCCAGGAGATCTGTTTCATTAATCAGTCATTTAACGAAGACTTTTTATTAAATATTTTTTACATACTCCATTTGTCTAACATGTATTGATTGAGCACCTACTATGTGCCAGGCATCATCATTAGGACTGAGGATTGAATGAACCGAGATCTGCACCCGCATGGGACTGATGTTCTAGCGATTAATAACGGCTTACACTGAGATGACACGTCTGTGTTCACTGATTTATCTTCACACAGTTTGGTAAATGCCAGAAGGGGATGAAAAAAGCACTGGCACTGTTCAGGGGGAGGAGGGCACTTCCTGACTCAGCACAAGCTGAGGAGGGTTGTGGATAAGCAGATGCCCCCCCCCCAACCTCCTGACCATCAGAGCAACAGGGAAGGAGCATGTACTTTGAACTGACACCTTCCAGCTCCCGCCTGCCCTGTCCTTCCCCCAAGGTGGAGCTAGCTGCAGCTAGACCATGCATCGTTTTGTTTCTAACTCTGTTTGCCTTATGCGCTCATGGCTTTTTAAATGATGATCTCATGAAAAGAGGGGCATGGCTGAGGCCTGGGAATGGGGCCTGCTCAGCCCAGCCTCTGCTGGACTCTACTCTGAGTGATGGAGTTCCAGCTGTGTTCTCAGCTCACTCCAGATTTGTGTCCTCAAGCGCGGGACACTTCCCCCCCTCTGCTCACCGCCCCGCCCCCCACCCCTTTTGTTATCGTGCCTGTTTCTCCAAATGTCTGGGTTCAGATCCCCTTTTCACCATGTGGTTGGGAGGGTAATTTGCTTAACTTGCACGTATCTCCGCTTGGCTTCCTCATCTGCAAGTGGAGGGAACGGTGCTGACTGGTGCCTGGCCCCTAGAGGGCGCTCAGCAGAAGCTCAGCTTCCTCTGTCAAGGAGCACAGGATCTAGGGCTGCCTGGGGCTTTGTTCCCCCAAATCAAAGGGTGCCGCCTTCACGACGTATTCCTCATGCAGATTTAGGGAGGCTTGAAATTCCCCTTAGCACAGTGTAGTGTGAAGACCGAGAGAAGAAACAAGGGAAATTAAACAGAGATGTTGAGACCGTCCCGAAGCGAGGGTGGCCGCTGGCTGTGTGATGCACGGATGCACAAATGAGGATTAAGTGTCCCAGTCTAAATGAAACTCCGTGGATGTGTCACTGTTTGCCTTCTGTCAATGAGGTTGATTGTATCAACAAACAGCAGGCAATTAACCGGCTCATTTTCTGCTCAGGGCTGGTTTAGCCATCTCTCACCGCTCTGACGAAAGAGGAGGAGGCTCCGGTGCCTTATTTCTGAAAAACGCATAAGAAAGCAGTGGTTGGAGTTGCTTTTCCTCTTGGGATTTTCACATAAAATCAGAGCCTAATCCCTCGTCTAATACCAATTTAGTAAGGGCTGGGTTAGAACGTAGTCAACTCCATTTATGAACACCGGTTAATATTTCTTTATAGAAAGCTATACTATTTTCAGAAGCGTTTCAGACAAACATCCTAAGAAGACTTAGCGGGCTCAAGATGTTTACCTTGGACCCGAATCTTATTTCTAATTAACCGAGTCTTCAACAGTCCATCAGAGAATGCAGTTACCTGCCAAATTTCACACCTAAGGGGAAAAAATATTCCCAATAAAATTTTCCTTAAAAAAAAAAATCCACTCGCTTTTACCGCTAAGACGTTCTCAACATATTTAAATCAATCCCTCTCGACAAACACACAGAAAACGAATGTTCTAGATCCCAATCCTGTGCTTGTGGGTCCCAGATTTCGGGGCAGCCATCTAATCGACATTAAGTTTTCATCAGACACTAAAGCAGGGATGCCGCGAAGACAGAGGGGACTGAATGTGTGGGCGCAGCAAGTCCAAGTTTTCCAGGCTGCAGACTCACATTCCTATGATACCACACATTCTGGGGAAGTTTAAATGATCGTATTGTTTTAATTCACCTTACAAAGGCAACTGCTTATGGAAACCGGAGCTTTCCTTCTCTCTGTTCCGAAAGAGACGGGTTTCACGGACAGGCTCTGGCTTTTTCTCTCGCTTCAGCATCCAGCAGCTTAGCGTTTATTTCATGGTACGGAGTTGGACGTAAGAGTTTTGTCCGCAGCTGTGAGCTGCCTGGGATAGGATTTCCAGCTCTGCAGGGGTTGAAACTTTCTCTGTTTTGTTTACTGCTTCCCTTGCCTGCATAGTGCTGGGCACCAAGGAGCCTCTTACTGAATATTTATTGAATAAAAAAAAGTTCGTTGAATAGGTGTGACAGCTTGTTTCATCAATAATTTTCTAAATTTTAGCTATAAAGATTCTTGAAATTTTGGCTCATCTGTCTTACCCCAACAAAGATGCACGTATACACACACACACACACCCCTTGTCAGTTGTCACAGATCAGTGAGTAAAAACTTAGCCCTCTTAAAAAATTTATCGTTTAGGCTGGCCTGAATAGATAAAAAAAACAAAAAAACTCGTGTTGGTGAATTAAATTCTCAAGTTTGTCTCAAGTGGTTTTGGTGGAACTAGGCACGTTTATGAAGAAGGAAGTTGATATTTTAGGATGAGTTCAGATCTTGACTTCACCACTTCCAAAGCTGTGTGGCCTTAGAAAAGTCAGTCACCCTCTCTGGGCCTCAGTCTCCTTATCTGTGAAATGGTGGGATTAGAGCTCATATACTCAACAGTCCCACCAGCTCTGACATCCCTAGAAAGAGCATGTATCCTCAGGTTCAAGAGTCAGAATTACCAATGTGTTTTACTGCCTCTGTGTGGCAATTAATAATGAGAGCAGGACAAGAGATCTACAATGACAGAAACACAACGTTTTCTTTGTGTTTTTGAAAGGTGGTTGACCAGTAACATATTAGCTTTCTTTTGCTGGCATTTTTTGGGGAAAGTTCTTTTTATGTTTACTTTTGCGTTTCCCTTGCAATCAGCTATCTGTCATCAAGTAATTTTGTTATTCATTTTGGTTTGAAGTCTGAGAGAGCCAGTGTTTATTTATTTTAGTATTTATTTTTTACCCCCTTTCAGAAGAACTTCGAAATGACTTAAGTATAAAATACAAAGCACAAATATCATTAATTAATCCAGAATAAAAGGAAAGAGTGAAGAGGATAAAGGTGCTGAGATAGATGGAAATTATATAAACAAATCCAGACAGAGGGAAACTATAGCAGCTAAATTCACAACCTAGCTCCAAGCTTCCTAGCAGCCAAGGCAAAGAAGAAAATGAGGAGAGCATTGTTATAGGTGTTAAATGCAGGGAAGCAGAAATGTAGGAGGAGTGATAGTCCTAGGTTGCTTCACCAAGATGGCCCTTTAAAAGTTCCTGGAACATTCTTGATCCCAGTCTGAAAGGTAGATTTAGTGAGAGTGTGAAATCGTTTGCTGAAGTCCAAATCAAAGAGGCTGAAATTTATTGACCTTCAGTTCCAGGTCACGAAATGAGGAAGTTTGCTGGCAAAAGTGTAGATGGTATTTGTCCCAGGAATTAAGAACGGATAGAAATAAATGATTATTTATTTGTTACTCTATAACAAGCAGAAGTTGCAAGAATTATTATTACCAAGAGAGGGTGTAAGACATGAGAAAAAAAGAACCTAAAAACCACTGACTAGAGGTAAAGAGGCCTGGATTTGAATTTCAGCTCTGTCAGTAATCTGTATCTTAGGGAGGGTCTCACAGCCTCTCTGGGTCTCAGTTTCCTTATCTGTAAAATAGGAGGTTTAAACTAGTCTCCTATGAGATCTCTCAAATATGATCATTCCACTCGGACTATAATGGGTATCAGAAGGGAGCATTTTTTTGCCTTCCTCAATCAGACCTGTTTAAGGCACAACCCTTGTGTATCAGAAGTCACCTTCGAGACCTTTGTGTTCGACTCCTGAGAAAGGAAAATGGCCCCCTTCTCATTTAACCTCTTGAAAGAGAAAAGACCTTTTCTCGTCGTGCGGAATTTTTTCCAACCGAAGCACATTTCTGGGATCCCAGGCGTACACATCTGGCTGCAGGTGAAACCCGCCCAGCATGGACAACGGCCTGCACGCCAGCGGCTTTCTTGGGCTCCAGCAGAGCTATCCCAGGGCCGAAACGCTGCAGAGATGTTTTTCCAAGAAATTGTCCCTGGGCAAAAACGTTGCCCCTTTCATTGGGGGAAAAAATGGTTTCAAATATTGGCTTTTGTTTTTATGGAAAATGGTGAAAAATTTGAGGGAAAACCACAAAAACCCTTTGCTTTTATTGAAACCACAGAAATTGATTAAATTTTTCTAAAAAACCCAGTTTTTTGCTGAGGGCTGAACTTTTTTTCCTTGAAAGGCTCTACTTTACTTTTCTCTTTTTGAAATGTCTCCTGAGAGCTTCATGAAAGGTCTTTCTGTTAGCTTGGCCGAGCCGAGCCCAGGCGTTCCGAGGCTCCACACACACAAGCATAATTTTTGAGCCCAAACACTGCCTTTTGGGGGATGTCTTCTCACTCCGATCTCCAGACACTGGCTTAACTCTTCCCAAGTTCCCGGGGCGGGGGGGCACGGTGCCCATGAAGCTGGTGAGCGGTCCCAGGCAGACCCCTGGGCACTCAATAAAATCATTGAACCTGACTTGTCTTCCCGGCTCGTCTCTCTGCATCACCACCGCTTCCTGCACAAACGGAAAACTGTGTGCGTAGATGCTGCCTTTGCCAGTGGGGGCCTCGAAAGCTGACTTCATGAATTAATTGGTCCCCCACCTGGTGGCTGGCGAGGGCTGTCCCTGGGCAGGAGACAAGCTGTCTGTCCCAGATGAAGTCTGTCTTTCGCTCTGCCCACAGTGGACACCCCGCCAGCTGGGCCATGGTACGGCTACCTTCACACTGCATTTAGTTTCTTGTAGCAAAAGCAGCTGGGGAATTCTTCTGTGCCACGAAGAGGCAGTTGGTTTCTGGCCGCAGGACAGATGTGTCTTAATGCAAGTTGGAAGGTGCGGGGGAAGCAGAGGCCCCCCGGGGGCGTTTCTTGCCCTTCCCCCACCCCCACCCCAAACTAAGCTCAGAGGGGTGCATTCTGACCTGGTGTGCTGAAGGGTCCGCTTATGGCTGAGAGGTTTTGGTCTGTACAGGGTTCCACCTACCTTGTCTCTATTTGCTGCTGAGCTCTCTCCACAGAAGGGACATTCCATTCCTGGAGCTGAACTGTCAGGCTCCAATCCCACTCGCTCTCTGCTCCTCCTGGCAGGTTCATTTGCCCTTTGGGCCTTTGGCATCTCCATCTGTCAAATAGAGACCATGACAGTCCCAACCACCTAGATTTGTTAGAAGGGTTAAATCGAACATTGCCTGGCTGCAGGAAGTGCTACAAACGACAATTTAAATATTAGAGAAAGTATTATTCCTACCCTCCCTGCTGCATCCCACTCTTATTTCGTTTTACAAATGAAAGGACTACAATGTGAGGCAACTCATGACAGATTTCAAGAAATGATTATCACTTTTTTTTGAAGGCCACCCCAGGAGCCGGAGCTGTCGTATCCCTTCCTGTTCCACTTCATGTTGCAATCAATAAAGGCCGTTGTAAATGGGGGGGGGGGAAGACACGATTATCAGGAATCTCCCATCATCCTAACGCAATGCCTGTCTTCAGCTCGCGTGTTTCATTTTACTGCCGCTGCTGAGTTCACTGTCAGCCAGGCACCATGCCGGGTGCTCTCCAGGCACGGGCCCCCTCAGTGGGCACAGCTGTGGGGATGGGAACCCATTTTTCAGATGAGGGACCTGAGAGCCAGAGAGATGAGCCCACCTAGGTCAACAAGCAGAAGCTGCAAGAGTGTGAGTCCTGACTTCAAAATCTCTAAGCTCATCCAAAATCCCAACCTCCTTTTGGTCCCTGGATGTGAGTTTTATTTTTTTTATTGATGTTTGCAATGCCTATTAGTTTCAGGTGTACATCATAGTGATTTAATTTTTATATATACTGCAAAATGATCTCCATGAGAAATCTAGTGACCATCTGTCACCATACAAAATTATTACAATATTACTCACTGCATTCCCTATGCTGCACATTATATCCCTGGATTTTATAACTAGAAGTCTGTACCTCTTCATCCTGTATGTGAGTTTTAAACCAAGAGAGCTGTATTATGTTAAAAAAAAAAAAAAGGACATTTCAGTCTGAAGCATTGTTCTGTTCTGTCTTCTTAGCTGGTAAAACCAGTGGAAAATTCAATCCCTGTCTGTCTAAGGAAAGGTCTCTCAACCTCACAGACGTATTGAGGCGATGGAGTGAAGGGCCCACCCTAGTCGGGTGGGTTCCCTTCCCTTTCCTGCCAAGCATGTGACACAGTGTGTGACAGCCTGGGGAATCAGAATCCCAGAGCCCAAATCCCAAGTCATTCTGAAGTCCAGAGAAAGGGCTCTGGACTGCTTCCCTTCTCTTCCTCATCGAGGTCACGTTCGCCCTGAAGAAACCCTCAGAGACCGGAGGGGTGGGGGTGTCTCCTCTCAAAAGCTCACCCCTTCCCCATTCTATTCTGGATTGTTATTATTCAAAACACAGCCTGTCCACTTGTCCCTGGGTAAGAAGAGTGTGTTAACAGGCAAACCCTGCTTCCCTGGCCACTGACCTGTAATTGCATTAGCTTTACACTTAATGTAAATATTGTATGATCATGGGCTCGGGAGCAGCTAGGAACACGTCTTCCTTTTGCTCTCTTATCTGATTATCTTCTAAGACAACACCTCATTGTTCATAGTCAAGAATAACAAGTTTCCCCACGTCTCGTCCCCCTCAACTCTTCATTTTTCTTCATTCCTTCTGTCCTGTGTAGCATCGTTTAATTACAGAAACATGTCTGTAAGCGATTTGCACATCTGATAATCAGATTTTCTCTTGTTCCCAATTCTTTCTCCATCTGCTCCCACCCCCACCCCCTTCTGCCACATCTGGAACAGTCCGCTGCCACTCCATGCCCAACTGACTGCCGAACTATTTCCAAATCACATCCCTTTTTTCCGGTCCTGGCTGCCTGACATGCTCCGTCATAAAATACTCAGATCCTCAATGCTGGTCGTCGCTAATTCCTCTCTATGCAGATGACAACTGCGGAGCAGGGCCGTTGTTTCATTGCTTTCCTTCCAAGTTGGTCATTGTTAAAATATAATTTTCAAAAGGTAAAGTCATGTCTCTCATGCAAGTAGAAAATGAGCACATAGAAGAGATTTTATTTAATATAAAATAGGTCACTGATATAATAAGTTGGTAGGATGTTAAAGCTGGTTCAAAGGAGAATGTGAGGGACGGACATGTCTGTATGCATTCAGGAAAATGGAAATGGATTTCCTAATAGGGACACGCTTTGTTTAAATCTATAGGGCAAGAGATGTGTGTTGGGGATCATATTTTCTGAAGGGTGGACAAATTGTATCTCCACAGGACAATTTATATGCACTTCTGTGGGCAAGAATCATTTGCATTTCTCTGGGTTCTACGATACACCGTTGTTAAATAGCTCACTAAAGACAAAGGTGGCTCTGGGGGGTTTTCTGGACAATTCCCAGGATTCCAGAGAAGTGCCTGTTGATATTGCAATTCAATCAATCAATTTCATTGATTCCAGTGATATCCAGTAACCTTTTAACCTACTTCAAAGTGTTTTACACTTTTACTTGCCAGTTATTTTCTATTTAAATCTATTCTGAATATTCACATGGAAAGCCTGTAACATTCAAATCTCATTTTGGGAGAAACTTAGGAGAACACAGTCAGGCAAGGGGTGAGGGGGAATCAGTAGTTCAAGAGAAACCTTCTAAAAATGACCCTTTAGTCCAGGAAATTCTTGGCTCAGAGACCTTCCATGGCTCCCTATCGTTCGTTCGTGTGATAATTTCCAGATACTCCCACGTGGCATTTAAGCTTTTCCACAACCTGGCCATGGTATATGTTTAAGTCTCCAGAAAACATTTGTTAAAATAATACATGGCTCTGGCAAAAAAATTCAAAGATTACAAAACCATATAATGTGAAGACTAAAAGCTTCCTTAATCTCTCAAATCTTTAGCATGGACACAAGAAAAAAGAATAGATGGTTGACAGTCATTGGGTCCTGACTGAGGGTCAACTTGAAGTTTATTTGAAAATCACTGAAGCATTTTATCAGAAATGTCAGCTTCTTCCCAGAAGGAGGCTGTGAATGGCATCATTGTAAGAAGGCTCTGTCCACGACCAGGTTTGGGACAATTTTTCATTACCCTTTCTCTAGAAATTTTCTTGATATAGAAAATCATTTTTATATTGATATCTATGTCTATATAACTGTGAACATAAATGGTATCATTTTCTACCGACGCTATTTTTTCAATACCATTTGTTTTCACATTAACCATGTGTCCCAGATATTGTTAAGTATAGAGTATCCTTAACGTGGGCTAGAGCTTTTTCTGTGTCAGCACAGGCGTATCTAGTCACTTTGGTTTTTATGCAGAATATCCCATTGTCTAGATGCACTATAATTTATTCAGCCACTAAAAACCCTTCCTGTTTACTCTCCTACAACATGATCGCTCTGTCTCTCTTATTGGAGCCAGGTTAATTCAGCCTCTTTGCTTAAAAACATCTCACCCATTCCTGCTAATACGTCTTTCAATGCAGTGGAGTAACATTGCAAATATAGGCATCAACCAAGAAGAGAATGAGCAGTCTGGGTGTGGCTGTCCTCGTGAGGACTGACGAATCGACCTTCCTGCCACTGCCTAACGTGCCCGTCCCACCCCACGTACCTAGGACATCCTACAAGGTCTCTTTCAGTGTCACCTTCCTTAGGAATCCATCCTCGAGGCTAGTTATGACAGTATGATTTTCAAAAAAAGTTAAAACCATGTCAAACAGCTATTGAACAACTCATCCGTCAGAGAGACGGGAAGAAGGCAAAGCTGGTTCAAAGAGCATCAGAGGAACAGGGGTTTATATCAGGGGTGCCAAAAAAGTGTACACAAGTGGACACTTTGGTCAACGTTGCTCAAAGCAGCAGTTCGCCATGATCAGAAGTGTCTGGACGCTGATGGTCACCACTTGGAGCACCTCTTGTAATTGCAGAAGTCAAACGTGACTTGTATTCATCTTTTATTATTGGTTTATATTGAATATGACAATTTTAATAGCTTTTTCCTTTCTTAAATTGTATATACATCGTTTTGGCACCTTCTGCATATTCCATCAGGAAAGGCATTTTTTCTTAAATGTGAGAATAAGATTGCTAAAAATGGCTACCAATCTAATCCACGTCCTACAAGGTAATAAAGGATAACCTTTAGGGTCGTATTTTCTGACAAACCCATTGGCACTGGATGAATTTCTATTTTCATCTCTACCAGTTTCTTTCCAGGTAGGCTCTACCCTTAAAGATGCGTAGAAAAGCTGAAGAAACAGAGAACCAAACAAAAACAGCACACAGGAAACTTCTGGGTGGGCCGACCTGAAAGGACACTCACATCCCTTTTGCCTGTTTCCAGCCTTTGGATAATTTCTATCAATACGTTGATCTACGGGAGTGTTTCCCAAAGCGTGTTCCATGGAACCCTAGTTTTAAGAAGTTGAGAAAAAAAAGAATGAAAGCATTTTCATGGTGAAATCTATCTGGGACGTACTTGTCCTCCTGTGGAGTGTCTCCATGCATATTTGGGAAGAAACTGGCTTAATTTTGTTTAACTCGCTTTCCTTACATGTATTTGTCCGAGGAATCCTTTATCACATGGTGAAGTAATCTGTTTATTGAGTAAGTTCTTGAATGTCACTCCCTCTGCCCACCCCCCTCCCCCGCACTGCTCTCTATTAAACCACTCTCCCAACATGTTGTTCCCTCTCACCCTAGGTGAAAACTTGGGCTAGTACCTACCTTTTCTGGTCACTTTTAAATAAAACATAGTCTTTTTTTTTTTACAGGCTATTATCAAAGTCCAGTCCAGGATAATGTGAAAACTCCAAACCGTAATCCAATTAAGACCTCTTCTTCCCCTAGGTCAGCATGTGGGAGGAAGGGGGGTTAAGGCCCCAGAGTGTTCTCACTTAGCTGGACTACAGTTGGGATCTCCTGCTGCAGCTTGCGGAATAAGGCAGATTCCAAATGCTGAACTGTGTGGGGTCTTTGAAGACCCTCCTTTGGCCCAGATCACTGGGGGTCCTCCACAGGGAGTTCCCTCATCACAGGCTGCATCCTTTGATGAGAGAATATAATTAAAAAAAACAGCAATCTAGCCTACCCGGGCTTCCTTTGCAGGGTGTCTTGTAGGAGGCAATGGGCTGTAGTGGTGAAAAGTGGGGTTTCAGGAGGCCCATCATGGGTTCAAAACTGGCTGTATCCCCTCCTGGCTGTGTGATCATGGCCAGGAGGCTCCGCCTCTCTGTGCCTTTGCTTCTTCATCAATAAAACGGGCAGGATAGTAGTAGCTGCTGCGGTGGGACATGCCGCTAACTGGGCTAACCCTTGCCAAGTCCCTGGAGCAGCTCTTGACCCCGTCGTACGCTCTGCGTGAGTTGTTCTCATACCACCTGCTATCGCACGGCTTTCCTTGGAAGGACTGACTCAAAGGTGAAGAGTTGAAGTGATGTCTCAATCGGCGAAGTGGAAGGGGGGAGGTCACTGATTTATTGTGATAATTTGCCCAGCGTCTCTCTTTCGTCTGTTTCTGTGGTTGAGGCCTGCCTGCCATGGCAAATGCTGTCCCATAGTCTGGGTGCTGAGTCTTGTGTTTCATGGTGGCATGGCGACAGGATATTAGTCATCTGGTAGGGATGTGGCTAAATATAAGGTAAATATTTTTCTCTGTGCTGGTGAGTTTCCCAGGGCTGAGGATGGGAAAGTCGGAGGAGGGGCTGAGAGTCAAGAGGGGTTTTGGATCCTCTAGAGTAGAGTTCTGGGTAAATGAGGGGAGATATGTTTGCCAAGAGCCAAGCGGTAGAGAATGGAGACTTAGGGAGTTAAGTTAATAGAGCTAGGACTTATGTGGCCTCCAGACACTAGAATCCTCATAGCCTCCCAGTGGCTCACCTGAAACCAAGCTGTGCTCCAGGTACCTATCACACATGATCTGTTTCTCTGCCTAAAGTTCATTAAATTCCTGTCTGCCTTCTTTGCCTGGATAGTGACGTCACAAGGTCAAAGACCAGGTCTCTTGTCACTCATGGTGTTGTCTCCTGACCTAGCACATGCCTGCACACAGTAGGTGCTCAGCATATATTTGGTGATGTTGGAATGGCTTCTAGGAGGAGAAAAAGGAACAGGGTGGCGACTTCTGTGAACTTTGGCCATGAGGACTTGGGATAGAGGATGGACATCTGACAACAGATTGGCCAGTCAAATTCTCTCACCTAGAAATTTGGGATTTGGAGGTACTGGCTTGAATGGTGGATTTATCACTTGGGGGCCGCAGGACATTGATATTTTGCTGTGTCCACAGAGAACCAGAGAAAGTGGGTCTGGAATTGGGGAGAGGGAGAAGATAACACACAAAAACACGAGAAGCATACATGAATCTAGTGGTGGGGGGTGGGGGAGAGAGGGAGAGACCACGTGTGCCTTGATTTCTGAAGCTTTAGCTCCTGGGTTAGCCCTCTGAGAGCTGAGAGGCTCATGAGCTACCCGTGCTGCCTTATAGTAAATCCCTCTCTTTGGCTCAAGCTAATTCAAGTCAGTTTCTGTTCCCTCAACTCCCAGGGGCTTTACCGAGATCCATTTGCTCCCTAAAGCCAGATAATCAGGGAGCAGGCAAAAAGGGAGGCCCAAACCCCATATAGCCCACATGTAGGCTGTAGGACGAGACTTCTTCAGTCCCAGGGTGAAATTCCTCCTTCCTCTCACACTGCATGGCAGCCAACAGTGAAAGAGGCTGCTTTCTCCTTAAAACACATGCCCTGAACTCCAGAAAGGGATTTGTAGAACTCCGTAAAGAGACAGAGAAGGCTAAATGGGCAGGGCCTTGACACACATTCCTCCCAGGAATGGCAGGGCCTCCATGGAGCTGGGTAGACCTCCTTCATGGCCCCACCGGGGCCAGGATGCCAGGCTGGCCCCACGAGCTTTTATTGGCGCTAACTTTCCATTTAGTCCCGTGTGACTGCTCCAAGCTTCCCTCCAGGATGGTGCTGGCTCCCCCCACAACATTTACACCCTATAAACCACCACCGTGACCCAACTGGGGCTGCTTATGTGAGGCGATGCACGGCCCCTGGTAACGGAGAGTAAATAACTCGGCAGTGTTTCCTTGTGCTTTTCCAGCGTTCATTCGGTCTCAGAAGAAATAAAACAACTAACTTAATGGTGTTCTTTAATCTTCTGCACCAGTGGCTTTCTTTATAAGGTGTTATACAGAGTCCGTGTAAATCCAAACTCTGCAATGGGGTCAGTGTTTCTTAACAGGTGCTGGGTGGGTTTGGGGTAAGATGGGCTCACCCCCCACCCCGAACCTCCTGAAAAAATACAGAAGCAGGGGTTTACTTTCCAACAGAGCTCTCGTTTACAAGCCAGATAGCTGCTCACGGCCAGCTGCTGGGACTGTTTGTTCCCCCACACCCTGTTCCCACCCCAGCTCGATTGAAATTAGGTAAAATTGGGGACTTACTGAAAGGATGAAATCCAAGCCTTGGAGAGGGCAGGAGTGGACCTGGGTCTCTGTGTCAGCTCAGCCAGGGGAGCATGAGAAATATCTGTCTCTCTCACATCCATTTCTCTCTGCCTGTCCCCCTTTTCTCTAACTCTCTCAAACAGTGTCCTCCACATGGGGGCAGAAGTGACAGCACCTGAGCCATTCAATTCACTTCATGGTTCATAATGGCCCCACATGAGAGGAACTGCTCCTGCTCATTCTCCCAGTGACTGTGAAAAACCTCAGGGAAGCACTCTGATTTGCCCATAGGTTCTCCCTTGGGCCAATCAGCTGTGGCCGTAGAGGTGGAGTCACAGACGAATATGGCTGCCCTCACTAGAAGAAGAAGTTGGAAAGGGGAGAGAGAAGTGGTTTATATGAAGAGGTGGGGTCATGCCTGGATAAAAGGGGGGGGGGAATGACAAGATGAAAAGACTAGAGACTCCACTGCATGCCCCTAGCATGGTCCTGCTACTACCTGGATCCTGGGGCCTTAAGGGAGTCTAGAGCCCACAAAACCTCTTTCTGGCCGCTCAGTGGCTTAGGGACCCCAATGTCCTTGGCAATGAAGGCATGGACGAAAGGACCAAGGGTGTTAAAGACCTTGTCCCCGCCCTCATCTCAGCCTTCCTGGACCCTGTCACTGCCCAACCCTCCCCACAATCCAAAGGATTATCCACACTTGGGCTCCTCTGATTCTTATCTGTGAAAGAGCACAGGAGTCTTTTTTTTTTTAAAATTTTTATTGGGTAACAGTGTGTTTTTTCTAGGACCCATCAGCTCCAAGTCAAGTCGTTGTCCTTCAGTCTAGTTGTGGACGGTGCAAGCTCAGCTCCAAGTCCAGTCGCCATTTTCAATCTAGTTGTTGGGGCACAGCCCACCATCCCATGCAGGAATTGAACCAGCAACCTTGTTGTTAAGAGCACACGCTCTAACCAACTGAGCTACCCAGCTGCCCCTGCAGGAATCGTTAAGCCTGCTTCTTGGCCTGATGTTCTTGTCACCAGGTCCTGATGTATGTGTCACTCTTGTTGCCCACTGAACCCTGTGTGTGTTCTCACTGACATTTATACAGCCAGTCCACATGCCTTTATCTGCAGTGCCAAAATCTTAAAAGATCGGAACACTGAAACATTTTTCCTAAGTTTGCTGCAAACTACAGTGAGTCCTTAATGTCCTCAATAGGTTCTGTGACTTTAAGTAAAACAATGTATAAGGAAACCAATTTTATCATAGGCTAATTGATATAAACAAAAGTTAAGTTCCTATGGCATTCCATCAACATTATAATGAAATGACGTTGAACAAAACGATGTTATTCAAAGACGGGCTGTAATTGAGTGGCAAAATTTGACCTGAACTGATGAGTCTATTTAGGTCTTTTTTTATCCCCCTTAGTGGGGAGATGTTCATGTTTTGCTGTAAATGTATCAACATGCTTGATTGCAGGCGCTGCCCAGACCCTGCTGGAGTGTTAAGACAATACACGGTATATACCTCATTGCCTTTCTAAAATCCCCAAAACTCTGAACTCAGAATCACATTTGGCCCCAGAGGTTGCAGGTAATGGACTGTGGACCAGTGATATTCCTGCATCCTTGGCATAACGCTAAAAACCTTACATGGGGTAAAAATTGGCCAGTTCTCCTAGGGTGGTTGTGACACTAAATGCACTGAGACAGAGAAAACCTGGAACTGAGTGCCTAGAGCAAATTAATCCTCCCATAAATGTTAGCTCTTAGCATGACATGACATGCTTTGGGTTGGCAAATCTTTGCAGCACCCCTCTGAGGCTTGAGTTTCATCACCACTCCATTTTACAGATGCAAAAGCTGAGGCTGGGAGAGGTGCAGTCACTTGCCTGAGGTCACAAAGGTAGGATGCAGCACGGCCATGATGGGCCGATCCCAGATCAGAATACTTCCCATTGCCATGCTGCCTGCCACGCAATGTCCGGGGTCTGCTAATCTATGGTATGCCCCCTGGGCTTTACCCCTACCCTCTCCAGGTTGCAGAGTGGAAGCTAGCATTTCTTGTGCCAGTGTTGTTCTCAGCTATTCTTACATATTATCTAATCCAGTTTTTGCTTCTACCCTAGGAAGCAAGTGATCTGGTTATTCCCATTGAATAGCAGGGAAACTGAGGCACAGAGAGGGCAGGTAGCTTGCCCCAGGTCACACAACCAGAAAATGAGGAAGCCTTGATGAGAGGCCTTCTTCAGTTTTGCCCCAGGGTCTGTGAGCTCATCCTTTTTACTGAGTTGCCTCAGAGTGTGGGATGAAACACCTGTATAAATAAGCCTTCCCCTCTGATTTCCTCACAGTGTTTCAGTCTCCAACGTGCTTTCATGCAGTAAGCACATGGGAAGGCAGGATTCTGTGTTAGGGCGAGTGACTAGCAAAAGGGCGCCCTGAGAGTGTGGGGTGTGTGCCCTATCCCTATGCTTCTGGGGCTCACGGAATCCAGCTTAAGGGAGCTGGAAGCAAAGAACGAAGGCTGCTGAAAGCTTCCTATGATTACAGCCCCCATGTGATATGTTTCTGCTATCTCAGTCACTGCTTGGTGGAGAGAAGTTGGTCTCATGCTGAGCAGGGCACGGAGTGAAGCCCAACACAGTACCACAAGCCAGTGGTGTTTATCAGCATTGGGTGTCAACACAGCTAGTATCACAAGAGACTCCTGATGGAAGAGTGCACCATTGCTCATAAGCAGTCTTGCCTCAAACATCAAAACTGAACTTGATTGGGCTTCCTGATCGAACCACTAAATTTACAGGGACCACGAAGGACAGAAGAACAAGTTATGCCACACCATGAGGCTGCAGCCAGCCAAACCCAGACCATGGGAATCCCTATAGGACAAGCGACCTGGGTTCTTCAATCAGCCTCTCTTTCCCAATCATTCTCTTCCATACAAATGTGTGTACCTGGGACCAGTTACCTAGATTCTCTGTGCCTCAGTTTCCCTGCTTTTAAATGGGGAAAACCAGCTCACCCCCTTCACACACGTATTCGGATATATATACACACATACATACCTATTTATACATATATACTTGTGTGTATATACATGTATACATACATACGCCTGTGTGAATATATTTATAGAGAGAGCAAGAATGAATAACCTGTATAACAAAAAGATTTAAAAGTCATATCAAATGATTTGTGGCCCTTATTTGGGTTATGATTCAAACAAACCATTAAAAATGATTTATAGCATTATGAGAGGTTAGAAATATGAACAGACTAGATATTTAATGACATTAAGCAATTGTTCTTTTTTTAAGAGTGATAGCAGCACTAAAATCTGGCTAGATAGGATAGAGGGGAAGCAAGATTGGACAGGAGTCGATCATTTTTGAAGCTGGAAGTTGGGCAATGGGTACATTAGGGTTAATTGTACTACTCTTTGTATTTTTGCATATGTTTGAATTTTTCCATAACAGAAAGTAGAGAAAGAATATATTTACTTGCCTAAAGCAATACCGCTTTTGGAAACAATTCAAGCAATATAAAAGCTCAGTAACACATAAAGGTTTCTCATTCTTCCAACTTGTTCCCCATCCAGGTAACCACTGGCTAAGAGTTTGATGTATATCCTTCTAGATTTTCCAATGTCTCTATAAACAATCACATATATTTATACTTTTTTTTTTACACAAATGGAATTATGTTATACACACAGGTCTACAACCTGATTTTTTTACTCAACAATATATCACGGCCAATTTTTCATGTTAGAGCTCTATTTCTTTCTTTTTAAGTACACAGTATTCCTTCGTATGGATGTACCATAATTTATTTAACCATTCCCTTTGGGTAAACTTTTAGGTTGATTTGAGTCTTTTGCCATTACAAGTCGTGCTTCAGTGAATATCCTTGCACATATATCTTGGCGCATTTGTTCGAAGATTTATGTAGGATGAATTCCTAGAAGGAGAATTGCTGGGCTAGAACGTGTGCTACAAAAATGCCCTCTCCCCCAAATTGTTCCCTGCCAACAGGAAGGAGGTGACCTGTGTCCCTGCTTTACCTCAAAAATACTATTGATTTCCCCCCCCCCCACTTATCATGTAAGGAATACACGCATTTTGGAGGAATTTGTAAACTAAAGAAAAATGAAAGAAGAAAGTAACATCAACAATCTTTCTACACTCAGTCCCTATTGCCATTTATTTACATTGTTTCCAAGCTTTTGCTGTTGAAAGTCATGCAGTGAACATCACTGTGTATAAATCTTTACCCACATCTTGCTCATTTCCTTAGGAGATATTCCGACAGCGGGAGTTATCAAGTAAAACCTTGTGGCTAATTTTAGAATTCTTGCGCTATGTTGCCAAAACAAATACAAGAATGTCTGTATTAATTCTGACTACCACAAGCAATGTAATGGAGGTCCTGTCTCAATATACCTTGTCCAGCATCGAGTATTACCATTAAAGAGCTATCTTTTTCTCTATTGCTCATTTGCAGGAAAAAGTTAGATTGTGCTCCTGACTTTTTCTCCTTTTTACTTGTGATGCTCAGTTAGGATTATGGATCAATCACTAATGTGGTCAACGGCACACGCCCTGACCTCAGGCTCCCTGGGGTCACATCCTGGCTATGCTTAATAGCTCACATTTTTGGAGCCCTGGTTTCTCCTCTGCAAAATGGGGCTATCACTGTGTCTATCATAAAATGAGATAGCTCATCCACAGAAAGTGCTGGGCACAGCATCTGAGCACGGAGTGGGTGCTGAGCTGTGACAACAGTGATGTTTTCGGCAAGAAGAACGCAAGATTGGAACTTTGGAGCGTGGCACATAGCTGAGAAGATGAAACTTAAGCAAGAGAGATCAGATTGAGACAGGAACTCAGGTGCCAATGAAGAGGAGGCAGAGCCGCCTGAGGGCTTCCTGGCAGAGGTGGCAGTTGAGGAGAACCTTGAGGGACAAACACAAGGAAGCAGGAGAACAGGGCCAAGCAGGATGGGGTGATGGGGACACGATGTGCTTCTCTGCCCTTCTCCACCATGTCACTGCTTACACTGGGTATCCATCACCCTAATGAGGTCCGAGGGGAGATCTGAATGGAGAGAGGAACCCCTGCACAACAGGAGTAAAAACACTTGGCCCTCTGGTGGGATGAATTCAGTCCCACTGGGCAGTTTTGTTTTGAATAATTAACTAACATAGCGGGGGAGATTTCATAACAACGCCAGAAAAATATGGAAAAGTACTTTGCATTGGGGAAAAAAAAATGAGATTTTTTTTTTCCTCCTAGTTTCATTAACACTGACAGGAATACAGCTCATAAATGTTCTACAACGTCCCTGTTTCTCAGAGGAAGCTTGCCGAGTGAGTGTACAAAGCATGAAGAGCAAGCAGTGAGAAAACCCACGTGTGGCTCCTTCTCGCAGGCCGAATCGGGGTCCAGAATCAACACGGCCATCCTGAGAAGTCTCCCAGCAGCTAAATATACCCATGGAGCTTGTCACGTGGTCGGCGGCTTTCCCAGGAGACGGTACCCAGGCTGGGCAGCACCGGCACTCTGCAAGGGAGGGAGACTGCACCCGGGACAGCAGTGGAACTTCGCTGGTTCTGACGGCACAGGGCTGCGCACCAAGGCCCAGATGCTCCGATGGGCAGAATGACAAGACTGATGAAGTTATGAGCAAAAATCACGAGACATGCAGATGCTGTTTCTGGACTCAGCGATTCGGTGACGGGTGGGAGTCTGAGAGTGAGAGGAGCGTGTGGGTTCTTTGTAAAATTAGGATGGTTTAGGGGGTCAGAAGACCAGCCAAGCTGGTCTTGAGTATTTAGTGTGGTTTTGGATGCATTTCTTAATCTCTTGGAGTCTGTAAAATGGGTATGATAATGCCCACCCCACAGTGATAATAAATAAGGGAACTCATGTCAGGTAGGATTCTGGTCGTCTAGTGCTGTGTAACAAACCATCCCCAAACGTAGGGGCTTAAATCAATAGCTTTTCATTGAGTCTTGTGACTCCGTGGGCCAGCTAAGGCTCAACTGGACTGTTCTTCCACGGTCTCACTGGGGTCTCTCATGTGATTGTTCTGAGATGACGGCAGGGGCTGTGGCCTGACAACCAGTGTGGCTGTTTGCTGTGGCCTCCCCCTTACGTGGCGTCTCATTCTCTAGGGCCGCTTCACATGTCTGTTCTTTCCTACAAGAGAGTCAGGTCTCCAAGGCCAGGTCTTCCTAATAACCTGGGCTTGGGCCACTCAGATGTCACTTCCTCTACTTCCTGTTGGCCAAGCAGTCCCAGTCCCAGGGAATGAGTCAAGGGAACAGGGTACAAACTCCAACGCTCATGGGAGGGCTGGGGAAGCGTTGTGTGGGGGCGCTTTGGAGATCACCTTGCACAGGTGCTTCTCACTGGGGCTGACACACAGGTACAGGCATTGGGAACAGGACTGTGGTTCAATATTGAAATGTTGCCATGCTAGTCCATAAATAACCACCTCCCAGAGGCCCCCGTGCCTTCCTATTGCCCCTGCCATGCCCCCAGGACCACCCCCTCCCAACCTCCTCGTGATCCAGAGACTAAAGGGCAACACTTGGCATAGTGGGGGCTTCTGAGAGCTGTTCCAGTGTGCTCTTATCAGCCTAGGCCTGAGGCTTTCTAGTTGCTAAATTTTTTTTTTGATGTTAGAACCGTAGACTTTATAATAAACATAGAGTTCTTCCTGTAGGTTTCTTGCATGTAGAGTTCACACGATTACATGGAGTGCAAGCACTTTTATAAACCGTAGCTCCTCCCATAAACCCTCCCAACTGATAATGGTTTGTTGGTTTGTTTGTTTTTTTCCTGGTTGCTAAATATTTTGAGTATCACTGCAGGGCATGCTCTCTAGTAAGTGCTCAGTGAATGGGAAACTTCTTTCATTATAACTGATGTTGTTTTGTTGATATTTTACGGTGGGGGTGGGGGGCAGGGGCGGGGTGTGTCCACCGATTGTGCTTTTGAAAAACGAGGTCATGCTAGCCGTCTCCAGAGAGTTAGCATGATTCAGCTTTCGTTTTGGAAAAAAACGCAGTGATCAACTAGGAAAATCAACGCTTCCTACTGGAGTTTTTACTTGGTCAAGGTGACTAGGGCCCTCATACTGCAAGTGGAGAGAGGGCAGGACAGCATCAACACAGAAGGGACGTCTGTCCTGGCGCAGTCCTTTGGTTTCCCCTTCCTAATGGCGGCGTGTTCCTGGGCGAGCTGGCCCAGACCTGGGCCTCATCCCAGTCCTTCCAGCCCGTTTCCTGAGCTTGCTGACAGAGCCGTCTGCACAGCGCTCAGGCGCACATTCCAGGCAGTCTTGACTGGGAGGCCGTTTCTCCCGGCCCAATTTCAACAAACACAGACAGACCACCACAATCCGGCTCTCGACGTGGGGCTGGCACCGCAGCCCTTGGCGATGGGGAGCGTGAATTGCTTGTGGCTAGGGCAGCAGATGTGGGCCTTCCAAGCAATGACAGCTCCGTGAGCAGGACGAGGCAGCCTGGGGAGCAGCCGGCCCGCCAGGGGCTGCAGGTCTTGGGGCCAAGGCAGCGGGCCTCTGCAAGTGCAGAGCAGGGGTCCCTCCTCCCTGGCTGGGGTGAAGTCGTTATTTCGGGGAACGCATTGGAATGTCGCAGCACTCTCAGTGATTCCCATGGCCGTGGCCCAAAAGCAACCTCCAGGCAGATGGGAAAGTCTGACTTTTTGTATGAACATGAAACATTCTTTTGAAGACTGGACATTGCTGTGTCCTGTTTGGAGGAGTAGGACTCCTGAGAAAATTGAAATGCCCTTTCCATGAGGATGTCAAGTCTGAAGTAGAGAAGGACCGAATTGGGGCCTTCCATGGAAAGTACACAAGAATGAAACCTGTTGAGAGAAAATTTCCTGTGGAGAATGGCTAATGCCTGGAATATGTTACCAAAGATCTCACTTTTTGAAATTTTTTTTATAGAGAAAATAATCATATAGTTTTGGGAAGGTGATCATGCATTGTTTTTTAGGGGGGAAGTTTATGTCATTTGTTTAATTCAAGTCTCCATAGCTGTGGCAGACATTGCTGAATTCCATCCCACTGACCTTATATTTAGCCTCAGAATCCTTCTTAACACAGCTCTCCATTTCCAATCAGTAAACTTGAGTGGAAACCCTTTTGCCATCTCTGGACTCCAGGATCCCACATTCACAACAATTTGTGGAACATTTTAAACATCACAATGTCCTCTAAGGACAAAACATATCTGAAGAGGGCTATACCATTTACACAGCCTCATGCTATACCCTGTGTCCCCCAATGTGTCCCCATTTCACCCACAAGAAAACTAATGAGTGAGTCGGCCAGAGTCTCTGAGCCAGTAAGTAGTTCTGGTACCTGGAGTCCTCACCTCCCTACTCCATGATCTTGTTTGTCACTGAGGACAAACCTAGACCATATTCCAGCTGTCATATAATTACTCGTATGTCAAAGACAATGAATTTTTTTTATTTTCATAGTGTTTTATTGGCTTTAATATATTATAAAGTAAATTAATTGGTTTTAAGGCATTGAATTATTGTAAAATTATGGTATATTACTATTTGTCTTTTTTGTTGCTGTTGTTTGTATTAAAAATGAAGACACTAGAAAATTCAACAGCTCCCCGTTTCCCTATCTCAACAAATACAATTCCAGATTTTTAACTTTGGAGCAACCGAATTACATCAACAATGGCCTCAAGTTTCACGTTCACTTTGTAGACATGGGTTTAACTTATGCTTGAAGCCAAATGATAAATGCTGGAGGAGGAACGTCTTTGAAATTGATCAGTGGGCTTCACTCTCTTGCTGGATTATCATGGGAGAAAGTTGCAGCATCAAAATGTGCGGGATCTCAACATATACATCCCTGGAGATGCAGTGGGACACTGATCTGCAATGTGTAATCCTAATTAATACTCCTTCCATAAACCTAAAAAAATATTTTTTTAAAAGATTTTATTGGGGAATTAAGGGGGTTGGGAAACAGCATTGGGGGAATCAGGGAAGGGGAACAGACAAGTTGCTGTCCTTTTGTTCTTCGGTCTAGTTGTAGAGGACGTTGCTTCACTGGCCCATGTTGGTATTATCATTGCGCTCTTCCCGGGTGAGGCAGATCACTTGCCGAACATTGGACAGCTGCTTAAGGCAGCTCACAGCAGCTGTCATTGGCTGTTGGCCACTCATGGCAGCCCAGCTCCAGGTTGAGCGGTTGTTCACCATCTTAGCTGTAGAGGGCGCAGCGTCACTGACCCATGTGGGAACCAAACCAGTGGCCCTGCTGCTCAGAGCTTGAGCTCCCAAGCCAACTCTTAATCAATTGAGCCACCTGGCCGGCCCCCTTAAACAAATTTTTTAAAGTGTCTTGGTGTAACCCCAAAGTGGATATACATCTTCAAGAACATAGCATTTTCTCACCAAAGCACAGTTGGAATAAAGGACTTCCTTTAGACTATTCTCCTTTCTCTGAAGTTATTTCATTTCTAGAGGAATATGCACAGAGAGGCTTCTATTTTAATCTGGGAAATGCAAGGAATTAAAATTTTTAAAATTTGAGGTAAAATGTACATACACTGAAATGCCAGATCTTAAGGGTTTTTGTAAATGTATACACCTGTGTTATCATCACCCTGATTAAGATAGAACATGCCCTTCACTCCAGAAAGTCCCCCAGCCAACCCCCACTCCTCTTCCCATGAGCAACCTTCATTGACTTCATTTTTTTTTTTTTAAGATTTTTATTCGGGAATTGGGGGGATGGGAACAGTGCTGGGGAGTTGGGGGAAGGGGAACAGACAAGTTGCTGTCGTTTTGTTCTTCAGTCTAGTTGTGGAGGACATTGCTTCACTGGCCCAAGTTGGCACCATCATTGCGCTTTTCCCGGGTGAGGCACATCAGTTGTCGGCTTCTGGACGGCTGCTCACTGCGGCTGCTGGCCGCTCACACTGGCTGCTAGCTACATACGGTAGCCCATGGCAACCCACTGCCACAGGGGCTGCAGCCCACGCCGTCGCCGGCGACTCACAGCAGCCCAGCTCCAGGTTGAGCTGTTGTTCAGCATCTTAGCTGCAGAGGGTAGTGTCACTGGCCCTCATATGTGGGATCCGAACCGGGGCTCTCTGGCATCGCGCCACTCGGCCGGCCCATTGACTTCATTTTTTTGATAATTTTGTAAAATTTTCAATTACAGATGACGTACAATATTATATTAGTTTCAAGTATACAACATAGTGATTAGACATTTATGTAACTTACAAAGTGATCACCCGATAAATCTTGTATCCCTCTGAAACCTTACATGGTTATTGCCATATTATTGACTATATTCTCTATGCTGTACTTTACATCCTCATGACTATTTTGTAACTGCCAATATGTACTTCTTAATCCCTTCCCCTTTATTACCCAGCCTCAACCCCCCTCCCATCTCACAACAATCAAAATGTTCCCTGTATCTATGAGTCTGTTTCTGTTTTACTTTGTTCTTTAGATTCCACATATAAGTGAAATCATATGGCATTTGTCTTTCTGTGTTGGACTTATTCCACTCAGCACAATACCCTCTAGGTGCATCCATGTTGCAGATGGCAAGATTTCATCATTTTTTAGGCTGAGTAATATTCTATTGTATATATGTCCCACCTCTTCTTTACCCATTCATCCATTGATGGATACCCAGGCTGTCTCCACATCCTGGCCATTGTAAATAATGCTGCAATCAATAAATAGATGCACATGTCCTTTGAAATAGTGTTTTGGGTTTCTTTGGATAAATACCCTGAAGTGGTATTACTGAATCCTTCTTTGTCTCTTGTTATAGCCTTTGTTTTAAAGTTTATTATGTCTGATATAAGTATTGCTATTCCAGCTTTTTTGTTTTATTTCCATTTTCATGAAATATCTTTTCCTATCCCTTTACTTTCAGTCTCTGTGTGTCTTTTGATGTCAAGTGAGTTTCTTGTAGGCAGCATATGTAAGGATCTTGTTTTTATCCATTCTTACTTTTTTATCTATATTTTTTATCCAAATATGCCATTTTATTATTCATATTTCTGATTTTTTTCTCCTTCTTTAAGAAGTTCCTCTAACATTTCTTCTCATACTGGTTGGTGCTGATTAACTCTTTTTAGCTTTTTCTTGTCTGGGAAGTTCTTTATCTCTCCTTTAATTCTAAATGATAGCTTTGCTGGGTAATCTTGGTTGTTATTCTTTGCTTTTCAGCACTTTGAATATTTATTTTGTGCCAATCCCTTCTGGCCTGCAAAGTTTCTGTTGAGAAATCAGCTGACAGTTTTATGGGGGCTCCCTTGTAGGTAACTAACTGCTTTTCCCTTGCTGCTTTTAAGGTTCTCTCTTTGTCTTTAACCTTTGGCATTTTAATTATGATGTGTCTTGGTATGGCCCTCTTTGGGTTCATCTTGTTTGGGACTTTCTATACTTCTTGGGCTTCTATGTCTTATTTCCTTCACCAGGTTAGGGAAGTTTTCTGTCATTGTTTCTTCAAATAGGGTTTGAAGATGCTCAGAGCACCTTGAGAGTTCTAGGCTCTGTTTCCATGAGAAACCAAATGCCATGAATGGTGAGCAGTTATGCTATTTCTCACCATCTCTTTCAAAGGAAAACTGAAGTGGTTTTTGTCCAAAGAAGGCTATTGTCTTCATCTGCTTTTGCACTCGTGCTTCACTGCCGTGATCTGACTGCTGTCAGCTTTATCTATAAAAGTTAAAAAAATGGTTTTATTTTGGCTGAATTACCACTTTGGTTAAGAACAATAGCTATGAAGTCCAAATACATCAGGTTAGACTTGTCAGCTCTGCTCCTTACAGGGCAAGGCACCTGTTTAGTCTGAGACTCAGTTTTCTTATCTATAAAATAGGGATTAAAAATACCTCCCTCAGAGGATTGTCTTGAGAAATAGTGGGATCATATATGGGATCACGGTATTGAGAGAGGTGAAGAGTCAGAGCAGATTTTAGGTCACTTTACCCATCAACAAGCCAGCATTTCCATGAAGGGGAAGTACCATTTTGATGACGTTTTAACAAAACATGTAAGGGTACTTGGATGAGAACCTGCTGGGGAGTAAGCTTTTTTAAGTATTGATTATCTGGGTGGATGAATTTCCCTCTGGAGAAGAAATTTCCAGCCTCTCTAATGCTGTCTTAGGGCTGCAACAGAGGATGAGAAAGAGAGAGGGTGTTTTGAATGGACTGATGAGAGCAATAATTAACATTTGCTGAGCAGTTTCTAGGAACACTTTACTTATATTACCTCGCTGAATCCTAACAATGACTGTAAGGGTTGTGATTCCAGAGACCACACTCCTAGTCTCTCTGCTTTACTGCCATCTGTTTTGTAGGGAGACTGTTCAAGTTGCATTTGTTTTAATTTGGCTGAGGATGAAGGGTAGGGCCACTATGCATAGTTGCTCAGGTTGTGCACTGCACAAACCTAAGGGCTCCGTTCACATCACAGGTCTCATAGATATGGAAGCTTATTATGACATTTCCAACAGATGGGTAAAGTGACTTGTTCCAACAAAAAGTATATTATAACCGTTTTCTGACAGATTAAAGAAGGGGTACCTTTTTCTAATTCACACCAAAGTTCTGTATGGGCTAGTTGTGGCACAATTATTGGATGGAGTCACTGCCTACTTCATCTGGAGGGAGGGAATCTATTCTAATGGGGAAACTGGGGTCATTATATTATCTCTATGTCTGGTAGCAGTGTACTTAAAATCAAGTATGACCTTGACAGCAGGCATCTATAAGAGGCAGGAAGTTCAGTGGTGAAGAGTAGGGATCAAAGCCAGTTGGTCTGGGTTCAAATTCCAGTTCTGCCACCTACTAGCTGTGTGTCTCTGGGTACTTGCTTAACCTCTCTGTGCCTTAGTTTCCACATCTGTATTTTATATTTCAATAGTATTTTACCATTTTAGTGACAATGACAGTACTTATCTCACAAAACTGTGTGGTGTCTTAAATTAGTACATGCCTAGAACAACACCTGGACTGCAGTAGGTATTATTAAAGTGGCTGAAGGCCTTTCTCATAGGTGAGTGGTTTTGAGAATGTGAACTGACCTCAGTTTTCACAGCTTCACCGTCACTCAACAGCATCTGATCACTCGTAAGTTCCTGCATTTTCATGGAGGAGGTGGGTTTACCGCCGGGGAAGAAGACTAAGCTATTTTAGCTCATGCTCTCTGTTTAAAAGAAGACTAATTCCCTACGATTCTGGGCCTGCCATCACTACTTAACAGCATCGACTGCCATGTTTTTACTGCCTAGGTCTTGCTGTAACTTTGTAGATGGAATTCATAAAGGGTTTTATATATTCTATCATGATCATTAAGTTTGCAGCATTTAAAAATAGAGTGTAAAAGATACACAGTGCAGGCTATAAAACACCCTCAAATGGCATTAAAATGGGAACCAACCTAGTCATTGGGGTTTCAGCTAAGTTTATCTTGTATTTTATTTTTTAATATCCAAAGAGCTGTAGGAATAGGTTTCTGAGTAGGAAGTTGGTCAGGCCAGGGCTCTGTACCATATGGGCACTTGTGAGCGCTGGCAAAGCCTTCAGAATTTGATCCTGATTGAAACGTAGTTGTTTTTCCAACTACAAGAAGCAGTTTTCTCCAGTAAGGGTGGGGAAAGGATTTGTTCATTCCTATTCTCTCCAACATGGATCTTTCACATTCCATTAGACTCAACACCCTCATATTTATGCCTGTATGATGGGACCATTGGAAAATAGTCAATACGTTTGTGTTTCTAAACTTGAAAAAAATGTTTGCCCTGATATTTTCCATCAGTCTGTGATAAAATGAGCTATTGAACTCAACATCTCTGGGGTCTTGCAGAACCCCTGGGACCTAGTAGGTCTTAAAAAACTCTATGAAATATAGATTAATATATTTCTGCCAGTGCCTGAAGAGGATAGAATTCAGGGAAGCAGGTTGAAGACACTTGGTGGAGAACTCAGCATGACAGGCACAAGCCAGGACCCAACAAGGCCGACCAACGGATGCGGACATGGGCCAGCCCTGGCATCAAACCCATGACTTCCCAGATGTGGGACAGGGAGCACGTCTCAAAAGCTCTCTCTGCTTTCTCATCTACAAAAAGTGGGAAGAGTGGTTTTACCTATGCTGCTAAGGGTTTTCATAAGAGTTAAATGAGCCAATGCAGACAGAATGTGTAAGATTAAGTGTTCATAGTACTCAGTATGTGTTAGTTGTTGATGATGATGATGATTATGATGATGGTGATGATGGTAGTGATGGTGATGGTGATTATGATGATGGTGATGGTGATGATGGTGGTGAT
>NW_017731369.1:7205905-7214904 GCF_001890085.2 Hipposideros armiger | reverse complement strand
CAGTGTTCCTTGCTGGTCTAGATACTTTGATTGAATAGATGGTTTCCCTTCTAGGATGATTTGAAGGAACTCAGCCACTCCCAGATGTTTTTCTTGCTTGTCACTAAAATCCCGTCATTGATGAGTTGGGACTCAGCCTTGAACCCTGTCCAGTATCCCCTAGTTCATCAGCTTTTCCTGTATAATTTTTATCTTTACCTCTTTTTTTAAGAGATCCTCCTCAAAGCTATTCTTTTATATTTACTTCCAAACATTTTAATATTTTGCTTTTCCTATCTAGCTATTTAAAGCATTTAGAGTATACTTTTGTCTATGAGGTGAGGTGGGGATTTACTTTTTGTAGTATTCCTACATTGCCACATCTTCAATAAGTCATTTAGTTTTTTCTGGGTGTGGGTTAGAATGATTTTCAGAGAATTAAAACTCTTTTCATCCTATGGAAAATGAACTTGGCAGCAAAGCAAATTAGGAATTTATTGTTTGATTTTAAGCTAAGTGAGTCTTTTTACAGATTATGTCATTATTCAGATCCACAACTAGATTATCCATCCATCCATCCATCCATCCATCCATCCATCCATCCATCCATCCATTTATCCCAAGCTGCTTGTGAGTCAGTATGCTCCTTCAGTCTGAATATTCAAGTCCTTATTTGATTTTGGAAAAATTTTAGGTGTTTACACCTAAAAGTACTTTTTATCATTATCTATTTTCTTCTTTAGGAAACTTATTAAATATTTGTTGGAGCTTCTCATTCTAGCTTCCATGTCTCTTAACTCTCCATGTTTTCCACTTCTTAATTTCTCTGTGTTGCATTTTATGTGATCTTGCAGTTCTGTCTTCTAATTCACTCATTTTCTTCTTTACTGGGTCTAATCTACTAGGCCAAAAGAACAGAGATGGTCACATGTGGGACAGTGATATGATGCATAAGTGGAAAACTTCAGTGCAAATGAAAGCTGGGAGGCAGACATGACTAAGAAAAAGAAGGAAGCCATGCCCACTTCCCAAAATCCTGGAGTGATGAGATTGTACATGAGTCCCCTGCATACATGCAGTGGGAGCTGAGCCAGTATCATTTGAGCTGGCATCTGGTTACCCTGGTGTTTTCCAGAATTGTGTGATGTTTGATTTAATGTCAATATCCAGATTTTTGATTTTCATTTATAGCTCTTTGGGATTTTTTTTATGGGAAAATTTTTTAAAATGATGGTTTAGAACATTTCTGTGTTTGAGTAGTGAGTGGTTCTTGGGAAGCATGTTGTCAAAAGTGCCTGCCTTAGATTTCAAACTGGAACAATGACTTCAGAAACATTTTGGGACCAGGGATTCCTGCACAGTATGCATTTATGCTCCAAGACCATAAACATGTGCCCCAGTAGAGGAAAGTCATAAGACTTCCCTTGGGCTCTGCTGTGTGACTTGTTTGAGTAACTCTACTTCTCTGAGCCTCAGTTCCCTCATCTGTAGAATGAGGAGACTAATTGAGCTTTGTCTGCCTGCCAGGAGTATACTGAAGGTCATGTGATATAATAGATACCAATGTGCTTTGCAAACTGTAAATGTTTTGGATGCTTGTAGATCATGTACAGGTGAACTTTGAGAAACCTCTCTATCAGATGCTTGTGTTTGGTGCTGGCTTTTAATCCCAAATGGCCAAGGAAAGGGACCATTGAATGCCAATGGGATTTGAGACTCCTTCAAGGGAGTCTCACTTTCTAAGTTATAGGTTGGCTCTTATTATAAAATGGCTGTGAAGACCCTATTTCTTTCTGGGGTCATCACATAGGCTCATTACTCAAAATCTCAAAGTGACATAATTTTGACGGTTGTGGGAAAGACACCTGACAAATTACAGAATCCATTCCTTCATTCCATGATGAATAATAGCAATGGTAATAGCTTCTATTTGCTGAGTGCCACCAATGTACTAGTCACTTTACATATATTAACTTCAAAGTAGGCACCATTACCCCTATTTTACCGATGAGGAATTTGTGGCTTGGAAATGTCAGCGAAGAGGGATTTTCTCTAGGTCACAAAGTTTGGAAGTGGCAGAATTGGGAGTTGGATCCATGTTCCCTTTAGGACGCCATGCTGGTTAGGTCTGGTTTTTGTTTTCAGCCAACCAACCAATCAACTAACTAACTAATGAGCAACCACCCACCCAACCAATAACAACTAACCAAGAATTAGGCAGTCAGCTAACCTTTCTTCCTCTCTTCCTTCCTTCCTTCCTTCCTTCCATCAGTCCAACCAACCAACCAACAAACCAACTAACCAACCAATTGTTAACAACCATTCACCCAATCAATAACAACCAACCAATAATTAGTCAATCAATTAAACATCCATTCATCCAACCAACTAACCAATCAACTAATGAATAGCCCACTCAACCTGTAACAATAACTAAGAATTAGTTAATCAATTAACCATTCAACCAACCAACCAACCAACCAACCAACCAACCAACTTATCCACCAACCAACCAATAAGCTAATCGACAGCCAGCCACCGATGAACCAACAATGTACACTGCTATCAGTCATCTGCTCAGCACTGAGTTTTGGGACGGCAAGCACTCACTGTCTCATCCTCTGGGAACTGCTGGTCTGTGGGAAATTGAGGATCACTCTCTTGCCTATGATAGCATTGCCAGTTGTTTGTTCAGCGTCTGCCTCCTCAGCTGGACTGAAACCTCAGTGGGGCGGGGGAGGTGATGCCTGGAGCCTAGAACAGGGGCTGCACATCATTGGATGGAATGGAGGTGGGGGAGGCTCAGTAAATATCACACACACACATATGCACATGCATGCACATGCACACTCATACACATGACATGCAACAAGTCAGAACCCTGTGGAATGAATGAAAGAGCCTCCATCCGAAGTGGCTCGGGGTCCGATCCATCTCAGAGGGGTGTGTGTAATAGGGAGATTAGACGATCCTCTGGGCTGGACAACCTCCTCCTGGGGGGTAGCAGAATCCATACTTGCAGGGAAGCTGCCTCCCGCCCGAATGCTCTCACTGGGCTCCGCTCTGGACAGGGAGCATGCGGTGGAGGAAGGAGCCTGGATTGGGGTCAGGGGTCTGAGCCCAGCTGAGCCACTAACACCTTGGGTGGCCTCAGACGGCTGGCCTCAGTCCCCCTCACCTCCCCGCTCTCCTCCACCCCCGCTCCCTCATTTTATGGACGAGGCCACCGAAGCCCCAAGACCTGAGTTCGCCCCTCTCCAAGGCCCCTTCCAGCTCTGGCATTTCCAGTCTTTTCTGGCTCCTCATTAACAGAGTATTTTCATTTTCCAGTCCACATTCCAGCTTCCTCCCTGGAGTCTCGACCCCTCTGGCAGGGGAGTGGGCACCGTGTGAAAGTCTCTGGAACGCACACACGGGGAACCTTGCCCCATCTCCCACACCGAAGGGGCCAGGGACTAATTGGCAGGCATGGCTGCATCCTGTATCAGCCCCGCGGACGTGTGCTCCAGGCCGGGGAGCCCAGTGCTGCCGGGAAACTCGCACCCCGTCTCTCCATATCTGTTACAGGCCCCGCGGTTCACCGTCTGCTCGGAAATTGGGTAAGTGTTTTCTTACCCAAACTTGAGTAACCGCCGTTGAAATGTATGGTTGGAAAGTCTTGGCTCTCAGAACAGACCACACAGTGACTCGCCCAGTGAAACTCAATGCCCTGGGCTTACTCGGTTTTACCTAAGACACCGCTACAGGAAGAAATGGCTTTGGAGGGGATGAATGTCTTTCCATCCATTTCTGAGGGGTTTTATTAGTTGGAGGAAGGCTGAGGGGTGTTGGTGTCGCTCTGCGTCTTAGCCCCGACCTGGCTTCTGGCTTAGGGGTAGGAAGAAGGTCAGAGAGGAGAGAGAGAGAGAGACAGAGACAGAGACAGACAGAGAGAGAGAGACAGAGAGACAGAGAGAGACAGAGAGAGACAGAGAGAGAGAGAGAGAGAAGGTGCGTCCCCGGGGCCCCTGGGCCTGGGAGGCTGGCGGGGGCTGCCTGATGCATGTGTTCAGGGGAGCTGGAGCCCGTGAGGATTCCAGCCTCAGCCCACCGGGTCTTGTGCCACATTCTGGCAGGCTGTTCAATAGCCAGTGCGGGCCCCGTTTTTAATCAGCCTCTTTCACCCGCACAAGCCAAGAAAAAGCCGTAAAGTCAGAAGGAACGCTGGCATCTGTTCCGTGCCTCAGAACAGAGCCGATATTGTCCCGGCCTTCCAGTTCTCTGCGGCCCTCATTCTTGCTGACCACACAAATGGTTCCAATCAGTTTCCAGAGGCTCTCCATGGGGTTTTAAGATGTTTGCTCGCTGCATTCTCGGGTCAATTACTCTCCAACCTTGAGAGTCACCTTCCCACCCACCCTCTCTGGCTGACACAAAAGGGAAGGTTAGGCATAAATTGGAGGTGTGTGCACATGCGCCCACCCACTGGCCTGCGCGTACCCTGGATAGATTTGAATTTTCTATGAGCTGAAATGCCCTACTGAACAGCCACCCCTGTCCAAGGAGATACCTAAGGAGAGGCTCCAGGGCCTCTGGATTGTGTGTGCAATGTCAGTGTGGACAGTCCTCTCCTTGGAATTTGGGAAAGACGGTCCAAGGCCTTGCAAGACTGCATCTCAAACTTCAGGTGACCCTTACCTGTCAATGGGGCCAGGCCCACCTTTCTGTGCTGTCCCCAGGGGCTTCGGACATTCCTGTGTGAAACCCCTTAGAGATGACCATGGCTGTGTCATTCATCCTCTGCAGAGGACACAGGGCCTCAAGCCATCAGGGACCTAGGATGTTTTCTTCCTTCATCATAGACCGTGGCATCTAAAGGCCTTTCACATCAAGTTGCCAGTGAGAGATTAACAAGGTAGAAAGCATGAGGGTCTCATTGCTACTGAACACGGTAGGATTTGTTGATACAGCAGCATTCTGGACTTAGACATCAACTCTGATGCCATGCCTGCCGAAAGAGCTGTTTGTGCAAGAACACAATCATTGTCAGTGAAACTTTCTAGAAACAGGACTTAAAGTCTGCTTTGTTTCTGTTGAGCGATGGACCTCAATCTAGAGAACCTCTCGTGGTGGGACAAGCATGGCTTTGACTTGCTGACAGCTGATTGGTTGCCAGGCATAGTGTTAAAAAGCTCCATGTTGGTGTCGTCTTCTAGTCTGTAGGTTTCCTTTTCTGTTGGGGCAGCAATGATAAACTGATTTGCCACAGTGAGTTCAGCCAGGAGGGTCACTGGGGGGACAGAGAGGTGCTGGCTCTCTCCCTCCCTCTCCCCCTCCTTCTGTCCCTGCCTTCTGTCTCCACCATCAGCCCCACTGCTCTGACTTGCAGAAGTGAGGCTTTCAAATGTAGGTTTGGAGGTATCAAGCTAATGTGCTCATGACCCCCGGCCTTAAGATTATATAACTGAGGGGAGGAAGGTCAAAATTCTCCACTGCCTCTGTCACAAGGGTCATGAATAATTTTTTCTTTAACATCATCCTCACCATCCTCCTCATCACCACCATCATCATCACATCATGCGAGGATAGATTACCCAACTTCTGTGTGCAGAGGCGAGAACTGTATCTAGGAGCTGGGCTGAAGTCCCAGCTCCCTGTGACAAAGAGCTGTGTGTGTGACAGCTAGATTGTCTAGCAGGTGGTCATGCACTCAAATGCCCATAGCAGCCAGACCGATAACATAAAGGATTGGAATTTGGGGGTAAGGAAATATGGTGTGGTGAGACTATGGGGAACGGCCCGAAGATCATCAAATCCAAATTTTTACAAAACAAGGTGATGGCCGAACAAACCCACGTGAGGCGTGAATCTAACTGGAGGGTCTCAGTTAGCACCCACTGGCCCAGAGAGTCCGTTTTCTTCAGATTCAGTGAGTTTCCTCATCCTGGACAAGGAGACACAGACAACTATTTGTCAGGCATGGGGAGGCCATGGGCTCTAGGGGGAAGGTTGTGGGTTTTGGAATCAGACAGACTTGGGTTTGAGTCCCAGCCTGCAGTGTTGGCCGTGTCAGTAAGTTCTCTGAGCCACAGTCCCCTGCTCTGAAAAAAAAAGAGAAACCATGTCAGTCCATGCCCCACCTCATTTGGCTGCCCCGAGGGCATAGGTGACGGATTTGGAGAGCACTCAGCTCTGTGCCTAGCATATAAGAAGCGCTCAGGGAAGGTTTACTACGTTGTAATTGTTTTTAGAAGATTTGTTGCTAAGACAAATGGAAGTCTGTCTACATTTTCTTCTACTCATACAATGCTGCACACACACTCACACATGCACACATTCTCACACAACACTTACATACACGCCACACACACACACACACACACACTCACACACACACACACACAGACATACTCATGCACATATCACTTTCAGCCGTGTCATCTGCCTCATCCCAGAAACACCCCCTAGAGCATCCTTCCATACATTCCTGGGGAAATCATTTCCTTCCTCCTCCACAAGATGTCTCATGATATCAGTTGAGAAGAATGAACTCTACCCAGTGGCTCTTGGGGGCCAAACTTTGACCCAAAGGTTTGCTGGCTCTGGGCCTTTCTGAGTAACCAGACCCACCCCAGCATACCTTGCCTTCAGGCCACCCAGTCTTTCCCTCCTCTGCAGGAAGCCTGTGGGTGGGCTCCCTCCCATTGGGCTGCCCAAACTGGGCGGCTCCTCCCTGTCATTGTTAACCCTTTCTTGTAATGGCAGAACCAAGAGGGAGTGTCTTCTCTCCTCCAAGGCTGCAGTGGACCCCAGCCTTTCTTCTGGGGATGGGGTAAGAAGCCCACTTTCTCCAGCGCTGACTAGGACTACTGTAGGAAAGAGCCAGCCTGTGAGCTCAATAGGCTTTCTTGGTGTATTGCAAGCCCTCAACACGTACTCATTAAATAGATGCTTTCCCCTAATGAGCAGGCTTGTCCACGCCTGGACCTCCCAGTGTCATGGGCACACAGTGGTCATCTGTGGATTTTGCCCACTCCGCATCCATCTCTCCTTCGTTCCCCTTCAAGGAATCACCTTCCCTCCATCTCTGGTCCACCTACTCCTGGCAGGCACCAGACCAGGTTCAGAGTAAGGACATTCTGCCCTCCTTTCTGACAACAGGAATGATTCGGATATGTCCTGTGACCCGAAAGAGTCCAGTGAGAGCCCTCGATGAGGGGTTGTCTGCTGGAACATGGAAGAAGGGACAGCTACCTTTGTCTCGGGGTTGCCAAGCTGTGAGGGTGTGAACCTGAGACTTCCCAAAGCTAGCAGAACCTATCCCAAATGAAACGGGCACAGAGGAGAACAGCAGAGGGAAGGAGAGAGACCAGGACCTGGGGTCCTGTCTGGGGCAATACTGCAGCATGGACTCTGTAGTTAGGACAAGCAATTCCCCAATTGGCATGTTAGCCAGCTTGAAATGGGCCTTTGTTGTCTATAAACTGAAGAGTCTTAATACAGGCTGCAGGTTGAGGGATGTTTGCAGATCTACTTAAAAGTGCTTAAAACGTCCTTTGCAAACCAGAAGTTTATAGTCACAATAGCTGGCATTCACTGGAGTTTTGTCCTGGGCTAGAAATTACACACAGGGTTTGAAATCTTTTTCCTGAATAAAGCATTAAAACCACCCTATGCTGTGCACACTATCATTCCCATCTCTATCATCACCACCACCACCATCATCATCATCACATCATCACATCATCATCAAACACTTATGGACTAAATGTTGGTGTTCCCCAACATTCATATGTTGAAGCCCTGACACCCGATGCAAGGGTATCATGAGATGGGAAGTAGTTAGGCGTAGATAAGGTCATGAGAGTGGAGCCCCCATGCTAGGATTAGGAGAGACCAGAACTCACCCTTTCTACACCAGGTGAGGATACTGCAAGAAGGCGGCCATCTGCAACCCAGGAAGAGAGCCCTCACCTAAAACCTGATCATTCTGGCATCCTGATCTTGGACTTCCCAGCCTCCAGAACTGGGGGAATAAATGTCTATTGCTTATGCCACTCAGTCTATAGCTGCCCAAACTGGCCAAGACAGTCTCCATCATCATCAGCAGCAGCATTGCCATCAACATTATCTCCATCACAATCACTATCGTCATCTTCACCATCATCACCGTCTCCATGATTCCAGCTTTGCATACTTGCACAAGCATGCGTTCTATTTCAATCCTTTGCACCTTTGCTCCGGTGGCCTCTTTCGCCCGGTCACCTCATGTGGGAGATGGTGGAGGGAGTAGGGACAGGCTGGGGCTTGGGGTGAGGCTGCCCAGGGTTCACGTATTAGGTATTAGCTGTATCCCCTGGGCAAGTGGTCTAGCCTCCTCTGGCCCTGGTGTCCTTGGATGTACAATGGGAATGATAACTGAATTCTAGTCCAAGCGTGGACGTGAACTTTCACAATTATGAAGTCAGGTGTGCACAACTGTGCCGTTCCTTATGTCTCTATAATTAAACTTATCTCTTGAGATCCCATTTGCACTGAGCGCAGGAAGAGTCAGTCTGCTTGTGCCAAGGAACTCAGTCGTGTCTGGTGTAAGACACTCGTTTTGGAAAGTCAGTTTCCCCTGCATCCCTTCCCCTTCCCTTTTTTTCCAGGGAGATTGAAGTTCCCGTCCGAGTTTATGTATCCTTCCAACATAAGGGGTGGGCGTTTGGTCCATGTGTCATTGTCTGGCCTTGTTGGTTCTCCCTAGATGTAACTGCTGAGGCATTTAAAAAATTGATGTGACATTCACATAACCATTTTATTTATTTATTTATTTATTTATTTATTTATTTTAAAGATTTTTATTGGTGAATTGGGGGGATGGGAACAGCGCTGGGGAATTGGGGGGAAGGGGAACAGACAAGTTGCTGTCCTTTTGTTCTTCAGTCTAGTTGTGGAGGACGTCGCCTCACTGGCCCAAGTTGGCACCATCATTGCGCTCTTCCCAGGCGAGGCAGATCAGTCACCGGCTTCTGGACGGCCGCTCACAGCGGCTGCAG
>NW_017731369.1:7195218-7203690 GCF_001890085.2 Hipposideros armiger | reverse complement strand
GTCATCCCTGTAACCCCAATGCAGTGAGCATGTACTGCGTATCGGGCACTGGTGTACAGTGTGGAAGAAACGACCAGGTCCTGTCCCCGTGGTCCTTGCATTCTGGTCTGGGAGAAAAGGACGGTCGAGAAGGGGCCAGAGACAGTTCAGGTAGTGGTAAGTCAAGAGGACACTGTGATGTATGGTGACTGGGGTGGGCATTCACTTTGGATGGGAAGGTGCCCCTGAGGAGTCGGCATTTGCAAGAACACTGTCAGGACAGGAAGGAACCAGCCATAAGGAGAGCCTGGGAACAGACTCTCAGAAGAGGGAACAGAATGTGCAAAACACTGTGACGTAGGGAAGAGGTTGACCTGTTATCCCCATTTTGCAGATGGGGAAGCTGAGGCTCAGGGAGGTAAGGCAATCACGTCCAGGCTTAAACTTAGGTTTTCTGTTTCCAAACCTGGCATTCTCTATGACCATAAGCTGCCTTGCTGATGATCTGAACCACAGGTTCTAAAGTCCAAATGCAACCCTACTGAAGGCGTGGCTCACATGGTTCAGTCTGATGGTTACAGACCATTCCTCAAAAGGTATTAAGAAAGGGACGGGGTGGCATGGTCAGTGACAGCATCCTTTCTCACAGATAGGGGACAGAAACTACTGAAGATATTTGCACACGAACAATTTTTATCTCATTGCATGAAATTGCATTGTCCCCAGGACTTGGGGACACTCTTCCACATCAAGGCGGAGGAAGCAATTGCTTCCAACTAAACGTCACTTCTTTTTTCCAACTGCTTAAGCAATGGTTTTGAGGGGTTAGGTACCACCCCAAGGGTTACACACGGGGATGGATGTGTTTGGCTGTCACAATGACTGGGAGGAGCGATTGCCCTTAGCGACCAAGGACCAGCAGATGTCTTGGAATGTGTGTGGCAACTCTGCATGGTCAAAAACTGGTCCCACCCACGATGGCCGAGTCCCCGAGAGAAACAGTGGCTTGGGGATTTTACCCTCAGCATTGCCTCTGCGGCCCACGTTTGCTGCAGACAGGGAGGCTCAGAGCCCGCCTCAGGGGTTTAACAGTACCCTGGCTGAGAGCACACATCTCGACAGGGAAAGCAACCACGAGGCCTCTGGTTAAGCTCAAATTTCCCATTTCTGGTACGACTTCTCCCTCGCTGGGTTTGCTTGGGTTTCGCCTCCATGCTGTTAAGATTCCTCAGGCTGTATAATTATTACCTCATTCTAGGTTCAGGACTAAATTGGCCGAGCAGAGAACTATAGTTATGTAATTTCCAGCAAACGTGAATTTTCCCCTTTTTGTACAGGGAGGCTCACTTCCCCTTCCCTGGACACTAACCCTTACAGAGTCAGGGTCATACTGCTCTGGTCACATGATTTGGGGGACATTTCTTTTCATTAGCACAGAGTCTAGGGTGGGAGTGGGGGCACAGAGCCCTGACATTGAACATTGCTTCCTACCTTATTATTTAAAAAAAATGGACATGCACTTTAATTGACTTGCTTTTTGTTGTACGGTTCTGTGAATGTTAACACCATTCCGAAAATCTCCGTCATGCCAGCTCTGTACAGCCACACCTTCCCCTTATCACTAGCCTCTGGAAACTCCTGATCAGTTCCCCATCCCAGTAATTTTGTTTCCTCCGTCCTACCAATGGAATCATACAGAATGTAACCTTTTGAACATGGCAGTGGGTTTTGCTCAGCTAATGGGCCCCCTCCCCTCTGGCGGCTATCTAAGACCCTTCAACTTGCTGGAAGGGCCCGGAGGGACGGTTGCCTCTCCCTGGTCATCTCATCCCTGTCTTAGCCTTGCAGATATAGATTCAAATTGCAGCCTGACCTTGTAAGCTGTGAGGGGGCTGGTGGAAACCCAGCCCAGACACCCACAATGCTGTGTGAGATCATGCAGGAGCTGAGACCACGTGGGGCCCAGCCTGGGTCCTCCCCTCCTCTCAGACCCACCCTGCCGGGCCTCAGGTCAGGGCAGGGGCTGATCCCCGAATTGTGCTCTGGGGCCCATGCCCGGCACCTGCTGAGCCCAGGAGGGGAGGAGGAGTGTGCAGTCTCTCTGTCCGCCAACGCCCAGCCCCCACGGTGGGGGTCAGACCTCAGTGCTGGGAGGGGAGCAGGGGTACTGAGGGAGGTCCTGGCAGCCTCCGAGCCCCCCACCGCCAAGCTGCATTCCAGGACGTGAGAGATGTTCTCTGCAGCAGGAGAAGTGGAAGAGGAAGCTCCGGTGGTAACAGGGTTCAGGACCCTGATCTGTCCCTGGGACAGCAAGGCCTGGGGAGCCCTGGCCCCAGAGAGGGGTGTTGGAAAGGGGGCCTTTTGGGAGTAACTGTTGAGCGTTGAATGCATCTAAAGCCACTCTGTGTCTGCCAGTACCAGCCGTGGGACCTCGAGCAAGCTATACCATCACTCTGAAACTCCGTTTTCTCATCTGTAGAATGGACCTTTGAAAGTTGCTGTGAAGCACAGAACGGAAAAGTATGTGTGCTAAACAGGATTTGTCAGGAGCCCTTCAAGTGGATAGTCGATGACTGGCTCCCCTCTGTCCTCTTCTGTTTCCTTGGGGCTGTTCAGCTTGTCTTTGGGGCTCTCAGATCATTCGGGCTGTATTAGTGCATACAGTAAGTTGTAACGAACACGCGACACCCTGAAAAGAGTACAATCTCACTTTCGCCAGAACCGGTGGAACATGAAACCCACCAGCTTTGAGCAGGTAGTTGGTGGAAGGTGGTCCTGGCTGTTCTCCCCAATTCTACGTATTTCGGCATTAAGACCTCCATTCACATTTGTCCCCTTTTCCAGATATGCCCTTGAGGTTCAGCTGGAGAGCCAGATGGTCTGGGAAGCTGGCAGAAGCCGTGTGTTCACAGAGGTGTCCCCATGAGAAGCATGCCTTGGGTGTTTTGTCCCCATGGTTTGCTCTTTCTTTTGTGGCCTCCTTGTTGCCAGGCTGCACTGTGGGTTGTAGGTGTGATAATGCTATCAGCAGTTTCACCAGAAATATTCATGGGATGTTCATATCCTGTGCATTGAGCCAGGCATGGCTTATGGAAGGGGTACAGGACATGCCAACTAGGAGCTCCTGCTCCATTTGTGGGACAAACCACATCCACAAGTAACAGGATCCATTAAATGCCACGGGAGGCAGGAGGAAAGGAACGGGGCAAGCCCAGGGAATGGAATTAGGTAGACCTGGGGTTAAACCCTGGGTTTGTGTTTACTAGCTGTGTGACCTTGGGCAAGTTACTTACCCTCTCTGGGTGTGTGTTTTTATCTGTAAAAATAGACGTAGAACTAATCTTCTCGAGTGCAAATTAAAACCACGGCGAGGTGTAGGCATTTCTCACCTATAGACGGGCCAAGATCCAGGAATTGGATAACGCACGGTCTTGGTAGCTAGATGCAGAAATGGGCATTTTCATACACTGCTGGGGAGAGTGTACGCTGAGACCATCTGTAAAGAAAGTACATTGGAAATACCTATTGGAATGTAACATACACATGTCCTTTAACCCAGCAATTCTAGAAATTTATATTAAGATTATACTCACACTTGGGTGGAACGATTACAAAGGTATCCATTTCAGCGTTGTTTTTAATAGCAAAAAAAAGAAAAGGAGACATCGTAAATTCCCGTCAGTAGAAATTGCATCGCGTAAGTGACGGCTTAGTCACACAGTAGAATCATATGTGGCTGTACCATAGAAAGAAGCAGAAATGTGGGTGCTGATGTCAAGTGACTTTCTGGCGGCAGACCCTTTCCGGGGTTCTGTGCTCCCAGGTGCCCCTGCAGACTCCCTCACTTCTCATTTGGGTGGCCATTTCCCCACGTGTCCATGGCAGCCCTTCTTCTCAGGACCCTGCATGCATCTTTGTTCATTCTGCCTTTGGGATTTCTCCACAGCTGCAGCCAGAAGTGTGGGGAGACAAGCTCCCCAGGAGCTGACTCTCCACCTGGGAAGGGGTAGGTGTCAGTCCTTGCCTCCTGGCGTTGGGGGGAAAACTCAGGTGAAACTCGCACGTTCCTCAGAAGCTTTCCACGGAGCCGAGTCCCAGCTGCCGACAGAGATGGTCAGCTCAGTGACTGTTTCAGAGCAGGAGCTCAACACAGACTCGTTGAAGTGAGCAGTTTGGGGATGTGAACTTGTTTTCAGTGTATTCACTTCTATGGTGATTTTCTATTTATGGCTAGTAATACAGGTCTTTTATTGTTAATGATCATACAAAGCTTCCTTTTATGATACATTTACTTCAGTTTTAAAAGTTACGGGTGAAAGAAACGGGTCACAAAGGGCCGCATAATGTAGGATTCTGTTTAGATGAGAATGCAGAACAGGCAAACCCACAGAGACACAAAGTGGATCAGTGGTTGCCAGGGGCTGGGGGAAGGGGAACGGGCAGTGAGTGCTCATGGGTGTGAGGTTTCCTTTTGGGGTGATGAAAAAGCTCAAGAACTAGATAGAGGTGATGGTCGCACAAAATCACGACTGTACTTGGTACTGAATTGTACACTTTCGCATGGTTAAGTGGTCAATTTTACACTATGGGTATTTTACAACAATCAAAACAGCACCGAAGTAGTGGGTGGGTTTAGAGACCATGTTAAGTCAATAACAGTACAGCTGGCCCTTGTGATCCTCCGTCGGTGTGATGATCCCCGTGGGGTGAGAGATAGGCTGGGGTTGGGGGCGGACTGGCAGGCCATCTCCGGAGGGATGCTCTCCTTCGCTCCGCCTGGCCGTGCCAGCCCTGGCCTGTGGTTTCTAACGGGCCTCCTTTTGATCTCCCTTCACAGTTTCTTGTTGTTGTTCACGTGGCAGCCCTGAGCAGGGAGCCCTCTCTATGAAGCTCAGTCTTGAAAGTTGGCCCTGCCTCAAGCCAAATGAAGGTCAAAGAAAACAAGATTTATTTCCAGGGAGAAGCCAAAACTATGTTTGCTGTAACATCAGGCATCAAATGATGATGTGGTCCCCCCCACACCGTGGAAAAATACTTCCATCTAGTTTCTTCTATTAATAACGGCGGTCAGCCTGTAAAAATTAATGTGTCAACTGCCTCAGAGCTGACCTATCTCAGGGGCCTTTGATCGCTCTCACCGTGGCTGCTGGCCCTCAAAAATGTTTTCACTCCATATTTTCCCTTGATGGGTTTGCAGGAAGGTAATTAAATTATTAAAACTTTAATTGCCTTCCTGTATATAATTATCGCCTGTTAAAGGACACTTTTTACTCACAGACTGAAAAGCCCTATTTTTTTTTTCACCTTTTCTCTCCAGAAATGACCTTGCTATGCGTGTTCTGAACCATTAATAGGTTGTGGGATTTTTTTTTTGTCTTCTCTGTCTTTAATTGGTCAGTTTGAAATGGTGCTTTTTGACTTAGAGGATGAAAACGAGCATCCCTTCTTTCCCTGCTCGGTCCCTGGGCCACCCTCCACCCGGCCCGTGTGTGGGAAGGTCATGGCGGATGGGCCAACTTCCACGGGTTCCCCAAGCAAAGGGGCGTGATCGCTTTTCACCAGGAACGCTGTGTCCTCTGGAGGCACTTTTCGATCACGCCACTCAATCCCTATATTTTACAGAGAGGGGGCCTGAGTTGCCCTGGGTCACACAGGAGTTAGGCAACAGGGAGTCAGCCCAGGTCTGCTCTGGCGGAGTCAAAGACACATTTCGCCAACCAATGCTGACCTGGGCATAGAGACCTTTGTTCATTTTGCTTGTCCTTAATATACAGCACAGTGCTATTCTCTCTCTTCCAACGATCTCTTAATAGTGTCTTTGCCTTCTTTACAATCCTTTGCTGGAGGGAGCAGGCAAAAAGGATCACAGCAGCCGCAGGGTCCTATGGCTCTGTCAAGAAACTTCTGTGCTTGCTGGAAGGCACCAGGAACCCAAGTCCATGGCACAGAGTAGTTTTCAATCTTGTCAAACCCAAAGCCTCCTTTTATTAATACAACTACTATTTTACAACACCTCCCTTCTTATCCTGAAATGGGATTCACATGATATAACCTACTGACAAATACGATTTCAAAAACAATGCTGTAACTCACGTAAAGGAGAAACGAAGGGAAAGTTACTTACATAAAATACGTGTTCCAGTATGTAAGTGCTCAGACTTGCCCACGCTAGAAGTCTTGACCATGTTGTCAAATGCTTCTACCCACTGATCATGAATGAATTTGGATTTTAAAGACGATACTTCTCCGTAGCCTATTGTCAAGCCCTGCTTTTCATACTTGAGATTTTGAAATAAGGACTAAGTATATTTGTTCAGAAACTCCAAGGCTTGGGGGTGGCGGTTGGGGGTACTGTGGCCTCATAAGGATCGGTTCTGAGCCCTGTGTGGACGGTTCAGACACCATGAGGGCTCACTAGCTCTCACTGGGATTTGCTGAGCAATTTCTAGTAATATTTCGAACCAAGCAAATTGTAGTCTTCCCTTGATTTTCATGGTGGTTGCATTCTTGGAAAATTCAGGGTATGTTAAAATCATTTAAAAAATGCTTTAGATCTGTATGTAAAAAAAAGAAAAAGAGTCTTATTCCAGCCTCAGAAAATTATAAAATGTACTTTCATCTCTATGAATGTCAAAAGTTACACAGGATGTGGGGCAATCCTTGCTAGAACCAGGCTCTCTTGCCCACTGCAGGAGGTTCACTATCCCTTGCCCGCACCCCTTCTCCCATAAACACCTGTAGTGCCCCATCAATGTTTCAACCAAATACACCCCTAGTTTCCAAACACCCTCTCGGCAGAAGCAGTACCCTCACTGAGAATTTCCAGTGTAATATTACACAGTGCCAAGAATTTGGGTAGCAGGAATTAAGATGACAATATTTTATCTCATGATTTTGTGGGTCAGCAATTGGACGGGCTTTGGCTGGGTGGTTCTTCTACTCTGTGTCACACATTCATTGAGGTCACTTGGTGATAACCCCCTAGTGGATGGGCTGTTCTTGGGGCCCAAGGCGGTTCTGCTCCCACGGTCTCGTGCCTGGGTGGGATTGACTGGGAGGCTGGCTCAGCTGGAACTGTCCACTCCAGGCGGCCTCCCCAGCATGGCAGCCTCAGAGTGGTTATATCAGCTCAGGGCTCTCAGAGTGAATGTCCCGAGAGAAAACACAGAAGCAGGAAGCCTCCTTAGATGTAGCCTTGGGCATCCCAGCATGTCACTCTGCCACATTCCATTGGCCAAATCAAGTCCCCAGGCTGGCCTAGAATCAGGAGGACGGTCGTTAGTTAGGCTGCCTCTCCGTGGGCAAAGCAAAGACAGCGTCCATCTTTAATTGGTTGCCGCCCCTTGTTTTAGGCTTTTGTTTGTGGAATGTGGCTGACCTTTCTCATTATGGCCATTTAGGGGCTGGGTCACTGCAGACGAAAGGGACTGGTTATTCTTTTATCATAGAGTTATAACAGAGTTAAAAGCCACCCACATGCCTACTTTTCATACTGCTGTGTTATAAGCCAGCACCATTGGCTACAGGCTCATTGAGTGGCCAGTCTGGTACCCAATGAGAGAAGTCTCTTTGTAGAGTGGCAGCTGCAGGGGGGATACAGCCAGGTAGAGGTGATTGTCCTGGGGACCCCTGAAAAAGATATCCAGCTCATGTCACTGTGCAGAAACCCATCACACTTCGGGTTGTCTCTCTCTGAAGTCAGATGTGTCTGTGGTAGGGTACTGGCCACCCAGGAAGCCCTGCCGACCCAGGGTCACCCAGGCACTGAAATGGGGGAGCCTCAGGCAGGGGTTGGGGATGCTTGGGGCACAGTAGAAAACATTTTCTTTTTTAAACAGCTTTATTGAGATAAAAACTCACCTACCATACAATTTGCCCATCTAAAATATGCAATTCAGTGGGTTTTTAGTAGAGTCATAGAGTTGTCCAGCCACCACCATTATCTAATTCCAGAACATTTCATCACCCCCAAAAGAAACCCTGTATCCATTAATAGTCACTTTCCATTTACCTCCCCCAGCCTCTAAGGATTTACCTATTTTGGACATTTCATATACATGGAATCACAATATGCAGCATTTTGTGTCTGGCTTCTTTCACTCAGGATAACGTTTTCAAGGTTCATCCATGTTGTAGCGCGTGTTAGGATCTCATTCCTTTTCATGGCTAAATAATATTCCATCCTGTGGATATGCTCCATTTTGTTTATTCATTCATCAGTTGATGGACTGAGACATTTTTTGGGGGGGAGTGGCCCACCAGTAAAATGGGTGCTGGTATGCAGCTTGCTGTGGACCCCACATGTAGGGCAGAGCTGCTGAGGTCAGGACTGAGAAAGGACACCTGGTTCAGTTGGGTCCTTACACATGTCCCCAGCCTTCCAAGCACCTACACTTTCTCCTGAAATATTGAGGGAAGGGTAAAAACTAACATCCAAACCCAGTCCTTACTGTTTACTGCCTGGTCTCTACTTAGGAAATCTTGTGTCTATCC